>NC_142134.1:42915900-43221600 GCF_024610735.1 Ursus americanus
TGAAATTACTAGGTGCCTAATTATATGAAAATGCTAGGTGCTCAGTAAATAGGAGTTGCCTATTTTCTAATTAGATGAGATGGATTCTTTGGTTTGATGATTGTTTAGATGGGCTTGTCCAAGAAGCCACTAGTCACATGTGGCTATTGTGCACTTGAAACGTAGCTAGTCAGAATTGGAATGTGCTGTGTTAAATATATAGCAGGTTTCAAAGACTTATTACGAACTAAGGAACATAAAATATTCCATTAATACATGTGTATATTAATTGCATATTTAAATGATAATATTTTGCATATGTTAAGATGAATAAAATATAGTCTTTAGCAATCTTACCTGTTTCTTTTTAATTTTATGACATGGCTACTCTAAAATTTGAATTTAGATTTGCGGCTCACCTCGTACTGCTATTGGACAGTTACTGGTCCAGAGAAATGACGAAATTAAATTGCAAGGCCTCTCTAAAGCCCAGGTGATCCATGAAATATTTCAGTTTTTTTCATCTTTTGCTATAAAGATCTAGTTGCCTCAAATACAATGGTGCTTTGAAAGTAGGGTTAGGTACTTAATCATTAGAGATTAGGTTAAATGTCTTTGATGGGAAGGACGTCCAGTTGTCAACATTTCCTTGTTTTGCATTTCACCACCATCTGTGTAATCTGAATCCCCTGTCCTCTAACCTTATGAGTACGTGTGAAGGTTCAAGAGCTGCCTCTGTCTCGCTTCTGAGGGACAGAGTCCAGAAGCTCAGCCACAAGCTGTGTTCTCTGCCCCTCCTGGATTGTGCTGTGAATTTGTTTTCTCTTTATGAGTGACAGCACCTTCACCCTAGAAACGACACAGGAATGTTCCAGACTATAGAGGAGATTTGTTTGAACTCCAAATCAGCTGTAGACCTTGGGTTTGATATTAAAATCATTTAAACACACATACAAATGAGGAAACCCGATACAGGATGTATGGCCTCTATAAAAAAAAAAAAATCCAATGCACTCTCTGTCTTTGGGATTCAGGAAAGGGCTGGGGCATTTATCCATGCATTGTGTCTCCTCTTCCTTGCTGCCATCTGTGGTTGCATCTGCTGGGGGAGGCAGAGGGGTAAATGACGTTCTCATTAAGCACTTCGGCAGGTAGAGGCAGAGAGGCAAAGGAGGGCGAAGACAGTTTTCATTATGAGATCACATCATTTTCATAGTCTCCATTGCCTTCTCGTCCAATCCCCAACCTTGTCTCCCAATCCTAATACTCTCGTACAATGGCTGCCTCTCTCTAAGGACGCCCATGACCTCCATGTTGCTAGATCCGTTAGATACTGTTAGTCATATCCCAGGTCACATAATCCCACATTGGCCCAGGGTGCCCCAACTGCGCTCACTCCCTCCCTTGCTACGACTCCCAACCAACACTCTTCAGTAGGCTTCCTCCCACCAGGCCCTGCAGTCTTCCAAATGGCTCCTTCAGAGGCCACCTGTGACATACACAGTGCTGCATTAATGAGTGTTTTTCAGTTCTCCTCTTTCTTCACCTTTCACCAGCATATCACTCCTTCCATTTTGAGACTCTCTTCCTTGGCTTTCCAATGCAATCCCTATCTGATCGGCTCTGAGATCTTTGGACAACCCTCTCTATCTCCTTTGTAGGCTCAATTTCTTTGGCCTAAGTATTAAATGTCAGCTTCCCAAGACTTGGCCATAAGCCTTATTCTCTTCTTCTATACTACCTCCCTCAGCAATTAGCAACCATAACCACATCCAGA
Source organism: Ursus americanus (assembly GCF_024610735.1). Lineage (NCBI taxonomy): Eukaryota > Metazoa > Chordata > Mammalia > Carnivora > Ursidae > Ursus > Ursus americanus. The sequence goes on from NC_142134.1 coordinate 42,917,657, forward strand.
GTTTCAACAGCTGATAATTCTGATAATTTTCAAATTTCTTTTTTGTTTGTTTGTTTGAAAATGAACAAGCAAAAATATTTTATTTATTTATTTATTTATTTATTTATTATAATAATAATATTTTTTAAATTATGTTAGTCACCATACAGTACATCCCTGGTTTTTGATGTAAATTTTCAAATTTCTATCCTCAACCCAGAATGCTTTTCTGACCTCCGAACCCATAGATCTAACCTTTACCTTGACATCTTAAGTTGAATGTCTCAAAGATCTTTAAAATCAGCAAGTCCAAAACTAGTCCCCAAGACCTGGTTCTCTCTAAGTATTTTATTTTTCAGGGAATGGTAGTACTATTCATTTCTTACATGAGCCAGCTATCAAAGAGTCACCTTTGAAACCCTCTCCTTCCTTTGCCTTTACTATCTTTTTATTATACTGTCAAGTCCTGACATTCTAATGTGTTGATAATCTCTCAGACCCATTCAGTTCTTTCTTTCTGCCAATCCCCAAGCCCAAGCTACCATCATGTCTTACTTAGACTACTGCAGGAGCCTCCCATCTTCTTTTTCTCTCACTCTGTTCCAAAGCTCACCACCAGAGGCATGTTATGTCTCATATAATCAGGCATATAACTTCTCAGGCCTGTTGAGTCCTCTCCAACCTGGTTTCCTTCCAGAGTATGGAAGCCTTGGGCACTATGGGATATGTCCTGGGAGCGCCATGATTCCTAAAAGCACTAGGATTTTGTAGGAGTTCAGAGAAGTTACTGCCAGCAAGTGTGTCGGGGAAGTCTTCACAAAGGAGGGGTGTTTGACTCTGAAGGGTGTTTGAGCTCCTATCATGTGGATGCGAGAGAAGGTCATTGGAGGAAGTGCGACCATGAGCATAAACAAGGAGGTGACAAAATACAAGTATTGATTCATCGAACAATTAATTATTGAGCATTCCTTATGAGCTAGGCACTATTGTAGGTGCTGGGAATCGACTGAGGAGCAAAACAAACATGGTCTCTGCCTTCATGACGCCTACAGTCAGGAGGCGCCGTGTGGGGAGTGTTTGGAGCAGACAGCCCATGAAGAGAATAGCTGGAAGAGTGAGCTAGGCCAGAGCATGGAAGGGTCTTGAAGAGAAGATAAGAAGTTTTAGTTTTCACTCTTTCAGCCAAGATTCATAAACTCAAATGCTTTCAGGGGATAGTCAGAAAATGTAAACTGGGGAAGTGGTCTGGGGATGGTCTGGGAAGAGGCAAGAGGGAGAGCCGGGATTGGGGCAAACTGGAAATCCCAAACGCTATCCAAAGCAGTGAGTGATTACTCAACCACAGCTAATTATTGCTATTCAGGGATGTGGGCCCAGAACCTCTGCTATCAAAAGAAGGAAATGCAGGATATTAGAGAGAATTTTGGTTTGTTAAACTTTGGTAAGTAATTCAATTCAGTGGTAAGTAATTCATTTGGTTTTGAAAGTACCATGAAGGTCACTCAGAATATGACTGTAGGCTGGATTCAGTTTGCAAGATACTAGTTTGTGGGCTCTGCTTGATGCAAATGAAAGCCACTGAAGACTGCACATGTGTAAAACGGGTTGAAGATGGGGATTTTTAGTCAGAATGCCCATGGGAAGTGGCCTAAGGGACAAAGAATAGGAGTCTGGATTAGAATTTGGGCAACAAGAAAGAAGATGGTCTATCCCAATAGGATTCTTTCACAGTAATTGGACCCTGTATAACGTGCCAGGCTGGAAAAAACAGGCGCCAGCCTCTCTTCCAGCTGGGTGTGGTCACGTGAATAATTCTGGCCAATGAAATGACAGTAGGCTGTTGGATAGGGCTTCAGGAATAGTTTTTTTTTTTTTTAATTTAAGATTTTATTTATTCATTTGAGAGAGAGAGAGACAGAGAGAGCACAAGTAAAGGGAGAGGCAGAGGGAGAAGTAGACTCCCTGCTGAGCTGGGAGCCCGAGGTGGGGCTGGATCTCAGGACCTGGAGATCATGACCCCAGCTGAAAGCTGATGCTTAACCGTCTGAGCCACCCAGGCGCCCCTCAGGAATAGTTTTTAAAAAGGAGTGTGCCTTTTTTTTTTTTTTTTAAGGAGTGTGCCTTTTTGACCTTTCTTCCTCCCACCTGTTGTTTTTTTTTTTTTAAAGAATTTTAATTATTTATTTGAGAGAGAGAGAGAGGGTGCACAAGCAGGGGGAGGGGCAGAGGGAGAGGAAAAAGCAGACTCCTGCTCAGCATGGGGCTGGATGTGGGTGGGGGGCTGCTGAACGCAGGGCTCAATCTCAGGACTCTGAGATCATGCCCCAAGCCAAAGTCAGATGCTTAAGCACTGAGCCACTCAGCACCCCTTACTTCCACCTTTTATCCTTCTGGGAAATGGACATGACGATGGTGGAAACCCCAGCAACTATCTGAAGCCAGAGTTGATGATGGAGAAGAAAGATGCAAAGAGTAGGGTCTCTAATATCTGCGGAGCCACCATCTCAGCTGGGGCTTATCCACCTCAGGATTTCTCCTTGAAAAAAAAAGAAGTTTTCTATGTCTAACCTGCTTTATGTTGGTGTCAAGCCTAATTCCAGCTGAGAAAGCAACTGAGTTAGAGAGCAGGAGGGTGGCAGGAGCCGAGGTTTGGGTATAAGATATTGGAAAGACGGGAGTGGCAGGAAGCTAGACCCACCTTTGAAAGAGCAGGTGTGTAGGTGTGTAAATGATGATCAAGTGCTCACAGTGCTTCAGAACTGTGAGAAGTAAATTTCTGTTGTTTAAACCACTCTATAAAGATGCTGTTCTTTTTTTTTAAAATAATAATCTTTTATTATGTTATGTTAGTCACCATAGAGTATATCATTAGTTTTTGATGCAATGTTCCATGATTCATTGTTTGCGTATAACACCCAGTGCTCCATGCAATACGTGCCGTCCTTAATACTCTTCACCGGCCTATCCCAATCCCCCACCCGCCTCCCCTCTGAAGCCCTCAGTTTGTTTCCCAGAGTCCATAATCTCTCGTGGTTCATTCCCCCTTCTGTTTACCCCCCTTCATTCTTCCCTTCCTTCTCCTACCGATCTTTCTGTTTCTTATGTTCCACAAATGAGTGAAACCATATGATAATTGTCTTTCTCTGCTTGACTTATTTCACTTAGCATTATCTCCTCCAGTCCCGTCCATGTTGCTGCAAATGTTGGGTAATCATTCTTTCCGATGGCTGAGTAATATTCCATTGTATATATGGACCACATTTTCTTAATCCATTCATCTGTCGAAGGGCATCTCGGCTCCGTCCACAATTTAGCTATTATGGACAAGGCTGCTATGAACATTGGGGTGCATATGGCCCTTCTCTTCACTACGTCTGTATCTTTGGGGTAAATATCCAGTAGTGCAATTGCTGGATCATAGGGTAGCTCTATTTTTAACTTTTTAAGGGACCTCCACACTGTTTTCCAAAGTGGCTGTACCAACTTGCATTCCCATCAACAATGTAAAGATTCTGTTCTATGACCGTTTTAAAGATGGGAAAGCTATGGCGCAGAGAGACCAAGTCACCGATCAAGGTCTCCCAGCTAGGAAGTGGTAGAAGCATGGGCTATCTGAACGGCCTGCTCAGGAGCCCATACCGGTGAGTCACCTCTATGTTGTGCCACCTTCACCTGGCCTGTGGTCTGTTCCTACCATTGCTGCCCACTCTCCCTCCCTCTATGCGTTGCCCTCCAGCCACACTGCTTCCTCTTGTTCTTGAAAATGCCAAATCCCTTCTTGCCTCAACTCAAGGCCTCTGTCCTAGGGGATCTCTCTGCCTAGAAGGCTCTTCCCTCTGTTGCATGACTAGCTCCTTCTCCTAATTCTGCTCTCAGTTCAAATATCATCTCTTCAAAGAGGCCTCTGTATCAGTCATTGGGTTGCAATGCATGTTCCCTGTGCGGGATTATGCCTAAGTCCACATTCTCAGACATTTATGGTTATGTTTTTACATTGAAGCTAACTGAAATGGTCTGGTGAAAGAAAAAAAAAAAAAAAAACCACAACCCAAAACCTGGAACTTGAGGGCCAGTCACCCATGCCCTCAAGGAACTCTCCAACTAATGGAGAGACACGCGAGAAAATCCATGTATAGAGTGTATTATAAGTGCTCTTAGGGAGCTACGAGGGTGAGAGGAACACCAAGGGCAGAAAGAACTGTTTCTGTAAAGGCTACTGCAAATAATTGAGAGTGAAAATATGAGTCTTTTTTTTTTTTTGCTGGGCATATGACCACCAAAAACAATGACTCCATTTCCTGATCTCTTTTGCAACAAATGTGGCCATTTGACAAAGTTGTGTGAGACCTAATTGGAAGTTCCTAAATGGAACTTTTTGGAAGGGACTATCAAGGGAAGGGCACAACTGTCTTTGGTGCTTCTTCCTTCTCGTGGGCTAAAATGTGAATCTGAGAGCTGGACCTCAAGTAGCCATGTTGGCCAGTGCTATGGAAGGTACGTGATGGAGAAAGCGGAACACTAATGTAGAAAGAACTTGGGTTTGGGATAATTGGAAAAACACACCTGCCATATGGAAAGGGGGGGAAATCAGCTTTTTATAGTTTATACCACTGTTATTTTTAGTTTTTTGTCACTTGCAACCAAATATAATCCTGATCCAGGGAGTACTATATACTAAACGAGGCTGGAATGATAAAGCCAAAATAGTGAAGTCATTATAAGGAATATTAAGAAACTTGAACTTCTTTCTGAAGCAATGAAAAGAGAGTGTTTTTAATAGTAGATGAAGAAGATTAGATTTATAATTTTTGAAAAATTACTCTTGGGAGTGGAAACATCTTCAGGAAGCACGGACTAGAGCTGAGAGACGAGAGTCAGGGATGTAGGCAGGAGGCTGCTGTAAGTTATGCAATGAGATGGTGACTTTCTGACCCACGGTAACAAATGTAGCGCCAGAGAAGATAGATTGCAAGCAAATAGAGGGCGAAAACCTACCTCCAGAACTCAACGTATGGATGCGCTGGCTGAGGACAGGGAACCACCTTCCTCACTTCCAGGTTTCTGACTCGGGCAACTGTATCACTCAGGAGCTGAAGACAACAGAAGGAGTTGTTCCCCGGGCTGAAGAAGGGAGACTAACCCCAAGGGAATGGAAACTAGGCAGTTGCAGGTTCCTGAAATAGAGCGTTAATGCAGTTTTATGGTCGCCAGCTCCTATGTCAGGTTTTTCGGCAGTCAAAAACCTGAGCCAAACAGATTTGGTTCAAATTTTGGACAGACCACGCCCATGCTGCTCAACCAAGCACCCATTTATTTAACCTCCCGCACCTTCAGCTCCTTTGTTTATAAAAAGACACGATCACAAAGACCTCACTGGATTTTGTGAAGAACAAGTGAAATCCCTAGTAGAGTCCCCGGTCAATATGTGGTGGCTGTTATTGACTGCCTGTTAAATATTCAGGTCGCTCACGTGGGAGTATTTTTCCTTCCCCTGTGCTATTGTGTTCCTCCCACATTCATAAGTCTAAGTGGAAGTCAGTGTGATGGTGTTTGGAGGCGGGGCTTTTGGGAGGTAGTTAGGTTTTGATGAAGTTACGAGGGTGGGGCCCCCAAGATGGGATTAATGCTCTTACAAGAAGAAGAGGAGACTTGAGCATGCTCCCTCTCGCTCTCTCCATCCTGTGGCAATACAATGAGAACATGGCCATCTGCAAACCAGGAAGAGGGCTCTCACCGGGAACCCAGTTGCCTGGCACCTTGAACTTGGACCTCCCAGCCTCCAGAACTGTGAACATTTTCTGTTGTTTAAGTTTATGGTACTTCGTTTCAGCAGCCCGAGCTGCTAAGATACCCTACTTAGTCTCTTAAAGGTTGTCAGTACATAGCACAGAGTGCAGGAACTTCAGTTTCAAGAAAATCTCAATACACAGTACGTTCTCAGTAATAACAAAGGGAATAAAAGAGCCCAGTGTGTCCCTGCTAGTCCAAGAAGAACCTATTTAAGTTTATCTTCACGCTGATTCTATTCCTGCCCTGAGATCTCTCTCCACTTCTCCCACTGGCTATATACTTGACCTAGAAGTTTTGAGAAAAGATTTAAAAAATTAAATGTCCCTGATAGATTTTGGTAAATTTCTTAATGCCTTAATGTGGTATAAAAAATTATTCCTTCTCTTTTGTAAACCTTTTTCTTTGTGAAAGACTCTCACTTGACATTATTGAACCAAAAAATAAAAAAATAAAAAGCAGCATGACATATATAATATTAACCAGCTATAAATCTGGAAGAAATTCAAAAACCAGACAGAAGTCTTCGATTTTTCAAGCATATTTAATCATGTTCTAAAGCAAAATGAAAGACCACAAATCTATTCAGACATTCCAAACAGTAAAGAAATAATTTTTATCAAAATCTTGTAACCTTACTTATGCCAAAAGAAATTGTCCCTAAGCAGTGCTGACAGCCCTGTCTGAGACATGAATCTGAAAAAATTGTGTATTTTTAAAATTATACTTTGGAAGCATTAAATGTACTCAATGAAATTCCAGAATTAATCCATTCCAGTTTTGCAATAGGCACTGACTCATCCAAAACTCCTCCCCTCTTTCTTTTTGGCAAAGTCCATTCTTCCCTCCACCCAACACACACACACACACACACACACACACACACACACACACACACACACATTTACAGTTAGAACCAATGACCATAATACATCAAAATATTTACAGTTAAACCAATAGAGTTTCATTTCTGTTTCCTGCCTCTGTTTTTCCATCCCAGATGGATGGAAAAAATCTAATTTACCACCTGGAATACCTCCCAGATAAACTGAGCTGCAGAGAATCTCCCAATCTAAGGTGGTAGGTTGGCTCTTTGCGCCCATAAATCCAGGCTGCTCAGCAGTCTCTCACAGAGGGCTAAGAGAACTGTGTGCTGCTGACCCCTGCAAACGCCCAAATTGCAGTGGGCTGACATTATTGTGTGGTCATCATACAACAAATGATTTACCTAGAAAGAAACACAGTCTTCCAGTGAGATGACAGTTCATTTTACTTCCAGGGCTAAAGAGGTAGGGAGAGTTCCTGAAACAAACTGGCTTCAAAATCCATGGTTTTAGCTCATAATAGTTCTTCTTAAAAAGTTTAACTACTTTTGAGATACATTTTACATACTTAAAATTCATCCCTTTAAAGTGTACTCTTCAGTGGATGTTAGCATACTCACAAATCTCCACAACCATCCCTATTGTCTATTTCCAGAACATTTTTATTACCCCAAAAGAAACCCCATACCCGCCAACAGTTAATCCCCATTCCTCCAACCCCTCAGCCGTAGGCAATCACGACTTTGCTTTCCGTCTCTATGGATTTACCTATTCTTGACATTGCACGTACACGGCATTGTGCAACACGTGGCCTTTTGGGTCTGGTTTCTTTCACTTAATACTTTTAAGATTCTGGATGAGAGTTTTTGAGGATAATTTGAATTTCTCTTCTAATAGTGTGTTTCTATGTTGAAGTGCTTTACATTCATAATCTCACGTCGTCCTCACAACAGTGGAATGAGGCGTATACAATTATATCCACTTTACCATGAGGACTGGGGACTTTAGAAAAGCCAAGTAACTTGTCCAAGGTCAGATAGCGAATAAGCGATACAGCAGGGTTTCAATACAGAGCCATTTGATTCCAAAGCCAGAGATCGTAACCCTCCCAGCTCTACTGTCGGAATCCTTAAGGACGAGTTCTGATTTTGCTGCCCCTTCCAGTCCCTTAAACAGGAAAAAGCACATTGCAAAGATGTTTTAACAGTAAGGCACTTCCCTAAGGGCGGGACTTGGGTGAGAGGGGTCTGTGAAATGCAGGATAGCTCATCATTGAGCTGAGTAGCAGTGAGTGGTGGCTGGACATGTAGGGCCCCAGGAATCCCACGGTCTATGAGGAGAGTGACCCCAGAACTTCCAGCATACCAGTTGGGCAAATAGGTTGGGGTGTCTGATTGAAGCTTGGAATGCCACCAACATGGCTTTTTGGGTCTCTAATTGGTGGGCTAATAAATCAGAATATTCACCAACAGAAACTGGTGGTCTTGCTGAATCTGGGAGAAATAAGAGTCACCTTGCCCATCACTGTGTCTCCATAGCAAGAATCTGGGGGTGAGATTCACTTATTTCTGAAGACTTTCCAAAGAGTGCCAAAGCATCCAAACAGAAATCTGTCAAAGGTTGTCGATTTTCATTTTCCCTGGAAGAAATGACATAAATTATGGCTGAAATCCACAGTTCAGTCTTCAGTCTCATTTCAACTATTTGTTTCACTTCCTACCCTGGTATTTGAAGAAGCCAAATGGTCAGGAGTTACCAGCCTCATTTCTCCTGGTTTCGAGAGGGCTTGCTATCCACGAACTGTGATCCAGCTTAGAAGCGGCTGGGTGGGTTAAGAAGCGAAATAGAGGATCTGAGTAATTCTTCCCTGAAATGCCAGACTCTGGATACATTCTGGATGCAGGTGCAGAGGAAATGGTCTATGGATGATGATGAATGATTAGGCACATGGTTAAAATGAAGCCAGCTAAGCTCAAATGCTCAGATCTTCATCCTGGTTCAATTTTAGGCTTGAATTGAATTCTTTCAAGGTAAGAAGAGATCATCATTCTCCCCTCATTCTGAAGGGACAGGACGGGCTGTCCGTCTGCCTGGCTTTTGCTCTGTTTCTGCTGTTTCTGTCAGCAGGAGCCTTTGCCTCAGACTGAGCCGAATCTTCTCTGACGTTATAGCGGAGAGAGTTTCTCTAGCTCAGTCTTCAGACAAAAGCATGTCTGAAACCCTGCGCTGCCAATTCCCAGGTGCAAGGCAAATGAACCTCCCCGAGCCTTGTTAAATGGGAATATTAAGGCCAACCTCTCAGGGCTGTTAGAAGGAGTCGATGAGCTGAAACACACAAAGCGCTCAGCAGAGTGTTTGACACGTAGCGGGTCCCAGTAAACGTGGGCTATTGCTTTCATAAACGTCTCTCAGATATTTGCAAGTGCACCCCAGTGAGATATGATACGGTCTTTATTTCAGCCTGCTGAGCATGCATGTTGCTTAGAGAGGCTGGAAGGGAATAATACCGCAAGCTAGCTCTCCTAGGTGCTTTCTCTCATGAGCACTGCATCTGAAAGGGAAAAGCTGTCAGGAGGCTTAGAAATGACATGTTTTTGTTTTTGGCTCATCAGATCTCCTCCTCTTGGCGGAGGACTGGATTAGAGGTTGGGCCCTAGTAAGCAGTTCAAGGAATGGCAGACGCCGAGGCAAGAGGGGAAGTCTTCACTTCAGAAAAGAGGAGTGGGGCGAGGGCAGATCTAGCCAGGGGGTAAGATGGGGGAGCAGTCTTGGCCCCTGCTAGCCACATGCCTCCTGGGAGCCAGTTAGGAACAGGCTTCCCTTCTCCCAAACAACGCAGCCCTCACCAGGACCCATGGCTCGGGGTGTGGAGCTCCAGCTGCATTTCAATCCCCCACCGGCCCCACTCGTGGCCTCCAGTGCACCCCCGAGCAGGATCCAGACTTCACAGCCATAAGCACTGGCCCCGGGCAGAGCATGGGCGTCCGTGTCTGGGTCCGGCCCAAGAGTCCAGAACCAGGAAGGGTAGAGCAGAGAGGCTGGGATCTGTGGAGGGCCTGGAGAGGAAGAAGGCGGGATTTCAGCAGAGCATTTCTCTCCTTCGCCCTCTGTGGGAGCTGGCACTGCAGGCCAGGCCCCTCAGAAACTGAAGCGGAAATAAAGGTTGGGATGGGAGACGTTAGGAATCGGCACCTGTGAGGGCAAGGGGGCAGAGGCAGGGTCCCGCGGAGGGAGGGGCCGAGGACAGTGCAAGCTTGACAGAGCCTGGCCCGCGCTGGGGGTGGGGTGGAACTGAGGGTCTGGAGCAGGTGCTGCCTGTCAGAGGGTCCAAGACGGTGGGAGCCTCTCTGCCCCCACGAAACTTGGGCTGATGGGAAAGGGCATGACCTGGGGTTAGAGGGCGGCTCCCTTCAGCTGCGGCTCGTCCTGAAGGAGCCTTCAGCTGCAGGCGATCTGCGGACCACACTCCCGGCTGCGGGGCGGCAAGCAGTCTTTCTGGAGAGATCTGGGGGCTGCAGCCTGGCTCTACCTCAACCACCTCTTCTGCTGGTCACAGCCCCCCGGCACTGAATTAGCAAATACTGAAACAGTGCTCCTTGGGGGAAACGGAGGGTTGGCCTCCACGACATGTTCAGCCACAGATCAGGGTATGACGCTATTTTATGTGTGTTTCTTTTTTAAAGACACCTCTCAAAATATATGCTGTTGATTCATTAACATTGAACTCGTGACCGAGGACGCTACCCTTGGGACCTGAGCAAAGCTTATCTACAGCACGGGTTTTCTCTGTAAGACCCCCCTGCAGCAGCCTTCTTGCCCCGAGGGGCGCTAGCTGGCCTGTCGGCACCATGCCCCGGGGCCATTTAAAACTGCAAATAAAGGAAAGCACAAAAATGCCAAAAATGTGGCACTAAAGAGACCATGAAAAGGACACTGGTTTTAAGTAGGGAAGCTGAAGAAAGACCGCCGCCTTCTTCAACCCCCGCTGGGAACGTGTGTTGGGCAACACCAATTTCTTGTCACTCTGCACGTCTGCAAATGACCGCCAAAGCCCTGTGAGTATCCACTTGCGGGTCACAGGTACATTTCAGCCAGGAGGCAAGTTCACAGATTCAGAATCCATGAATATTGACGATCAATTGTACTTAGTATCTTTTTAATTTAAATATTCTTTCTTATCTCAATATTTACTTTCATCCCACTGAGTAGTATTGAGGAAATCATGGTTTAATTGGGCAGGATGTATTTTTTTCTAGTAGACGTTAATTTCAGTACATGCCTGTTAAAATGAAATTGTTGGCCTTTCTACCTCCCCAGATCACCTCAGCCCTCCTGGGGTGCACACACCTCAGGGGTCGGTGATCCTCGGAGGCTGGGTTTTGTGGACGTCAGGGATTTGCTATGTGGATGGTTTGGCCTGACCAGATCCCAGGAACCCCTGCTCTCCTTGGGTTTCTGCTGGAATCATTCATTTGTTCCGAGATCACTGGGCTCAGAGGGGCTTCTTCCCTATTCTACTCAGCATTAGCTATGTTTATCCTTTACTTGCTAATAAAGAAGCAGCTCGTGTTTAATGTGGATTGATCCAAAAAAGAGAATTCAGCAACTTTCCAAATCCACCAACTTCTTCCTGTGTGGTTAATGTTCCCATATTGGATGAACATGGAGACAGGAAATGACAAATGATTTGGATATTACCCTGAAAGCTAGTTGTTTGCTTTAAAAAAATCTTAATAAAACTTTTCTCCAATTTATTTTTCATGACTCTGTGGAAAGCAAGAATAATTTCAGTGAAAGAGCTGGTTTTTAGGCAAAAACACCATGTAATCTTTACTGTAAATCAGTTTTAAGTGCTACCTGGCATTTGTATTTCAAGATGTCCAGGGTTGATAACATTGCAAAGATTCTTTGATGGAACAATAATCGCAAGGATGCAAATTGATTTCCTTCGGTGGGATGTCCCCTAAAAACACATGAGCTTCTAAACTGGCCTCCAGCCTCTCTGCCATGAAGTGATCTGACTGCATTTTCCCATAATTTGTAGAACTTAGCTGAATTTTTTCTAGACAAAGCTAGATATTTGTTAGTTGAAAGTGGAGATGATTTAAACCAAACCAAAGACCACATGCATAAGTTTTATTAACATTCAAATTATGCTCAATATTCAGGAATCTATGCTCTGTTTTCTTCTCCTTTGCTGTGTACCCTTACCTCCCCCCACACCTTTTTAAAACATTTCAGCTTTATTGAGGTGTAATTGACAAATAAAATTCTGAGATATTTAAAGCATAATTTTTAAAAGCATAATATTTAAGGCATATTTCAAGATAATGGAAGCATTACCCCATCTAGTCAATTAACACAACCATCACCTCACAGATTTATCTTTTTGTGTGTGTGAGAACAATTAAGTTCTCTCCTAGCAAATTTCAATTGTACAATACAGTGTTATCAACTAGAGTCACCATGTTTTATGCTAGATGCTCAGACCTTATTTATCTTATAGCTGAAAGTTTGTACGCTTTTACCAATTTCTTCCTATCCCCCCACCCCCGCCCCCCGCCACCAGTCCCTGGCAACCACTTTTTTATTCTGTTTCTATGAGTTTGACTTTTCTTTTTAGATTCCACATATAAGTGATAACGTGCAGCAAGGCAATATTTGTCTTTGTCTGGCTTATTTCACTTAGCATAATGCTCTCAAGGTCCCTCCATGTTGTTGCAAGGGGCAGAATGTTCTCCTTTCTCATAGCTGAATAATATTCCATTGTCTATATGTACCACCTCTTCTTTATCCTTTCAGCCGTTATGGACACCGTAGTTTCCATATCCTGGCTATTGTGCACAATGCTGCAGTGAACATGGGAGCATAGATATGTCTTTGATATCCTGTTTTCACTTCCTTTGGATATATACCCAGAACTGGAATTGCTGGCTCATATGACAATCCTATTTTAAAATTTTTGAGGAACCTCTACATGGTTTTCACAGCGGCTGAGCCATTTTACCTTCCCACCAACAATGCATGAGGGTTGCCTTTCCCCCACATCCTCGTCAACACTTGTTATCTCTTTCTTTTTGATGATAGCCATCCTGGCAGGTGTGAAGTGATATCTCATTGCATCTGTTGGTCATCTGTATGTCTCCTTCGGAAAAGTGTCTGTTCAGTTTCTCTGCCAATGTTTTATGGGATTGGTGGTGGTTGCTGCTATTGAGTTGTATGAGTTCTATATATTTTAAGTATTAATCCAGTATCAGATAAATGATTTGCAAATACTTTTTTCCCATTGGACAGGTTACCTTTTCATTTTGTGGGTGGTTTCCTTTGCTGTGCAGAAACTTTTTAGTTTGATGTAGTCCCACTTGTTTAGTTTTGCTTTTGTTGTCTTTGCTTTTGGTGTCAAATTAAAAAAAAAAATCGTCACTAAAACCAATGTCAAGGATCTTACCCTCCATGTTTTCTTTTAGGAGTTTTATGGTTTCATGTTTATACTGAATTCTTTCACTCATTTTGAGTTGATTTTTGTGTATGGTATAAGATAGAGGTCCAGTTGTATACTTTTGCACGTGGCGCTCTGGTTTTCTAACACCATTAATTGAAGAGACTGTCCTTTCCCCACTGTTTATTATTGGTTTCTTTATCATAAATTAATTGACCACATATGCATGGGTTTATTTCTGAGCTCTCTACCTTGTTCCATTGTCCTCCTGACGGGAATTAATGTCCACGTCTGGGTTTCTTTTGTAATGTTACCCCAGTTAATTACTTCAGAAGAGGGAAAGAAAAGTTGCTATAAATGTAACATAATCGATAGTCCGAGTCACAGGCCCTCCTCACTAGGAGGGACCCCCCCACTCTGAATGTGGATCTCAGATGAAGGGACAGTCCATGGTCCCAGCACTTGATCATCCCATAGAGTCTTTCAGGATGATTCTGTGTCCCCTGGCTTTGACAGCACCTGGCTTCACTCTCTGGTTTTATCCCGTGATGGTGATAGTAGGTTTTGGTACATTTGGGTGTACATTTCACATGCTTGTTCTCTAAGCCACAGCATCCCCCCTAGAAAGGCACAGCACATGGCTGTGTTGCAGATAGGTGACCGGTATATGGTCCTCAGACATTACAATGGCCACGTGGCCTCCTGGAGTGGTTGGAGCCTTCTGAACGTCTGGCTTGAATAGCCTCACCCATAGTCTAATACACAGTGTAAGAATCCTCACTTTCTCTGTGTGCCATGACATGAAAAGGCTGGGGAGTACCACTCTGGACCAAGGTTCGTCATGGTCTTGGGGACCTCAAGGGGTCCTTTACTACTTTTATCCTCAGACACATTTGCTTGACTCTCTAGTACCTGGTAACTGGTCCCCAGAACAACTGGCCCATCTCTGTACTTTAGACTTGTTTTTTCCTGTGGTAGCGACTGACTAGATATTCACCCAGCTGACTCCCCTCCTGGGCTTAGACACAAACCACATTTCTCAGGCCCCTTTCATTGGGTGGGGGTGTAAGACCAGCTCTTATTGGTGGACTGTCAGTGGAAGTGGTGTGTCACTTCTGGGTCAAGGCCACCAAGAGCCATATTTGCTCTTACCTTCTCTCCTGGAAATGTCCTTGGACACAGCATGTGTTGAAGATGGCAGCTAGATCCCTAAATGACCGCATGTTGTCCAGTCATCCCACGGCCTCTGAAATGAACTCTGATGTGAGTTGAGAAATAAATGTTTTGTTTAACCCTTCAGACTTCATCCAGATTCATCTATTATAACAACCAGCATCATTTATGGTAATCTTTGTCACAGACCTTCAGGGTGTTAGGAGCTGAATTATGTCCCCCCCCCCACCTCCCAAATTTATGTGTTGAAGCCCCAAACCTCAGTACCTCAGACTATAACCATAGTTGGAGGTAAGGTCTTTAAAAAGGTGACTCACGAGGTTAAAATGAGGCTGTGAAGCTGGGCCCTAATCTAACAGGACTCGTGTTCTTCTAAGCGGAGCAATACACGAGGGGTGTAGTCTACAGAGGGGTGACTGTGCAGAGACGGCCACAGGGCGGTCCTCTGCCGGCCAAGGCAAGAGGTCTCTGAGGAAACCAACCCTGCCAACACCTGGATCTCGGACTTTCAGTTTCCAGAATTATGAAACAATACACTTTTAAATTATATTTTTACTTTTTATTATTTTTATTTTTTAATACATTTCTGTGTTGTTGTTGTTGTTTTAAACCACCCAGTTTGTAGTGTTGTGTTCTGGCAGCCCGAGCAAACCAACACACACGGGCAGGTCTTCTCATGTAGAGCCCTCCTGTATTATCCCGTTTCCTTCTTATTTCCGGAAAGATTTGCTTGTACTTTTAACCTGTGAGCAACTCTGGGTCCTCAAAGATGCCAGTTCCCGCGGCTTTGTCTCTGCCGTGGGGATCTTTCATGACCTGAAGTCAGTTTTGGTGCCTCTCCTGTGACTCCGAACCCACCCGTGGTGCTTTCGCCTGGTATTTTCCACACTTGGCAATTGGTGTGGTTGCAGAGGTTTATTTAAAAGTCTTCCCCAAGGGCTGCCCCGGATTTAAATTTAGCCTACTCCTAGGCCCCGCAGGGAGCGAGGTGCGTCGGGTGAACACAAGCTCCAAAGATTTTTGCAAGATTCTCTTATGACTGCGTCGCTTCTCAGCCTCTGGCCTCAAAGCCTGTCACTAACAAACCCGCGCGTGACAGGTTTCTCTGACAAATCTGTCTCTGGAGACTGTGAGCACGAGTCGCCCTGCCTGGCGTGTGAGCACCAGGTCGGCAGAATTGTGCACCTCCCTTACCACGCTGGGGCCAGGGCCTGCTTGTGGAATCTACAAGCTTGTCTAATTGTGGCAACTGTCATATTGAGCCAAAAGCAAGGTCTGCTGATGGAAGCAAGACGCCTAGCCCCGGGCAGCCCGGAAAACCCAAGATACCACCTTGCAAAAGTTTTGCTCTGGCTCAGAGCTTTTGAATGGGCAACCGCTCCACTGATAGAAGGAGTTTCCAAAGTACACACAGGGCCACCTGCTTGGCTCATTGCAAGTATTTTACTGTTCAGCTTGGAGAATTTGTTTAAAACAGCTCCCTCTACTGGGCTGTTAGTCGCTCTGGAGTTTTCAGTGTCCTAAAACTGTAGGAGAAAAGAGCCACCTCAGCTACCAACTGAGGAACCAGCTGATAGAATCCAGAAGGAATTGGCATTGTCTGGTGTGAGAGTACTGAGGGCGCCTACATGGGACTCTCTGGGATTTTGCCAATCCTTTTCAAGCGGTCTGCCATCTAGATCCCTCTTTGCATTTCAGTAACTTGTCATGAGAAAGAAGGGGCTGTAATTCTGACTGGTCTTCCAAGAGGCGAGGGATAATATGGTTACAGCATTTTCTTCTAGGGACAAGTAGGATCCCAAGTTTAGTTCCACGGGAAGCAGGCAAGCATGAGGAACAACAGGGCAAAAGTGTTCCAGAAAGGCAAGCCAAAACATATTCACAAAAGCGGCCCTTCCAAAATACGGACAGACCAATAGTCTCATCTGGGACCTCAGTGGGACCTCCGGGCTTGGACCAAAGGCTGTTGTGACCCTTGCAGAACTGCCACATATTCTTAGAGAAGGGCAATCCGGATTTCATCCCCACGCTCTTCTTCGGCTCTTGCTGCAGATGTGGGTCAACAGGAAGCTGCAAAGCAGGGGATGAGGTGGTGAAATCCCTGAAAAAGAGCCTCCCGTCTGCAGAGTTCAGGGTCATCCTGGTCCCCGGTCAGCACGTGGAGGGAAGAGTGCCGTCAGATGAGCCACAATGGCGAGCCCACGCCGTCGCACACCTCTTTATGTCCACGTCTTAATATCAGCATCGCCTGTGTTACGGTTTGAGGGAATATGCAATAAATAGCCCCTTTCTTCTCTGTCCCAGGACTCAGGCAAATGGAGGTCAAAATGACAATAGTAGTGGAGGCCGGGCTGGAGAGTGTAGCTTTAAATATGGAAGCCAAGTAGACTTTCCAGTTTCTCCTCCCGTGCTGAACTCACTCACCCAGCTACAAGCAGCACCTTCCCGGCAAAGGCCTGCCTCTGTAAAGTTTATGGCACGGAGGAGCAGAACGGGAGGGTCTCTACCAGGAAATGACTGAGTCACACTGTCACAATTCCCTCTCCTGAACTCCGTGATCAGATAAGTCATCCCTCCTCCCCTGGGGAGATGAATAAAGGGCTGGCCAGAGCCCAGGAGTGCTATTCTAGTGAAGGTCTCCACAGCGAGAGAACCATTGAGAGAGAGAAAGTGCCCCCCACCAATCTCCTCTGGAAACCCCTGTAAATCCTTGCCCTCCCTCTGGGCAGTCCCCACGGGCACACATGGGCACGCTCACCCACACAGCCAGGACCTCCCCCAAGGGAGTCAGGAGCTCCCCCACCGCCGGGGCTTTCGAAGCTTGCGGTTACATCTACGGCTTCCCTTATGCTGTACCAGGATTATTCTTCTTTTCATCTCCTGCATTCGAGCTTGAACTCCTGAAAGGCAAGACGGTATTGCAATATTTCTCAATGCGTCTCTGTGTCCCTAGTGCCTTGTACATAGTAAATACTCAAGAAATGTTTCTGGGATGGACGGATGGATAAAACTAATGAATAGTGAATAAAATTGTGGGAATCCAGAGATGTCGGGCTTTTTCCTAGAAATAAACGAAGTCTTTGACTTGGTTCGTGGACAAGGTGGCCTCAGGCCTGGGGGTTACCTTAGAGGGCAGAGAATTGGATCCAAATCAGATTCCTCAGAACATTTGGCAGGTCCATCAGCCCCTCCAGCGGATCTCCACAGCCTGGCTCGGGGCCCCTCAGCCCCAGGGCAGACCTCTCCTGTGGGTCCTGTGCGGTCTCTCTTAGCTCTCCTTACATGCCCCCTGCTTCCCGCCCTCGCTCCTCTAGACTGCAGGCCGCCTAGATTCTGGCTGGAGACCTGGTTTGGGGATCTCCAGCTTGGGGGAGTATAAGACTCTCTCGAGGCTGAAGTACAGTAAATAATAAATTAAGAGCTAATAATTAGAAGAGCTAATAGTTAATAAAATGAGAGCTAAATAGTCACATATTACATACCACACTTTTTTGGGGGGGCTGGTCTAGAATTAAATAGCATCTGGTCTGGAAAATCCTGGTTGGATAATGAATTGATCAGTATCTTCTGTTTACATTGATAACAGGCACCGTAGCTTAGACTTCAAAAGAAGGAAGACTGTGGAAAAGAGGTTCCATCAGACCTACAGAGTTTTTTCCTGGGATACGTGACACAGAGGGTAAGCTAAGACTGGTGCCCGTGT
Source organism: Ursus americanus (assembly GCF_024610735.1). Taxonomy (NCBI): domain Eukaryota; kingdom Metazoa; phylum Chordata; class Mammalia; order Carnivora; family Ursidae; genus Ursus; species Ursus americanus. The sequence goes on from NC_142134.1 coordinate 42,935,562, forward strand.
TCGCCTCTGTCGCACCCTTGATGGCTCCTCTGACTTCTCCAGACTGTAGTTTACCATTCTGTAATCTGGAGATAATACTCGTATCTAGCTCAGAGGACTGTTCAATGCGAATTAGATAAAATAGAACATAAAATGCTTAGCATGCTATCAGGCACATAGTAATTTTTTAACATAAATATTTTTCTAAACTGTAGATGTTGTTTTTGTTATTTTTATGAGTTAAGATTCTGGGGCAGTGCAGGCGGCCGGTGGTGTGTGTGTGGGGGGGCAGATTTTATAATAGGTTTTCCGGGGCCTGTGTGGGAGGGGTACAGCCCAGGCAGGGTGACCCCGTGCTGTGTCACAGATCTGTGAATCTCCAGATGTTCACAAGTGGAATGGATTTCTGTAAAATGCAGACGAGGTGTAAATGAGGGGTCAAGGAAACTCTTAGGGCATCACGGAAAGAGCTAGAAGCAGGGTGTTCGATCACCAAACCCAGCTCAAGAAGAAACCCTGACAAAGGAAACTTGTGCTCTTTCCTCGTAAATTCGCTCTTGGGATCTCACTCAAACTCTGTCCTACACAGAACAGGAGAGAAAGAGACAGCCATCTGGCCCCTTCTCTTGCCTCCTGCTGGCCGCCCGGCAGGCCCTCAGAACCTGCTTCGTACTGCATGGTGCACTGGGTGTTATACGCAACTAATGAATCATGGAACTTTACATCCAAAGCCAGGGATGTACTGTATGGTGACTAACATAATAAAATATTATTATAAAAAAACCCCAAAAAACAAAAAACAGAACCTGCTTCCTGCCTGGCTGGTGAGAGGAGACGTGTCCTTTGGCCTAGGAGCCATCAAAGGTCTTAGAGGGACACCTTGTGTCTGGCCTGTCAGGGAAAGTAAACCCTGGGGGGACAGTCCTGGGGACACAGTAGCGTGAGGTGTGCAGGTATGGTCACAGAGGGACACAGCTCACCCACACTGGGGAACGCTGGGCAGAGAATCTGCAGTCAGGGGTGGGGTGGGTGGGTGGGGGAAGCCTGTGGGCTATTTTAGGCCAGGCCCAGAACTGGAGTCAATGGAGGTTTTGTTTATGTAACATGTGCACAAGGCCCTTTGGAGAAAATAACCCCGGGTCTGCAGGCCCGGCTAGAGCGAGCAGGGGTGCGGCTGCGAGCTTCCTGTTGTTCTTGGCCAGGCTGCCCAGCTGTTTGTTCGGCTCCTGTCTCGGAGCCCTTGGCTTCCGTGCTGCCTGCGCTTTTCCTCAGCTCCCTTCCCACGGAGCAGTGCAGCGGGATTGCTCCCCAGAGCTGGTGACTCGGCCTCTGGGCCCGGAGAGCCGCCCACGCCCACCCCTCAGGGTGTCCTTGGTGCACACCCCCTAGCTGAGCGGCTTCACTTTCAGATCTAGTGTGATGAGGGAAAGGCGCGTGGCCTGATGTCAGCCGCGCATGGGTCTGAATCCAGGTCTGTCATTTGACAGTCCCTTGGTCCAGGGCAAGTTGCAAAATTCCCGGGGCGGTTTATTACGTGCAAACATGTATGTAAATACATGAGAGATGAATCATATGTGTTCATTCCCCTCATTCTGGGCTTGCTCAAAGGTTTTAAGACTATATGGTTATCTTTTTGAAACACAGATTCCCTCAGTGCTATGGTCTAAATGTTTGTGTCCCTCCAACATCCATGTGTTGAAATCCTAACCCCCAAAGGTGATGGTATGGGAGGTGGGGACTTTGGGAGATGCATCAGTCAGAGGGAGGGTGGGGCCCCTATGAACGGGATTAGTGCCCTTGTACAAGAGGCTCCCGGGAGATCCTGGCCTCTTCCACTGTGTGAGGACACTGCTGAAGAGGGCCCTCACGGGGCCTGGTCTCAGAATTCCAGTCTCTAGAACTGTGAGAATTAGCTTTCTGCTGTTTATAAGCCACCCAGCCTGTGATTTTGCGCAGCAGCCTGAATGGACTAAGACAATTGGGAAGGGGAAGAAGGCCTTTTTTTCAGTTTAAGTAAAATTTATATGCACAAAAATGTACAAATCTTAAATGGAAAGTTTTACATGTATCCACCCTATGTGTCCACCCAGGTAATGATTTGGATCAAGATACTGGGTATTTCCATCACCCTGGGGTGAAAAGTCTCTTTGTGTCCCTTTCTAGTCTCGAACTGGCTGACACCTCATCTCCCTGTCTTAGTCGGCTAGCGCTGGGAGAATGAAACACCACCCATTGGCTGGCTTAAACAACAAAACTTGATTTCTCACCATTCTGGGGGCTGGGGGCCTGAGATGGTGTCAGCATGGTCGGGTGGTGGTGATAGTACTTTTCCGGGCTTGCATATGGTTGCCGTCTCGCTGTGTGTTCGCACACTCCTTGTGCACATCTAGAGAGAGAGAGAGAGAGCAAGTGCTCTTGCGTCTCTTCTTACCTGAATGCTAGGCCTATCAGGTCAGGGCCCTGCCCTTACGAACTCACTTAATCTTAAAGTCTTCTATTAAGTCTCTGTCTCCAAATGCAGCCCCATTGGAGGTTAGGGCTTTAACACGTGAATTTGGGGGGAATGCCATCCAGTCCATGGCACGACCACCACACCCTGGCTGGTAGCTACTAGTTCACTTATGAAACCTCAAAACCAGAAGCAACCTAAACGCCCGTCAGCACAAAAATGGATAAGCGGACTTTGGTATGCTAATACAATGGAATACTACACTGCACAGAAAAAGAGTGGGCTCCTGATACATAGGACCTGTTCTGAGTATTCCTCTGTGCAAGTCATGAATGAAATAAAATGACAAAGCACTTGCAAATCCTGATCTCTGCCTGGGCTTTCCCAATGGTTGGTTCATTCAGACCAAATTAATTATCCCCCCATGTTTGAAAACAAAATTTCAAGTCTTTCAGGACTTTGCTTAAACACAGACAATCCTCCCACTTTGGGGTGGTGATGAAGACTCCAGCTCACAGCCTGAGTGGTTTCCAGTAGAGCCTTGTTAATATGAAACATAGCTTTCTTGGGGGAGAAATTGACCTTGAATTTGGATTTTCTGTTGTTTTCGTTGAAGAACACTAGGTTAGCCAGTTGGCTAAGGAAAAAGCAGTTGTTTCAAATTAGTTGTAATTTTGCATTAAGCCAATATTGGCTTAACAGATTTTACCCAAGATATTTTTCTATACATAGGATGTCGCGCTAAGTCCTAGAAAGATTGTGGTAGATTTCCACATCCATTATTATTTGGCCTTGTGCTTCATAAAATAGCAAAGGAAGTTTATTTTTAACAGTTGTGCTGCCAGTTTGGGTTAGACTAATAGGCGAAAGGGTTTTTATAAAAATTATCTCTTTTTAGGCAAGGAGTTCTAATTCACTCAAATAATAGATTTTGAAGTGAAGGAAGCTAGGACTTGAAGTTTGAGATAACAAGCCACACAGCTCGCATTTCTGCAAAATGCAGTGGCTCGCAGGCCGTAGGTGGGGTTCTTTGCTCCCAGAGGTTGTTTTTTGTTTTTAAGATTTATTTATTTATTTGAGAGAAAGTGAGAGAGAGTGGTGGGGAAGGGCAGAAAGAGAGGGAGAGAGAGAGTTTTTTTAAGGATTTTATTAATCTATTTGAAAGAGAGAAACAGAGCACAGGGAGAGGGAGGGGCAGAGGGAGAGGCAAAAGCAGACGCACCGCTGAGCAGGGAGCCCAATGCGGGGCTCGATCCTGGGACTCCGGGATCATGACCCAAGCCAAAGGCAGACACCTAACCGACTGACCCACCCAGGTGCCCTGAGAGAGAGTCTTAAGCAGATTCCATGCTGAGAACAGAGCCTGACGTGCGGCGCGATTCCATGACCCTGAGATCGTGACCTGAGCCAAAACTAAGAGCCAGATACTCAGCTCTCTGCGCCACCAGGTGCCCTGCTCCTGGAGGTTTCATTCTGGTTTCTGTGAGTCTGGTTTTTACCCACAGATCTTGCTCGTCTGATGTCCCAATTTGCCTCTGTTTTTTTTTTTTTTGTACTAGAAGGATATTAAAATGGACAAAAGCAGAGAAGTCAGTGAAGTCAAGAGGAAGGGTCTGCATGTTAACATCGGAGAGACCCGGGTTTGAGTCCTGCATCCTCCCTGCCTGGCCGTGTGAGCTCAGGCAGCTTACTTAACCTTTCCAAGTCAAAGTGTCATCATCCATAAAGTGGGGATGACAATGCCTACCTCTGAGCATTGATAAGAATTTAGAAATAATACCTGTGGAGTGCCTGGCATATAATAGTTTATTCACTCAAAAAATTTCTTTGCTTGTAATATTTATTGACCATGTATCAGAAACTTTAACAGTGGGAACAGAATGGTGAACACAATGATCTCTGCCCTCACAGAGCTCAAAGTTGTTCAGTAAAGAGCCACTATTCCAACTGGTACATGAAAAGATGCTCCATACCACTAGTTGTCAAGGAGATGCACATGAAAACCGTGATGAACTACCAACTCACACCTGTTGGTAGGAATGGGAAGAAACTGGGATTCCTGTGCAGCACTGGTGGGAATGTAAACTGATGCAGCCGCTATGGAAGACGGCAGGTCCTCAGAAAATTAACAATAGCACTACCACGTGATCCCGCAATCTCACTTCTGGGTATTATTCAAAAGAGTTGAAATTGGGATCTTGAAGAGATATTCGTACTCCCATGTCCATTGCAGCAGTATTGGCAATAGCCAGAATGTGGGAACAATCTAAATACTCACTGATGGAGGAGTGGATAAAGAAAATGTGGTTTATGCACACAATGGAATATTATTCAGGCAATAGCCAGAACAATCTAAATACTCACTGATGGAGGAGTGGATAAAGAAAATGTGGTTTATGCACACAATGGAATATTATTCAGGCAATAGCCAGAACAATCTAAATACTCACTGATGGAGGAGTGGATAAAGAAAATGTGGTTTATGCACACAATGGAATATTATTCAGGCAATAGCCAGAACAATCTAAATACTCACTGATGGAGGAGTGGATAAAGAAAATGTGGTTTATGCACACAATGGAATATTATTCAGGCTTAAAAAAGAAGGCAATCCTACCATCTGCAACTACATGAATGAACCTTGAGGACACTATGCTAAGTGAAATAAGCCAGCACAGAAGGGCAAACGCTACCTGCTACCATGACTACGAAGTATCGAAGGAGTCAAACTCATAGAGAGAGGAGAATGGTGAATCCAGGGGCTGAGGAGAGGTGGAAACAGGGAGTTGCAATTCAATAAATATAAAATTTCACTTCACACAAGAGGAATACGTTCTGGAGATTTGCCATACAACGTGGTAGCTACAGTTAACAATACTGTACGGTGCATGTGAAAGTTGTTCATGGCGTCAATCTCATCCTAAGTGTTCCTACCACAATAAAAAAAGAAGAAAAAAGAAAGAAATGTGGACTATAGTAATGTTTGCATAACTGTGAATTTAAATTTATTAAAAGTCATTGCATTTTATGGTATGTAAATGATACCTTGATAAAGCTGTTTTTAAAAAACTGCCTGTGGACTATTATTCAGCGTTAAAAAGAAATGAACTATCATGAAAACTTAGGGAGGAACCTTAAATGCATATTCCTAAGTGAAAGAAGGCAATCTGAAAGGCTACATCCTATATGATTTTAACTAAATGACCTTCTGGAAAAGGCAAAACGATGGAGGTTGCCAGCGGTGGGACAGAGAGTAGGGATAAATAGATGGGGCATAAGGGATTTCTAGGGCAGTGGAACTACTCTGTTTGATAGTGGTGGATATGGGCCATTTTACATTTGTCAAAACCCACAGAATGTACAACATCAAGAGTGAGCCCTAAGGTGAACGGTGGACTTGGGGCAATCATGACGTATCGAACGTAGGCTCATCCTCGTAACAAATGTACCGGTCTGGTGAGTAACTGGGGAGTTCCACATGTGTGGGGACAGGAGGTACGGGGGAAATTTCTGTATCTTCCTCTCAATTCTATTGTAAGCCTGAAATTGCTATGAAAAATGAAGTCTTAAAAAAAAACTTAAGGACCGCATCTCTTTCAAGTCTGTTCAATGTCCCTGCTCCCCTCCCAAACTTCTTTTGCCTGTTCCATTTTCCCCCTCATAATCACCTTCTGATATGCGATATAATTTATTCACTGTATCTAATCTATTCAAAGTTGTGTGATTGTTTTCACACTTTAACATACATGAAATCAGGAAGTGTTTTATGACTGATAGCAATGAGTAGAATTCTTTCTACCTGTCTCCAGTGGCTCATGGAATCGTGGCGTGTCTTCCATGGTAACCATCTTAGAGGTGATAAGCTACAGTGTTATGTTACTGTTTCTTGTCTGTTTCCCCCTCTAAAACACGAGCTCCGGGAGGGTAGGAGTCTTTATTTTGTTTGCTACCATATTTTAAGTGCCTAGAATAGTACCTGGTTTGAAGTCGGTCCTCAGTGAACATTTGTTGAATGAATGAATAAATACTGTGTTGGGCCTGCTATTAATAAACTGATAATAAAACAAGCTGAAATTAAAAGACAAGATGAGTTATTAGAACAACCTAGTTTCGTTATTTCTTCACTGTTCCATCTGCTGGACACTGGGAAAAGAGCCTAGTTAAGAAGAATGTTAGTGGGTCACCAGGGCTCATCCTCCAGGGTAATAAGAGACCTGCGGAGACCTTTGGGATGGTTACTATGGCTAGCTCAGTGCCGGAACCTTCTGTGCAAACTGTCTCTCCACCGAAGCACTAATTGATGACATTCCTTGGAGATGTCGAGAGTAGCCCAGACTTGCAGGCAAAGTGGGTAGAGGGCCCCCCCCCCACCCTCCCACCCCTTGGTCAATTAATCTCTTTTCAACACTCCGCAGTGCGCCAGGAATCACCTGTCCCCAAAAGCAGGCCGGGTCTTTCAGTTTTGTTTGCCAGTCTCTGCGTTGGCCCTCCTGAGCAGTGACCTGGAGCCCCCTGAATTGGGGCCGGGGGTGGGTGGTTTCCTGGCCATTCTGGAGGGGCTGCTTGGCATTCATTACTCCTGGCCTGGGGGCACGACTTCCAGCGGGCCTGCGCATGCGTGCCTGGGAATAGTTAATTTCCTTGTTAGACGGAGCCCGTGCTCTGGTTCACATTAGCTAGCGTATGCCGACCCTGTGACAGACTGCCTCTTTGTTTCCCGTCAGTTTCAAGGGACAGATCTTATATTGTCCCTTCTCTTGCCAGCCCTTGAGAAGGGATTGAAGGGTCAGGGAGCTGAGGAAACCCATTTGGGGGACAAGTCAACTTCCCCTAGAGTGGAGACTGCTTTCTCAAGCAGCTTCTGGCTGCTGCCGCTTTTTCTCCCCGGACCACTCACCTATTAGGAACGGCACCTGGGGCCCACAATACTTTTCAGGGCTGGCAAAATGTTTTCATTACTTTTAAAATCAGAAGGAGAAAAATAGACTTTCAGGGATAAAAATGCCTTTATTTTATTCTCACAGCAGGAAAAAAAAAAGACCCAGAAAATTCTAGTGTTTAGGAAAATTGATTACATTCCGCCTAAACTAACAAATGACTAGAATGTTGATTTAAAGTTATAACCAAAAACAGTTTTTAATTTGGGGTATTATACAAGGAAGAGGCCCACAAAAGTCATGTTCCCGACCTTGCTTGTTACCAGACTAGAAAAATGATCTTGTCATTCATGAAAGGTCTGATGGATAAGGTACATTTGAGCTGTGATAAATGAACCAGGGGAATTTTAAAGGAAAAAGGCAGGCTGGGAAAAACATTTCTTGAGTGCCACTTTACGGTAAGCTTGGTATTGGGCGTTTTCAGTACATTTTCTCACTGAGGTCTTCCAACTCTGGAAGGTCAAATAATCACCCAGTTTTACAGTGAGCTTAAGACACCACTCACTACCTGGTCCCCAACATCTCTCTGTGTCTTTTCCTTTCTTAAAGAAATTAATTCATGTATTCACAAATCCTTCTCAATTAGCTTATCTAAATATTGTTTTGGGATCTTTTCTAAAATGCCTTTTCCTTTTTGATCTTTAAATTAGAACCAGAAAGATGAGTTTCGACAGTCAAAGGTCTAACCGGGCTTCTGAACAAGTTTTGGCTGTATTCAAAATGCACCGAGGCCCAGGGGGTGCTTGATTACCTGAGGCGGCCCGCCTTGAGATTGTATAGTGGTTGGGTTTTTTTTTTCCAGTTTTTTAAAGAAAACATGCTTCAAATGCCCAAACATAATTTAAAAAACAATTTCACAATCAGATTTTGGTTGTGTTGGCCCCCATGCAAACACCCACGCTGTCTTCAAAATGTGGCCTACGGGCCATTTAATTAGGAAAAACAGCAAACAAAGCTTGCCCACTGGAAACAAAATCCTACAAAATCTGGCCCTGGAAAACAAACAGTGCTTCAGGAGCTCTAATTTCTTGATTGGACAACTTGGTTCATTCGTTTATTCAATGCCTTTGAGTGCCTGCTGTGTTCTGTGTTGGGCGCTGTGCTAGCAGCTGGGGATTAAAGCATACATGGGAGTTAGTCCCAGCTCTCAAGTCACTCCAGTCTAGTGGAGACAACCATCCTGGGCCACGCCACCACAGCCTTTTGTTCGGACGGTTCCAGAGGCCTCCTGACTGGTCCCCAGGTATCTACCCTTGTCCTCTGTTCTGCACATACCAGACAGAGGAATCCCTTCAGACACATGTCAGCAGTGCTCTTTCTCTGGGGAGCACTCTGTTGTTCCTCTCTGACCTGTCTCCTCCTTCTTTTCCCCTTGGGGATGGTGCAGTGAGCATACTGGCCTTCTTGCTTTTTCTAAAGCAGGCCAAGCCCACTCCCACGTTCATGGCTCCTCACTTGCTATCCTACGGGCTGGGAATGCTCATCTACCAGAGGTCCACATGGCTCACTCCCCCATCAAGGCTTTATTCAGACGTCATTTCAATGATGCCCTCCCTGGTTGCCCTATTTGAGACTGCTGCCTCCATTTGCCTCTTCCTGGAATTATTTTATTCCATTGCATTTCCCATAATCGAACTATACTGTGTGTTTTACTTACTTTCATTGTCTGTCTTATACCCAACTGTATCCCTAGTCCCTGGAATAGTGCCTAGCTTACGTAGTTGCTCAATAAGAATTAGTTTATTTTCTGACAAAATGAGACATTCATGGAAAGCAAAGAAACAAATGTTACATAGGTATGGTGTTTTGAGAGCACCAAGGAAAATCCTGTAGAAATCAGAAACTCATTCAAAGAGTATGTTTAATCTCAAAGGATAAGTAGCATGTAACTAGGTGAAGAAAAAGGGATGGTACTCAAGTCGAGGGAACAGTGTAAGGAAAAGAATGTGCCTGTTTGGGAACTGCAAGTAGATTTGGTACAACAGGAGCATAAGATGCATATGGAAGGGGTGGTGTCATGAAATAAAGTTGGGAATGTAACCAACTCCAGCTCATGTCCAGCTAAGGAATGTTGACTTCCTCCTTTTGGTGATGGGAGCTATTGAAGGCTATTAAGCAGAAGAGAGACATGATTGGATTTATGTTTCATTTTGTTTTTTTTATTTGAGAGAGAGAGAGAGAGAACATGAGTAGGGCGAGTGGGGCAGGAAGGTCAGAGGGAGAAGGATAAGCAAGCTCCCTGTTCAGCAGAGAGACCAACGCAGGGCTCAATCCCAGGACCTCAGGATCATGACCTGAGCCAAAGGCAACCGCTTAACTGACGGAGCCACCCAGATGCCCCTGGATTTATGTTTTAAAAAGACCTCTCGGAAATCCCTATGGGGAAAGAACTGGGGGGAAGCTGGGAAGAAGGGCTTCGGAGGTTGCTGCAGTAGAACTGCTGAACATGGCGGAGCCATGCAGCCGTGACCGGGGGCGGTAAGAGGAGGGATTTGAGAGATATGTCAGGTAGACATTTTCAAATATCTTTTCCCATTCTGTCAGTTGTCCTTTAGTTTTGTCGACTGTTTCCTTTGCTGTGCAGAAGCTTTTTATCTTGATGAAGTCCCAATAGTTCGTGTTTGTTTTTGTTTCCCTTCCTCTGGAGACGTGTCTAGCAAGAAGTTGCAGCAGCCAAGGTCACAGAGATTGCTGCCTGTGTTCTCCTCCAGGATTTAGATGGATTCCTGTCCTACATTTAGGTCTTTCATCCATTTTGAGTCTGTTTTTGTGTATGGTGTAAGAAAGTGGTCCAGTTTCATTCTTCTGCACGCGACTGTCCAATTTTCCCAACACCATTTGTTGAAGAGACTGTCTTTTTTCCATTGGATATTCTTTCCAGCTTTGTCAAAGATTAGTTGACCATAGAGTTGAGGGTCCATTTCTGGGTTCTCTATTCTGTTCCATTGGTCTATGTGTCTATTTTTGTGCCAGTACCATGCTGTCTTGATGATTGTAGTTTTGTAATAGAGCTTGAAGTCTGGAATTGTGATGCCTCCAGCTTCAGTTTTCTTTTTCAACATTCCTTTGGCCATTCGGGGTCTTTTCTTGTTCCATACAAATTTTAGGATGTCTTATTCCAGCTCTGTGAAAAATGCTGATGATATTTTGACAGGGATTGCATTGAACGTGTAGATTGCTTTGAGTACCAAAGACATTTTAACAATATTTGATCATTCAAGCCATGAGCATTTAATGTTTTTCCATGTCTTTGTGTCATCTTCAATTTCTTTCATAAATGTTCTATAGTTTTCAACATACAGATCCTTTACCTCTTTGGTTAGGTTGATTCTTAGGTATCTTATGATTTTTGGTGCAATTGTGAATGGGATTGATTTCTTGATTTCTCTTTCTTCTGCCTCATTGTTAGTGTGTAGAAATGCAACTGACTTCTGTGTATTTATTTTATATATTGTGACTTTGCTGAATTCTTATATCAGTTCCAGCAATTTTAAGGGCTAGTAACCAAAATCTATTAAAAAAACTTATCAAACTCAACACCCAAAAAACAAATAATCCAGTCAAGAAATGGGCAGAAGTCACGAACAGACATTTCTCCAAAGAAGACATAAAAAATGGCTAAAAGACAAATGGAAAAATGCTCAATATTACTCAGCATCAGGGAAATACAAATCAAAACCACAGTGAGATACCACCTCACACCAGTCAGAATGGCTAAAATTAAGCAACTCAGGAAACAACAGATATTGGCAAGGATGCAGAGAAAGAGAAACCCTCTTATGCTATTGGTGGGAATGCAAACTGGTGTAGTCACTCTGGAAAACAGTATGGAGGTTCCTCAAAAAGTTAAAAATAGAACTACCCTATCACCCAGCAATTGCGCTACTATTTATTCAAAGGATAAGAACATAGTGATTCAAAGGGGCACACGCACCCCAGTGTTTATAGCAGCAGTGTCCATAATAGCCAAAATATGGGAAAAGCCAGATGTCCATTGACAGATGAATGGATAAAGAAGATGTCTCTCTCTCTCTCTCTCTCTCTCTCACACACACACACACACACTGAAATATTGCTCAGCCATCAAAAAGAATGAAATCTTGCCATTTGCAACAATGTGGATAGAACTAGAGGGTATTAGGCTAAGCAAAATAAGTCAATCAGAAAAAGACAAATACCATATGATCTCACTCATATGTGGCATTTAAGAAACAAAACAGATGAATATACAGGGGAAGGGAACAAAAAACAAAATAAGATAAAACCAGAGAGGGAAGCAAACCATAAAAGATGCTGAACTCTGGGAAATAAACTGAGAGTTGCTGGAGGGGACATGGGTGGGCATTAAAGGGAGCACTTAACGTAACGGGCACTGGGTGTTATATGAACTGACGAGTCACGAAATTCTACCTCTGAAACTAATAATACAGTATACGTTAACTACACTGAATTTAAATAAAGAATTTAAAAAAAGAGATCAAGTAGCAGATTCTAGAGGACTTAATGACCTGTGGTCAAGGAGGAGAGGGGCCTGGCTTGAGCAGAAACGGACTGGAATGACTCCCCCAAGTGTCTTTTGGGCAATTGAGGTAAATATATAAGTTCACAACAAATATTTATTAAGAATCTACTACTAAGATTCTAGTACTACTACTTAGATTCGACTACTAAGAATCTAAGTACCAGGCATGAATCTAGGCACTGGTAATACAGCTTTGAGCAAAGCAGAGAAAGCCCAGGTGAAAGAGACTGTCAGTAAGTAAACAAAGAGATAGTATTATTTCAGATTGTAAAAAGTCTTATGACAAAACATAAAGCATGGTAAAAAGATGAGCACAATGTTAATTTTATGAAGGAGTCAGGGGACAATTCTCTGAGGAGGTGATGTTAGAACCCAGGAAAGCTATGTAAAGACCCAGAGGAAAAGATACCCTCTGGCAGAGGGAATAATGAGCATAAAGAAGCTGTGACTGAAACAAGGGACGCTTGTTTGACAAACAAGGAGAAGGTCAGTGTGGCTGAAGGTCAGTAAGTTAATTAATGGGATAAAGGAGGGGGTAGGCAGGGGCTAGATCCTTACAACTTCCACCATGATGGTGAGCATGGATTTTATTCAAAGTGTGTTGGGAAGCCATGGGATGACTTTGAGCAAGGGGGGCAACACAGTTTGACCATTGTTGATGTTGTCATTGAAATCATTCTGGTTGTGGAGTACGGAGTGAATTTCAGGGATACAAGAATGAAAGCAGTTGTCTAAGCAAAAAAAAAAAAAAAAAAAAAAAAGAAAGAAAGAAAGAAAAAAAAGATGGTAGCAAGTCAGGTTGTAGCAGTGAAAGTGTTGAGAAGTAGATAGCCTTTTGTTCTGTTTGAGGGTGGAAAAATCAGGATTTGCTGATGGAAATCAAGAATCACTCCTAGATTCTTCACCTGAGGAAATCTGTGAATGTTAGTGCTCTTTACTGAGGTTGAGAAGCATTGCGCAGGATTAGGTTTTAAGGCCATTGAAGAGGAAATCAAAAGTTTCAGGCATATTTCACTTGGAAAACCTATTCAACATCCAAGAGGAAGTTTGGGGAGACAGCTAGATACACAGGTCCGAGCTCATAGGGAAGGCTTGGGTTGAGATAAATTGATAAAAATGTCAAGGTGTTTGATGTCATGACTTTGAATGAGATCACCACTCCAAGAGAAACGTCCTGGGATTGATTCTTGTTCACTCAAGATAATAGTGGTTGAGTGGAGAAGGAAGAGCAGCCAATGAAAGAGAAAGAAATGTTGGTGAGATATCTTTGAGAGGATGGTATTCCAAATACCAACTGAAGAAATTGTTTCATGAAGGAGTGATCTTCCATGCCCAGTGCTGCTGAGAATTCTCCTAAGACGAGACCTGAGAATTGACTATTGGACATGGTAAGATGGAGGTCATTGGCAACCTTGACAAGGGTTGTTTTGGCAAAAGTTGGTGGTGACAGAACACAAGGAGACTGGGAAGTGAGAAAGTGAACATAAGGACTATAGGTGGCTCTTACAAGCATCTTTGTGTTACAAGGCTACAGGGAGATGGAGTAAGAGCTGGATGGGGACAGGAGGCCAAGGAGATTTATTTTGTTTTGTTTCTGCAACTTATTTATGTACAGATGGAAATTATTTAATAGAGAAAGGAAAGCTAACAATACAGGAGAAGGGGGGGTGAATTGTGGGAGTGGAAGACTTGCCTAAGCGGGAGGGATGAAACAGTGCACGAGTGGAGGGTGTGGTCTTAGGAACAGGTACTTCCCCCTTGCTGGAGGAGGAGGAGTGGCGGGGCATACAGGCACAGGTGCTGGTCCTTCCAGGAGTCCTCCCCAGCTGTTTTTCTGTTCTCGGGAAAATATTCAGCTCAGAGTGAGGAAGTGGGAGGAATGTTGGAAATTTGAGAAGCCACAAAGTCAGGAGAGAGTAAGTTGGATAGCAGATATAATAGGATTGCCAGACCACGGTGAGTGCTCACCTAAGAGATTTTTATCTTTATCCTTAAATTTTATCCAGCTTTATTGAGAGATAACTGACATATGATATTGTATAAGTTTAAGGTGTACGATGCGTCGATTTGATACACTTACATGTTGTGAAGTGATTATCACAGTAGTGTTAGTTAACACCACCATCATGTCATATAATTACCATTTCTTTTTTGTGATGAGAGCCTCTAAAAGCTACTCTCTTAGCCACTTTCAAGTATATAACAGAATTGTTAACTACAGTCACCAAGCTGTACAATAGATCGCCAGAACTTACTCATCTTATAACTGGAAGTTTGCCCTCTTTGATGGACATATCCCCATCTCCCCCGCCCCCAGCGCTGGCAACCAGCATCCTACTCTGTTTCTTTTCTTTTCTTTTCTTTTCTTTTCTTTTCTTTTCTTTTCTTTTCTTTTCTTTTCTTTTCTTTTTAATGAAATATTTTATTATGTGACTTGCAAATTGGTAGTTCCAAATTACCTCCAAAAACATTTATTGTCAGCATCAACAATAAATTAAGTGGATAATGTAACGAGACAACTATGGGGAAGGACAGCTTCAACTAGATACATTCTGGTTTCCTTAAAAAAAAAAAAGATTGTTATTCCATATTCACATAGTCCTATATACCTTCCTATTTTTTTTCCATTTCTGATCATCTTCCACAAATTGCAGAGAGTGTAAATTTAAGAGCCAGAAGATATTGACAAGTGTTTTTTTAATTTTTTTAAATTTAAATCCAACTAGCTAACATATACTATATTATTAGTTTCAGATGTAATTCATCAGTTGCATCTAACACCCAGTGCTCATCATATTCTCACCACCAACAGCTCTCCGGAGCTCCACACTGTTTCCATGAGCTTGGCTCTTTTAGATTCCACATATAAGTGAGACCATACAGCATTTGTATTTCTCTGTCTGACTTAACACAATGTCCTCAAGATCCATCCATGTTGTTGCAAATGGCGGCATTTCCTTCTTCCTCATGGCCGAATAACATGGTGCTTAATTTAAAGTGTGATCAGGCAGTCTGGTTGTGTGTTTAACTTCAGCCGGTTTAGCCACAGGAGGGCAGGTGTGAAGTAGAGAAGAGCAAATGAAGTTGCTTTGCGGGGGGGGAACGTGTTGCAGGGTGGGAAGACAGAGAGCTCAGTCTGGTGTGTGTTCAGTTTCAAATATCTTAGGAGAGACAGGTAAAGCTGGTAGACAGAGGTGAGGAGTCATGCGGCAAATAAAAGTTTGGGACTCACGCACTGATATTTACACACAGTGTGTCCCGTGAGACAGATGGAGGGATGCAGAAACCCTGGGATGCAGGAGCAAAGACGTGACAGAATCTCCATCCTCATACAGAGCTTGCATGCCGGTGAGGAAACTTAGCGTGTGTAGCTCAGACGTTTCCAGAGAGGGGGATACGCAGCTCAGAGATGTGCAAGACGAATCTTGGGTGTGTGGATGGGAAATATTTGAACTGCCACTTGGGTATTTCTTATGCTCTTTCATATCTATCCTCATAGGTGTCTTATTAATTTGATGTTGGCAGAGTAGTACCTATATTATTACATACTAAATATGTGTATGTTGGGAGATGCATGCCCAGCATTATTTACAGATGGAGATGCTTGATGGAAAACATCTGCAAACCGCTAGCCACATGCGAGACAGCAGAGAAAGATTGTGGTGAGGCACCCCTAGTCCTGACACGGCTGAGGATACATATAAGGAGGGAGATGGGCTTTCTGCAGGGCACAGCCCTGAGTTTTCCCATCCTGTGCTGGGAATGAAAATCCCTAAGTGATGAGCCTTCTATAAACGGGACAGGATAAGAATGCCAAGGAGAGCTTTATCATGATTGTGCTGTTGAAAACCAGAGCAAGCGGACACTGGGCAGAGGCAAGGTCAGGCTGGCGAGGCAGGCCACGGAGGAGTGTGGTCCTTGTGGGACCCTGCTGATCTGACAGAGAAGCTCGATCCACGCGACCCTCCATGAGCTGGAACAGCAAGCATCGACGGGTGTGTGGAGAATGAGCTGTGAAGTTGGAATTATAATAATTTCTTTATGCAAGGAGTTGGATAGAGGAAGGGTGAATCATAGCCTTGCATTGACAAACAGAGGGGTGATGTCTGCCCAGATTGTAGCACAGGGCGAGCTGGAGAATGTGTCAGCATTTCCAGCTCACATCGTGGGAGAGGGTGCCTGAGGAGCAGATGTGAACGTTTTGGTTTCTGTGGTTGGTATTTTCCTATAGTGGAGAAGAGTGACTCACAGGGTCCCCACAGGCTGATGAAAATCATGCTAGAGAGGGAGCTCCGAGTAGTGGAAAGTTACTCCACATATCATTAGCACCAGTGTTTTCAGGTTAGGACTCCGAAGCTCAGAGAGGCTAAGTCAGCTTCCCCAGCTGGTAAGTGGGGGAGCAGTAATTCAAAGACAGCATTATTTAACTTAAAATCCCATGTTTTCTATATGTTTTCACTCATATGTGGAATTTAAGAAACAAAACAAATGAGCAAAGGGAACAAAAAGAGCGACAAGCCAAGACACAGACCTTTAACTGTAGAGAACGATCTGATGGTTACTAGAGGGAAGGTGGGTGGGGGACGGGTGAAGCAGGTGTTGGGGGTAAAGGAGCGCACTTGCTGTGTGGACGTGTTGAATCACTATATTGTACACCCGAAACTTATATAACACTGTAGGTTAACTAACTGGAATTAAAATATAAACTTAATAAAAAATCCAAGATTTTCTCTGTTACGTGGTAAATTGAAGAAATGCTTTAGGAAAAACACAAAGGACCACAGGTGGTCAAAGAAGCAAGAATGCATTCCCGAGGATACAGGTAGGCTGCTGCAACAAAGAGAACTAAGAATTACCAAGACCAAACAGTGGTTTAAACAAGGCGGAAATATTTCTCTTTCACATAATGGTCTGGGCATAGGCCATTGATGCAACAGGTCCATTGTGCTGGGGACCAGAATCCTTCTAGCTCTTGGCTCTGCCGTCACTAAAAGTGTTGCCTTTATCTCCACGGTTGGAGATGGTATCACTCCCCACACATCCACTGGGTCTGCATTTCCTGCAGTAGGAAGCGAAAGAGGGAGAAGGGAGCGCCTGGGTCCTCTAGGTGTGACCCGTCATTGCACCCCCTGCTTCTGCTCACAGACCCTTGTCCGAAACTAATCACATGGCCACACCGAGTTATGAGGGAAGCTGGGGACTGTCTTCTTTCCAGGGAGCCATGTGCCTAGCTAAACCTCAGAAATTCTATTTCTAAAAGAAGAAAAGGGGAAATGGATATTGAAAATATCTGGCACTGAAAATTGCAACTGTTAGAACAAAAAAAAGTGCATAGAGAGGAAAGATTTAGACTGTCCTAAAGCAAAGTTGGGGAGGGTAGTCAAGGCACAGAAAACGGTTTGGGCAAGGGCAGAACAAACAGGCCTCTTTTAGAGAAGAGCTTAGAGCCAAGTTTGGCTGAAGAGTCCAGGAATGCACACAAAGGAAGTCTAAAAAACAATACTAAAAATTTCTGTCTCGGTAGGCAAGAGATTGAAGGTGTGTGTGCAGAATGTTATGATGGCGGTCGTACTTACCAGAAATTGTTCCAGCAGTTGTGTGCATGGTGTGAATGGAGTAAGGCAAGGTAGAAAGTGGGCTGGGACAGTGGAAAACCACTGGATTGGGTTCAGGAGGCCTGGCTGCAAACGCCAGGTCCGCCACTAAGCAACAACTGTGTAGTGGTTAAGAGTTTGGCTCTGGAGTCATGGTCCCTCTGTTCCCATCTCAGCTCCAACACTTCCTAGCCACGCGGGAAAACCAGATAATATTCCACGGAGAGTGCTTAGCCCATGCCTGGCACATGGTGAATATTAGCTGAACCGTCCCCTCAAATTAACCTTCTCTTCTTAGCTAAATGTAAAGCTTTCTTAGTTAAATGAGTTGGTTTCCAAAGACGTGTTTAGCCTTAAAATTCCCTGATTCTATGAGTATAATGCAAATGTTTAATGCTGACTGAAGAAATCTGAAAATAATATTTTAGAGTGGTTTTCTTTCTGTTAGGTAACATGTTGCTATATAATATTGTGAAATTCTCCTTTACTCCCCCAGACAAAATCGTAATGATTCATTGGTTAAAGAAAAAGAGAGGGGCACCTGGGTGGCTCAGTCGGTTAAGTGTGTGACTCTTGATTTCAGCTCAGGTCTCAATCTCAGGGTTGTGAGTTTGAGGCGCACGTCAGGCTCTGCAGTAGGCATGGAGCCTGCTTAAGATTTTCTTTCTCTCTCTCCCTCTGTCCCTCCCCTCACCCCCCAAAACAAGAAAGAAAAAGAATTATATTCAAAGTATATTTTACATAATGCAAAAAATAAATGATGCTAGCTTAGGGCATTGAGGCAATACCACCATGCGCTGTCTTCTGTCTCAGAAAAGGGAATCCATGCAACCCATTCGCTTTCTGGATTAAATGGGGATTCAGGTTCTTTCTCATGTTCTTTTAAGGAAGCTCCTGCAGGGAGCACCTCCTAGGCAGATTTCCTACTTCCTGGAAAGACTGGGCATGCTTGGACCCCAGGTTGAAGGGAGCACGGCTCTGTGAAGATGCCACACGTCTGTAGCTACAAGGGACTCATACAAGGGGCTGAAGCAGCAGGTCAGAGAGGGTTCAGTCCACGTGATGAGTTACATTTTGTGCCCTCTCCCAAATTCATTTCTTTAAGTACCGTGGAATGGGATCTTGGTTGGAGATAGGGTCTTTACAGGGGTAATCAAGTTAAAATGCAGCCATCACTGAGGACCTTTTCCAGTACAACTGGAGTCCTTCAGAAAAGGGAAATTTGGAGACAGACACACCTGCAGGGAGCATGTCACGTGAGGATGAAGGCAGAGGGTAGGGTAAGGAACCACAAGATCGCCGGAAACAGCTCGAGAAACTGAGAGACACATGGAACACAGCCCACAGAAGCAGCCAGCCCTGCCAGTACCTGGACCTCAGGCTTCCGGCGTCCAGAGCTGGGAGGCAGCACATCTTGGTGATTTCAGCCGTCCGGTCTGTGGTGCTTTCGTTACAGCAGCTGCTGCAGGCTGATGCAGTCTGTGTCACACGGCCGACCTGAGCAGCGCTCAGCAACAGTAAACATTTGCTGGATGCATACGTGGATGCACGCGAAGCCATTTTGAATGAATGAATGAGCTCTCACCTGCTCTCCCCAGGAATTCTCCCTCTGTTGTCAGCTGCACACGTCACACGCTACTGGAGAACAGAAGAGGGGATTGAGGGGTCCGAGAGCAGGAGGAGGAAGCAGCCAGCAACAGCCTACAGTTCCAGAAATTCTCCCCAGGCTGCGGGTGCCCAGGTCTTGGCCAGGCCCTGGGAGGGGTGAAAAATGACCATTTACTATTATTCATTATTCGAGTTAAGAACTTATTCATGTCTAGAGATTGACTTAGTTTTTAAAAATCAGCAAAATAGTGTAAAATATGTTTAGAAGGTTTGAGGACCTGGGGTAACCTCTGGTGTGTATTTTCTGAGCAGTTTTCCACTTCATTGTGGAAGACATCTGAGTTTCTGGGAAAATAGAATCCATATGTCTCTGGCCCATTTATCCTGAAAACCCCGGGAAAACTTGCTTTGTAAGCAGCACGTGAGGGAGAAGAAATGCTGGAGAGTTGTCAACCCATTCTCTTCCAACGAGCTGCATTTCCTTTCGCCAGCTTCACTCGCGATGTCCTTGGATTCTGTCCTAACCTGTTTCTCAACCGACCAGTGCAGCTTCACCAGTGACTTTTCTGGTGGTTTCTGTTTCAGAGCACAGATGTCTGCCAGTCCCCAGACACGCCCGGAATGAGGCTCCCACGGGCTGCACAGCCCCAGGCCCTGGCCACGCTGCCATTGCCTTACCCCCTCACCCTTTCTCCGGATACATCTCTTCATGGAAGGTGGTAGGTCATTTCTTTTCGAGTTTGGGGTATAAAAAAAATCATGTAAAACACAGACATCTAAGAATTGGACAAAGTAAGGACTTGCTCGGTTTAGTAGGAACAAAATGTTGGTCCTGTGCAGGTCAGAATAGGAAAGTTTCATAATAAATGCATATGTGTCTCCTGTTCAGAGAAGCGTGATGCTCCTCTGTCCTAGGAAAATTCCAGAATGTATGAGCCATATGGGACTGAGCCCCTCCATTTGATGTTGCTTACAACTGGCCTCTTTACTTTAGGATTTCTTTTACTCAGTTGTTTACTGTCGTATGTAGGTAGGTAACTTCATAAACTCAAAAAGCACATTATTGTTCTTAACAACAACAACAACAAATAGTTAAAGGAGAATTTGTCTTTGAAAACATTTTGGTAAAAGATAGGAGAGGGGGAGAAACAGTTAATGCTAGGGACAGGAAATCTATCAGTCTTGGGACGAGAACTTGAAGACATAAATTGCAGAGCTGGCTGACAGCTGCGTCTCTGAGTGACGTCACACCACTTACAGAGACACCGAGCGCGGCGGCCTTAGATCTTCTTGGTCTTAACTCCTGCATCATTTATTCACCTGAACTACAGGTTCCCTAACTGAGCAGTGAAATCACGGTAAATAGTCACTCTCTGTTCTGATTCATGGAGGGAAGAACAGTTTCAGTTAGTACAAGTGCTAAAGTGCATTTTTTTCATTCTTTTTTTTTTTCATTGTGTTAAGTGCCCTCCTTAATCCCCATCACCTATTTCCCCCATCCTCCCACCCACCTCCCCTCTGGTTACCATGAGTTTGTTCTCTATAGTTAAGAGTCTGTTTCTGGATTTTTCTCTCTCTTTTTTCCCCCCTTTGCTTATTTGTTTTGTTTCTTAAATGCCACATATGAGTGAAATCCTATGGTATTTGTCCTTCTCTGACCGACTTATTTCACTCAGCATTATACCCTGTAGAACCATCGTATTGTTGCAAATGGCAAGATTTTGTTCTTTATTAGGCTGAGTAATATTCCATTGTGTGTATATGCCACATCTTCTTTAACCATTCATCTATCGATGGACATTTAGATGGCTTCCATAGTTTGGCTATTATAAATAATGCTACAATAAATATAGGGGAGCTTATATCTTTTGAATTAGTGTTTTTGTATTTTTTGGGTAAATATCCAGTAGTGCAATTACTGAATTGTAGGGTAATTCTATTTTTAACTTTTTGAGGAACTTCCATATTGTTTTCCACAATGGCTACACCAGTTTGCATTCCCACCAGTAACACAAGAGGGTTCCTTTTTTCTCCACGTTCTTGCCAATATCTGTTGTTTCTTGTGTTTTTTTATCTAACCATTCGGACTGGTGTGTGGTGGCATCTCATTGTGGTTTTGATGTGCATTTCCCTGATGATGAGGGATGTTAAGCATCTTTTCATGTGTCTGTTGGCCATCTGGATGTCCTCTTTGGTGAAATGCCTGTTCTTATCTTCTGCCAATTTTTAAATTGGATTATTTGTTTTTTGGGTATTGAGTTGTATCAGTTCTTTCTATATTTTGGATACTAATCCTTTATCAGATATGTCATTTGCAAATATCTTCTTCCATTCTGTAGGTTGTCTTTTAGTTTTGTTGATTGCTTCCTCTGTGCAGAAGCTTTTTATGTTGACGTAGTCCCAATAGTTTATTTTTGCTTTTGTTTCTCTTGCTTCAGGAGACATGTCTAGAAAACTGTTGCTATGGCCAAAGTCAGAGAGATTATACTCTGTGCTCTCTTCTAGGATTTTTATGGTTTCAGGACTCACATTTAAGTCTTTAATCCATTTTGAGTTTATTTTTGTGTATGGCAAAAGAAAGTGGTCCATTTTCTTTTGCATGTGACCGTCCAGTTTTCCCAACACCATTTGTTGAAGAGAGTGTCTTTTTTCCATTGTATATTAATTCCTCCTTTGTTGAAGATTAATTGACCATAAAATTGTGAATTTTTTTCTGGGTTTTCTATTCTAGTCCATTGATGTGTCTATTGTTAACCAGGCACCATACTGTTTTAATTACTGCCACTTTGTAATATAACTTGAAATCTGGAATTGTGATACCTACAGTTTTGATTTTCTTTTTCAAGGTTGCTTTGGCTATCCAAGGTCTTTTGTGGTTCCATACCAGTTTTAAGATGGTTTGTTCTATTCTGTGAAAAATATACTGTTGGTATTTTGATAGAGATTGCATTCAATGTGTAGACTGCTTTGGGTAGTATAGACATTTTAACAATATTTGTTCTTCCAATCCAGGAGCGTGGAATATCTTTCCATTTCTTTGCATCAACTTGAATTTCTTTCATCAGCGTTTCATAGTTTGTAGAGTACAGGCCTTTCACCTCTTTGGTTAAGTTTATGCGTAGATATGTTATTGTTTTGGGGCAATTGTAAATGGGATCTTTTTTTTTTTTACAATTTGATTTCAACTTTTATTAATGGCAATTATAGTATTGGAAATACATGCTTAACTGTATTTGCAGATTTTTCAGTGGCGCCAAACATCACAAGTATCCTGAACCTCTTTTTACTTATTACTTTTTCTTTTTAAAATGTTTTATTTAAATTCAATGTAGTTAACATATTGTGTATTATTAGTTTCAGAGGTAGAATTTAGTGATTCATCAGTTGCATGTAACACCCAGTGCTCGTTACATCAAGTGCCCTCCTTAATGCCCATCGCCCAATTACCCCATCGCCCCACCCACCTCCCCTCTGGCAACCCTCAGTTTGTTTCCTAGAGTTAAGAGTCCCTTATGGTTTGTCTCCCACTCTCATTTTATCTAATTGCCTTCCTAAGTGCTTTATAGTTTTACAGATATATATATTATTGTATTATTATCAATTATTTTATATTTGTTATTAACTGTTTTATGTATTTGGGTGCTCCCGTGTTGGGCACATAAACATTTACAGTACATAAACCCTTTCTGTTCTGACTCATGGAAGGGAAGAACAATTTGAGTTAGTAAAAGTGCTGAAATGCATTTTTTTTAACCTCACATACCTAGTGTCAAATTAATTCACATTCCTCATTTCATGATGCATTTTTATCATTTGTCCTTGGGAAATCCCTTCAATTCTTTTCTTTCCTTCTTTCCATTGTTCTTTCTTTCTTCTTCCCTTTTATCTCCCATCAGTACCAGCACCCACTCCAGTATGTTTCATACGTATTGTGTATGAGTGCTTGCAAATGAATGGTGTGCCCTTGTGCGGGTATGTTCTACCTTCTGCATGCTGTGCTGTGTTCCATATCTTATGGTTCACAGCCTCAACATTACTCGTCTGCTGCGACAGTGGTGGGTGTGCAGAGCTCCTTCACCATTTCAATCCATGATATGCTGCTGCCATGAAGTCACTTATTCAACAAATATTTATATAAGCAACTCCGACCTTGTAGGCGTGGCCTTAGCTACCTAGGATGGGTCAGAAAGCAAAAAGATAAAAATTCTTCCTACTTTCAGAGTTTACAATCTGGCAGAGAAAGACAGAAAAGAAACAAGAAGGTAATAAGTAAATTACATAGCATGTTAGAAGGTGGTCAGTGTGATATAGAGTAAGAGGGAGGTCAGGGTTAGCAAGATTAGCCTTATAGGGAGGGGAGGGGAAGCAATTTAAATAGTTTTGTCAAGGAAGTCATTTAAGCAGAGACTTGAAGGAGACAAGGGGATGATCATGCAGATAGCTGGGGGAAGAGAGATTCAGGGAGAGGGAACAGCCATTGCAAAGCATTCAGGGTAATACATGCCTGACATGTTCAAGGCACAGCAAGCAGGCCAAAGTGACTGGAGCAGAACGAGCAAGGGAGAGGGCAGTAGGAAATGAGGACAGCTCATGCAAGGCCCTGGAGGTCATTTCAAGGACTTTGATTTTTATTTTAAGTACGGAACCTTTGGAGACATTTGAGCAAAGTGCCATGATCTGATTTAAGGCTTAAAAAGATCACCTTGGATGACACATTGAGAAAAGACTGTATGCAAAGTAAGGGCAAAAGCAGGGGTTCTGGTTAGAAGACTTTTGTAATAATATGAGTGAGGGCTGATGATAGAGAGACCAGAGAGGAAACAGTAAAGATGGTGAGAGGTGGTCAGATTTGGGACACATTTTAAACTTAAAACTGATATAATTCCTCAAAGTTCTGCTTCTACTTAGGATGTAGAAAACCACAAGAGTACATTGTTCCCATGCTAACAGTGAGAAAAATCTGGATAATCTATAAAATTATAACTTTTCTTAAGCTCATCAGAGAGCTGAGGTCTCAAGGCAACCAAAGAAATGGAGCTCAAAAAAAGTGACAAGATTCTCCCAGGAGAAATGAGATGCACAGCCTGTTTTGCTTGTGGCAAGGCACAGAGAGAAGAGGTCGCTGCCAAAGAAGTAAGAAGAAACAAGCTAACATTTTAGCAAATTCCTAAAGACCTAGTATGTGCCGACGTACCAGTGTAGTTAAAGGGCAAGCTACAGACACAAGGGGGGTTCTTACTCTCCACCTCTTCTCCTTGGGCCTCTCACAGGTGTTCACAAAGATAGAGGGCGGAGCAAGACAGAGAGAGCACCCCTCAGTGGCCCAGGTGTGTAGGAGATGATAAGATGTCATTGGAGAACAGGCAAAAATCACTGTCGACCTTTCTGTCATCCGATGCAAAGTCTTAAGCTACTGGGGGAAATGCAGTATGAACATCTTACCCTCAGGGCTCCTGCGAGAGAGGTAGAAAGAGCACCCCTCTGACTTTGGATGGGGGGGGTATAAAAGCCTCCTTCCTGCCTGCCCTGCAGGCCCCCACCAAAGGAACCAGGAGAAACTCCATTGCTCCTGGAGGAAGAATAGAGGCAAAACCCATCCGCCCTGGAGGAGGGGCAGGAAAACCTCTCGGCGCCCAGATCTTGCACTGATACAAAGCAGGGGTCTGCTCCTGCTGCCGCAGGGACAGAAACATGTCTCTTGCCCCAGCAGTCACATTGTATGTGGCCCTGTGGGCTGGGGGGAGGTGGACGAGCAGGATACAGAGAGGCTGTACCTCTAAGGTTAAGGGCACAGTCGTTGCCTAAAACTGAAGCTGATCCAGGAGACCTGAGAAGCCCCTCCTGCTCCCCAGTCAGGAGCCTGGCACCAAGCAACAAGCACCAATTTTCTACTACTGGAGGAGGAACAAGAGCAGGGAAGGAGAGCCCTCGGTGGTGTCAGCAAGCAGGCACAGCTGAAGTCTGAAGGCGGAGCAGAAACACAGACAAAATTATTCTAGAATTCAAGGCGCTTCACTAAGCAAAATGTAGACAGCATACCGTGAGAGGCATTTGAAGTCAGTAGTGCAGTGAAGGTAATGAGAGCGGTAATGAAAATAAACCCAGCTGAGCTGCTGAGCAGATTGACTCAGTTTCCCCACACTACTGGCCAGACAGAAGAAGAGGCATGCCCGTTTCTGGGAGTGAATATCGTTGATCTCAGTCTCTACTGTTCTTCAAGCGTAATGCCTGCCAGTCCCTGAAAAATAAAGAGATACAAAAAAGCAAAGGGAAAAAAGAAACCCATTGTTTTTTAAAATTGTGTTTCCCCCAGTTTTATTGAGATGTAATTGACATATAACATTGTATAAATAGAAAGTATGCAATGCAATCATTTGATAATGTATGGATTATGAAATGATTACCACATAGCTTAGTCTTGTCACAGATTTTTTCTTATGAGAACTTTTAAGATTTACTCTCTTAGCAACTTTCAGATATAAACTACAGTACTGTTAACTATAGTCACTGTGCTGTCCAGCCCATCCTCAGACCTTATTAGTCTTAGAATTGGAAGTTTGTACCTTTTAACCACCTTCACCTACTTCCCCCACTCCTCCACCCCCAACCTCTGGCAACCAATCTGTTCTCTATTTCTATGAGACCCATTGTTGAGAGACAAAGGAAGCAACAGAACTGCTTAGAGATGCTGAAATACCGCAAAGTATCTTTAACATGATCATGATTAATATATTAAGGACACTACTGGAAGAGCCGAACTGTGTGCATGAACAGATGGGAACTGACCGTTCACAGGCAAGGAGGAATGGAATTAGGATGATCCTTTGAACAGTTTCAGGTGATTCCTGGTGATTTGTGGCAGAGAGGTGAGGAGGGTGTCTATATTCTATAAGCATGAATAGCCCTTCCTGTAAACTGAAAACTATCAAGGTTATGCGGAAGGATGGGGAAGGGAGAATGAGGAAACGATTATGATGTAAGCCACCAGCAGCAACAATGCAAAGGCCCTTATAGGGCATAAAAATCACTACTCTTTACAGGACACCTAAGACTGAAGGCAAACTCTGTGTTCTTTCCTTCCCACAACCTTCAAGGGGTCTGTGTGTGCGTGCGTGTGTGTGTTTGGGTGTGTGAGTAGGTTAGAGTTAGGTAAGTAGGGATGGCCACAGTGATACCAAAGCCACATCACTTTTTTCCTGGACTGAATCACACCTCCTCATATAGCAGATCGGCCTTAACACTCCAGGAAGAAAAGCAGTGGAGGAAAAAAGCCAAAAAGAAAATAAAGTCAAGCAGAAACACTGGATGGGAAAAGGATCAGGATAAAAAGCCGGAAGGAAAAACAAATGGACTGAAAATATCGTAAAAATGAAGAAAAGGAAAAAAGGCAACAATTAAAACCAACTTCAGTATCCTCGTGAGCGGAGTCAGTTAGGATTACAGCACTGCAAACAACTGAAGACTTTACTGGCTCAGACAAGGGGTTGTTTGTTTTTTCTCACATAACACAAAATCTGGAAGTTGACAGTTGCTGACATTGGTTCAGCACCTCAGTAATGTTAGGACTGACATCTTCACCATTGCAAGATAATTGCCACAACTCCAGCCATCACATCTGAGTTTCAGGCAGATGGAAGACGGTGGGGTACTGCCAGCTGTCTCTGTATTACAGTTCCAGAACCACCTCTCTTCCTCAGTATACTTATGTCATTGGCCAGCTAGTCACATGGTCACCGCTAGCAGCCGAGGAATGTGGGAAAGCAAGCTTTGTCTGGGTCTATTTCCTCTGCAAACAAAATCCAGGTTCTGTTAGCAAGGAAGAAAATAATACGTGATATTATACAGACAATATCAACGGTCTATGAAAATTCATTGAGACAGGGTGTGCGAAAGAAGCTCATATGACATCTGGCACATAATAGATGCTCAGTAACTGTATGTTTTTTAAAAAGCTGGAGAAAGGGAACTTTTTTGAGATGGAAGGATAGGAGCTGGCCTGTATTTCAGAGGTCAGGTTCCCACACTACAAGATTGACAAACTGAAAGTTTATACTTGATTTCATGCATCCTTAACATCCTCAGCGAAGATATTGCCATCCATTTTAAGAGCAGTATTAACATTTTAAGAGCGCTGTATCAACAGTGAGGGGGGGAGGCTGTCCTTCTGTATCCGTAGTGGGTGGGATGGTTATTGTAAACTGAGAGGAAAGAAACTGGGCCAGATACAGAGAAATAGCACATGTAGCAGGAAATAGGCAAATGCAGAGGTAGCCTGAATGCTGAAGAGGACTTTTGAGAGGTAGAGGACAAAGAGCATACAGAGTGTGTAAGTGTATTGTATATACACACATGTGCACTGTATACATAGCTCACCGGCCATACAGCCAGCCTTCAGAATCATGATATAGGAGAGGTTTCCATACACCAAAACAAATGAGCTTAACACACCCCTTCTATCTGCTTTGCAAAGTTATTTCAAGAATATTAACTTTGTTGCTTTTAAGAAATTCTAAAGGATGAGTTTTAAAGTCTGTGAATGCATAGTCTAATCAAAGGAGGAACTGATTTAAGCTCTGAGCTCTTTAAAAATAATAACCAACCAGTATAATCAATGTAAGTTCACCACAAAATCATTTCCATAATAATAAATTCTTGTTCTGACATTTCTGATGGCAACAGTTGCGGAATATAATTTTCATCTCTCTGCTTCATCTCTGCTTTTATCTCTCTGCTTTCATCTCTCTGTACCCTCTCTGAGGGTGCATGAGACTACAAGTCAGAAGTGTAACAGACACAATGAGTGCCTGTCCTTATCCTGAATCTCCAGTGCCACCTCCTTTTGTATCTAATGGAAGACGGCAGAGCAGGGCAGCTACAAAGAGGTATCAGAGCACGCCTGTAGGGATAGCAGTTTGCAGAGCCTACATTAGTGGAGATCATCTTGGTGCAAATAATTGTTTTCAATCAATATTCAGTTAAGGGGGCTCTTGGGTGGTTCAGTTGGTTAAGCGTCTAACTCTTGATTTCAGCTCAGGTCATGATCCCGGGGTCATGAGAGTGAGCCCTGTGTCAGGCTCCAAGCTCAGCGGGGAGTCTGCTTGAGATTCTCTCCCTCTCCCTCTGCCCCTGCTCATTCATTCTCTCTCTCTCTCTTTCAAATAAATAAATAAATCTTTTAAAAAAATATTCAGTTAGGGACTTTAATCAGGTTGTAAGACAAAAGCATACGTTTGAGAATGATTTTACTCACTATAAATGACGTATTAACGGACATTACCATTCAGTTAAGTTAAACATTATAACTAACTACAAACATACAACAGAGGACTGTTTCTCTTGGACTATCAATCCTTCTTTACCTAAGAGGGTTGCTATATTAGTTTGGGAACAAACTTTGATGTTTTAACAAAGACCCCCAAATTACAGTGATTTCATAGAAGTTTGCTCTCATTTAGAAGATCAGGAAGGTGACCCAGGGCTGGTACGGCAACTTCACAACCACCATGAACCTGGCTCCTTTGAATCTTATTGTTCTGTCATCCTCAACAGGTGACTTTTGTCTCATGACCTGTTTTGGTCTCCTAGTGCTGCCATAAAAAAAAATATCACAGACTGGGGGGCTTAAACAACAGAAATTTATTTCCTCACAGTTTTGGAAGCTGGAAGTCCAAGGTTAAGGTGCCAGCAATGTTGGTTTCTGGTGAGGACTGTCTTCCTGAGTTGCAGATAGCTGTCTTCTCATTGTGGCCTCATATAACCTTTGCTCTGTGTATGCCTGCCCTTGGTGTCTCTTCTTCTTATAAGGACACCAGTCCTGTTGGATTAGGGCCCCACCCTATGACTTGCTTAACCTTAATTGCCTCCTTCAAGGCCTTATCTTCAAATACAGTCACATTGGAAGTTAAGCCTTCAACATATGAGTTTGAAGAGGATGGAGTTCAGTTCATAAGATGGCCCAAGATAGCTGCTGTAGCTCACACCTTAATATCCACATTCCAGCCGAAGTGCGGAGGGGAGAAGGGAGGACACAGTTCTTCCCTTTAAGACATGGCAAGAAATCTATGCACGTCACTTCCACTCAAATTTCGCCAGCCAGATCCTGGTCACATGACCACATCTAACTGCAAAGGAGGCTGGGAAATCAATTCTTTTATGGAACTTCCATGTGCCTAGCTTAAATTTCTATTCTGAAGAGGAGAATAGATGTTAGGAGACAACTAGCAGTCTCAGCCACTGTTGGAAATGTCCCGTTGCATAGTATAAACATATAGGTATCTCCATTTTGTCGTGCCTTCTCTCTCCGACCACTTCCTGTTGTATCTCTCGGTTTCCCCTCCAGAGTATTGATTCCCCTCAGTGCAACCTGGGAGGAGCACAGTGCATCCTTACAGCTGAGGGCTTCTTTACTCATCCAGTGGAGACTTTCATGCATTGTTATATCAAAAGACCCTTTTCCCTTCAGGGACAAGGAGATAAAATGGGAGGGGGAAGGGTGATGCAACTAGTCCTGTGAGGGCAATTAAGGGAAAATGCAGGGTCAAGGAAGAGAACTTAAATGGGAACATTAGAGCACTTTGTCTGCTGGTGGGAGTGACAACGCTTTGTCTTATTTTTAAATATCTCTAATAAGAGCAGACCTTTTGTGGGGGAGAGGACATTTAGAGCTGTTTGACTTCCTACATTATTTTGCTCTGAGCAACAAATGGATCTTGCCTCCTGCTTCATGTCTTTTGAAAGTGGAATGTCTCCTTCCGTTAGCATTTTTAATCTGGTTCCTCCAAAATTGTGCAATTTCCTCTATGGTAATCTAGCCAAGTTCTGTTTGGGGGACTCTCCCCTGTTGCTTGAAGGTTTCCCAAAAACCTTCCATTAGTCTCCTGCTCTTCCACACCCTTGTGGGAACACTTTGTTCTGGCACTCACGGAAGAACAGCTTTTAAAAAATGCATCTTGTTACCTTGGCCCCATTTCAATCAACAAGTATTTACTGAGCGCTGTCTTTGCTCCAGTGCCATTCTAGATCCTGTATAGACACAACTGACTCTGAAGTCTGGAAAGCACCTTACAGATAACCACTCATTGTCCGAATGAGGAAACCGAGGTCCAAACAATGAACAACTTGCCCTCAGGGTCATGAGGCTGTTTAGAAGAATAACCTACCAAATTTTACCATGTCCTGTTCTTATTAGAATTTATGCTTTGACTGGGAAGATGAAGGAAAGCATACGGAATAATATGGCGCCTCCTCTGAGCCACACCTCGTGTGTTCAGAATGTTATGCAAATTGTATTATACCTCAAAGCACTTAGTAAGATTATTCTGTGAGAATTCCCTTAAAAATATTTTAACTAAACAATTAAATTATGCACAATGGCTCCTCCCACCCCGGAGCCCTAATGGATGAACTAATCATCCAAATTCTGGACCTATAAAGCTAAGGGCCAGATCCTGGAACATAAAGGCGCTGCTACTTTGCAGGAACTCTTGGAGAACAATCAGCCAGATATCTAGGGGTCTCTCTTCCTGTTGGCCTTATTTAAACTTCTCCATGTAGCTCATTTTATCTTCCCAACAATCCTATGAGGTAGATAGCACTGTCCCCATTTGACAGTTGAAAATATCCAGGCTTAAAGAGTAGGGTAGGAATCTGGCCCGATTGCCATAAGATCGTGATGGAATTATGTTTTATTGATGTTTCTTTCTATCCTCGAAGCACTAGACTAAGTCATGCTCCCTTCTTTGTGGAGCTTCCCAAAGCAGAATGATGTAAGTGTGGGAAGCAGGGGCATTTAGGTGGACAAGATGAACTTGGTGGAGCGTGCTGGCCCTCGTAGCTGATCTCTCCATGCAGCGTGGAGGCCTGTGCTCCTTCCTGTATGGGAGAAAGAGCTCTTTAGGGATGAGGCAGCACCAGGCACTGAACCTCCAGAATGGATCTGAGTCCGCTGGGAGAAAGCAGGGGCTAGGAAAGACTGCGAGGATTGTATGGGGGAGGAGAGAAGGGAGAGGCAGATCAGAGAAAGTGCTCAGGGCCAGGTGCCCACCTAGATGGCTCTGTTTGGCCTGAAATGGGATTTCAGGAGAAATGCAACATTTTGTACCATCTTCTGATTGCTTTCTTGATGGAAATGGGTTTTGCCATCACAACCTTCCAGATTCTGCTAGCCTTAGAATGGGGTAATATATTTGTGTATACTTGCAGGGAAAAATATCTGAAATAATACCAAAAAATTTACTAGTTGTGATCTCTGAGTGGAAGAGTTAGCTGATTTTTATTTCTTCTTTCTACTTTCTGTATTTTAAAAAATAACTAAAATTTGTTAATCAGAAAAAAAATACGATTTTTTTTTTTTACTTTTTTCTGTCATTTGGGAAGCAAAGAAACTAGCACATGTACCCACTAACTCTGAATATGATTGCAGCGTCAAGAACGCTTGGAAGTTTCAAAATGACCCTATGTGCAAAACAGCAGCCTCTGGCTGCACAAACAAGTTGAGAAGACATAGAAGAAAATAAGACACATACCCAGTTTTGAATGGGAGAGTGCATCTGTGTTATACCAGTCACAGATCATACCCTTTCTGGTTCCAAGAACAGGCTGTGTGATATCACATGTCTCCACGAAGCATCACCTTCAACCTTTCCAGCTATTTGCTCACTGCCCCTTTGGGCAAAGGTTGCTGTTTACAACTTATTACGATTACCCAGGATCTAGTATGAGAAGCTTACAAAACAAATAGGGAAACTGAGTGAAGTTTTTCTAAATTGGAATCCAAGAAGAAAGATGGTGACCCCTCCACAGGGAATACCAGGAAGCAGACAAGACTCAAAGTAGACAAGGATCAAAATACCCCCCTGAGTGTTTTAGAGTGAGACCAATTAAACGTTGGACTGGGATACTGAGGCAGGCTGAGGATTTCCTTCTTTGGAGGCCTCTTAGCAATTACTGTGCGAACATCTAACAAGACTTGTTTATGTGATCGTCCTCATAAAGGCATAGAAATGGACTCCATGGATTTCACAAACTATGATTGTGGAGAGTTCATATTTTACTTTATTCAAAAAGGGAAACAGCAACTGGTGAACAACCCAATTCTCCCTCTCTATTCTCACTTCCAATGAACGTGGCAGCTCTAAAATTTATCGCCTGTATCTAGAGGTTATTGTTTTCAGAGACCGAGTTATAAGTGGATCAGGGTTGGATCACTGAAAAGGAGCCCAGGGAGAGGGAGCAGGGGAACATGGGTCAGATTCCTTCCATTTTGGGGAATTGGATCTTCTTTGGAGAAATATGACTTTCTGTAGACCTGCATTGTCGATATGGTAGCCACCAGCCATATGCGGCTATGTAAATTTCAGTTAATTAAATTAGGCATGGAAGTCTCTGGAGAATACATGGATACAGACAGGGAGTCCTGAGCACAGGACCATCTGCTACCTTTCATCTTTCTGAGATGTTCGAGAATGGGAACAGACGTATTAGTCCCCTCAAGAACATGTGGCAGTGGATTTTCTTTTAAAATCGTTTATTTTCTTTTCATGTGCACAGAAAAAAGTTCAGAAGGATACATGCCAAATGACTAACAGTGAGCCAAAGGTTGGGGGGTGGGGACTATCCATCTACAAGTGAGACAGAATGGCCATAGGCAGAAGGGGAGGGCAGAGGTAGGAAGGAAAGGCCAAGAGGCTTTCACTTGTTCCTTTATCCACTTCTGGGTTGTTGAGATTTTTTTTTCTTTGCTGAGGATGCTTTAATTTTTAATGTGAGAAAACTAATAAAGAGACATAAAAAACAATAAGCAAGCAAAAAAACACACGGATCCACAATTCTAGCCAATCTCATTTTTCTTCTCTAAGAACAAAGATTGTAAAGAATAATAAACAAATGTTTGGGAGGAAACGTTATCCGCTTTCACCTGCCATATGTTTGGCCTGGTCCGAAGTGGCTGGCGTGGCACTGTTTACCCACAATGTTTGCGTGACTTTGGTTGGCTTATGTCCTGAGCTCTGCGATTCAAAAATTAGCACAAGGCTAGCTGGGAACTTTCCCTTTCCTCATCCTCAAATGCTGGAGGGGCCGAGATGTGAGTTCTTTGCTTTGTCTGGTGACCTTCCCTGCATTCAAAGACTAACTCTTGGTTTTACATAGAGGTTAAAAATCACTGAGATGCTGATTTTTTTTTTTTAATCACTATGGTCAATAGACATTGCAATGGTCTACCCTGTGAAGTTTCACTAGCACATTCTGCACTAACTTCTAGCGATATGCCTATAGGTTTTATCATTCTCTTGGTCCAGTTGTCAATTTTCTTTTTTTATTTAAAGGAAATACATGGTGTCATTAAGCTCAGAAAAATGTTTTGAAATGTTTATTCAATTATGTATGAACTTCCATTTGCATTTGGCTTTGGATGAATTATAATATTCTATACACATTAGCTGGGAAACTTAGATTTGTTTTTCAGTAAATAGACTTAGGGGGTGGAGAATAAATAGATAGAGAATATGCCTACATATACGTGTAAACCATGTCATAGCCATAAAGAATGAAGAGGGGGAGGTTGCTGGGGAAGGTGAAGAGAGCCTCAGCACGATTACAGTGGAAAACCCGTGAAGGAAGGGCTGCACCGAAGCAGGATTGGGTAGGAAGCGCTTCATCCTGCAGTGCCGCTTTGAGAACATCCCTGCCAGGTCAATGGGGCGTCTTTGTGCAAAGACAGCCCCTCGGCAGAGTCCACGTTGGGCTAGAATAACCCAGCTCCAGCCCCCCCCCCCACTCCGTCATCAGAAGGAAGCAGCCCAGGGGGGCGCGGCCGAGGCGTGAGCTGCCATGGCTGTGCTGGGGCAGCAGGAGGCTGTCAGTCAGTGACGGCGCCCACGGCAGGCTGTCTTGAGGGAGAGCTGGGTGGTGCATTGTATGAGTCTGCTAGGGCCTCTGTAACAAATACCACAGCCCGGTGGGCTTCCACAACAGAAATTTATTTCCTACTGGTTTCCAGAGGCTAGAAGTTCAAGATCAAGGTGTGAGCAGAGTTGGTGTCCTCTGGGAGTCATGAGGGAAGGATCCGTTGAAGGCCATTTTCCTTGGCTTATCATGGCTTTCTTCTCCAATTTCTCATATCATATCATCAAGGATACAGGCTCTTTTCATCTCTCTACTTTGCCATCTTCCAGGTTGGCAGCATCGGTACAAAAAGCCTGCTACATTTACACCTCACATTGAGGCAACACATTTATAGGAAACACATTTACACCCCACAATATCTGGGACAGAGCTGGGGGGGAGAGAGGGGTTACTTTCTCTACATTTTCTTTTATTAGGGGGTAAAGTCTTCCTCAGAAGTCTTCCAGCTGACTTTTCCTAAGGTTCCATTGGCCAATATTGGGTAATGTGTTCTAGCTGCAGGGAAAGCTGGGAAGGGAACACATCTCCAGCTTCTTCCAGGAAGGAGGAATGCTGGGAATGGGCAGCTAACAGGTCTACCATGCAGAAGTTGACATATCACAGCCTCTGGAATCAAACTGATTAGAATGCCATCTTCTCTGCTTATTACTACCATAAACTTGAATAAGTTACTTATTTACTCAGTGCCTTAGTTTCTTTCTCTTCTGTGTGAATTAAATGCAACAATGTATGTACATCCCTTTGGATAGTACCGGTCACATACTATATGTTAAGCGTCATTAATTGTGTAGCTAGGATCACAGAGAATCTCCTGGGACTTGAGGTTCATCCAAAAGCTATGTCTAAAAATTTGACTGACAAGTTGGATTTAAGTTTCGTGAATGTTTGACTTTCACAGGACTCTAACCACTATTGTTAACTTTAATACTTCAGACTTAGTGCCTATTATTGTCATAATTTTTTTTAAAAGCTTTTAGTTGGCAGCCTTCTGTATTTAATTTATTTCCAAAAAAGCTTTCAGAGATAGAAAAAGTATCTTTGGGGCCTGTGGGAGGAGCCAGCTGCCGCCAAAAGTCCATCTACTTCTCTCTCACATACCTTCGGAATTTTCACATTCTGTTTCTTGGTCTCTTCTCAGTACAAGCTTGAGAAAAAGTACTAGTTTCACATAGTTCTGTACCTTACCTCAGCTCTGTTTCCCAATCCCCTGGCTTTGAATTTAAGCAAATTTAGGAAGAGGGCATAAACTAGCTATTAGGACTTTCCTTTAAAATTTGATACACTGTTAGTGGGATGGAAATTGGCACAACCATTCTGAAGTACAATGTGGCCCATCAAATATTTAAGCATATATTCCCTTAATCCAGCAATTCCACGTCTGCGAATGTAAGCAATAAAGTTCATAAAGCGTTGTATGCATTAGCAAAAATGTTGTCAACAACCTGAATGTCCACAAATAGTACGTTAAATCATGCTGGCATTTCTATATTATGAAATTTCCCTACTGGAACTGTTTTTAAAACATGAGGAAGGTCTGTACCTACTTAGATGAATGGATGTCTATAATATATCCTTGAGTTCACAAATGAGAAAATGTAGACTTGTTTCTCGTATTGTATCCGTTTCCTATTGCTGTATAACAAACCATCCCAAAAGCTTTAGTGCCTTCAAACAACAATCATGTATTTATTCGTGATTTGGTTTGGCAATTTGGGCTGGGCTCTGCTGGGACAGCTCGTCTTTGCTCTATGTCGTGGTGGCTGGGCTCGCTCACATCTGAGGCCGAAACAAGGGCGCCGGGACCGGCCATCCTGGAGGAGGGCTAGTGAGGCTGTTCGCGCAGCAGAGGCATTCCAAGAGGGTGGTGGCGGCCGAAAAGGCAAATCTTGCAGCTTTGGCTCAGAATCCCCACGAGCTCATTTCTCTGTTTCCACTGGTCATAACAAATTGTGGTGCTACATCAGAATCAAGGAGTGAAGGGGTGAAGGGGTAGACTCTGCCTCTTCATGGGGGTTGCTGGCTCATACACACCCTCCAAAATGCCAACCCCCCCCCCCATTGTCCTCACTTCCTTGGGTTCACGCCTGGGTGTAGTCCATTTTGAGCCTGGGCTGCACTCCAGTCTGTGGTTGTGTGTGATTTCTGAGGCGAGATTGTAACCAGCATGGCGTCTTCCGCCCTCCCTCCTGGACCTCTCCCTGTGGGGAAAGTGCGGTGCCATTCCCTGAGGAAATCCAAGCAGCCTGTGGAGAGGCCCTCCTGAAGAGGGACCCAGGCCTCCTGCCAACAGCTGCCATCAATCTGTCATTATGGGAGTGAGTGACCTCGAGAGCAGACCCTCCAGCCCCAGGCAAGTCTTCGAATGACTGCGGGCCCAGCCAATCTCTGGCTGCCACCTCTTGACAGCCCTCGAGCCCCCCAGAGCCCAGCACCACTCAGTCAAGCGGCTCCCTCTTTCCTGATCCGTAGAAACTGAGAGAGAAGAAATGATTCATGTTATTTTAAGCCACTAAGTTTTAGTGCTTTGTCATGCAACATGAGATAATGAATGAGAGATGCAAATAATTTATGACCTGTGTGTGCGCTCGCACACACACACAAACACATGCGCACACACACAAATCCATCTCTATGTCTATATATATATTGATTATCCCTTGAGACCGGGAATAAGGGTCTGTGTGTGTGGGTGTGTGGGTGTGGGTGCGTGCGTGCTGTTGATGATAAGTGCCAAAGGGCAGGCGGACTTAACACTTTACTTGAGGCGCCTTTTTTTTGTAGTTGTTTGAGTTTTTTCATGCAGAATGTTGACTTCTGTGATTTTTTTAAACAAAAAAGAATTTATCTTGGTTTTTCAAAGCATTTTTATGTACACATGTATATGAGTGACTGGGGTGAAGAAGGAGGCACCAATCCATTTGAGAGCGTTCAGAGGCCATGTGGTATGCTTGCTCCGGACATTTAAGGTCTGGTAACTGCACAACGTGACCCGGCGGCGAGCAAGCACAGGCTTGCTGTACCGGGATGAATGCTCTCCGGCAAAGTAGAGCACGGAGACTCCAGTAATGAAGCAATGAGATTTAAGCATCCATGTTCCTTTTAAATGAGATTTTCCCAAAAAGACAACATCCAACCTAGTCGGTGGAATGCAATTAGTACATACAGATGGATCTAGTTTAGAACACTAAGAATCTGTTTGAAAAAACAAACACAAAATGGGGTCCAGCTGTCTGGACCAGTTTAGAGAACGCCGCATTTAAAAACAAATGCTCCTATATGTTTTCCAATCGCTTTTTCATTTGCAGTGTGGCTTTAAAAATCAAACACCCCAATCAATTAGTCAGTGCACCCAACCAGGCCTTTTCAAAATAAGGAATCTACAGGCTTTTGTTTCCTGAAAATAGAGGTAAGAGTCACAGAATCTTGGGATTTTTCCCAAAGTCTGCGATAACTCCACAAATTTCTTCCTGGATTGTAAGAAATCGGAGTGCACCTCACATTGTTATTTCTACTCATAATAATTATTATTGCTATTTTCATTTATTTATTAAGTGTTGACAGTATCCTCAGGGCTGGAAACAAAATCCTTGAGGAGACTGGAGTCTTTGCCTAATCGTGACAGTTTGGTTCCTTCTTCCTGACAGTCCCAGAACGTACAATATTTAGTCTCGTGGCATTTCAGAGCCCTGAAAGATAGTTTCACCTCAAAGGGAAATATCCCTAATTTCAAATAAGCATCAAATAAAGAAATATACACATAAAGCTGACATCTTCCTAATCCCTGGGGATCGTAAGCAGATTGCTCCAAATTTCTAATATTTGTGATTTAGTGGAAGAGTCTGAACTTACATGTTTTTCCTACTCTGATTAAAAACTCAGAGGCGTTGCAAATGAAATTTGATTTTTCTTGATGTAACAACTCACTTTGTTTATCCTGACTGCTTTTAGTCCAACCTCTGTCCCCAAGTCCCCTTCAAGGCAGTAATCTGGGGTACCTAATGGCTATAAATGTGAAAAGACAGAATTTCCCAGAGATTGCAAACTGAGTTTTCATGGGAAGCAGTTAAGAAGTACTACAGCCACTGCCAAGTAATCTGGAATTTACGGTGTACAGGTTTGGCCGCTCTGTCTGCCCAGCTCCAGGACTCTCTGTGGTTTTGAGCATCCCTCTACACCCTTCAAGGCCTGTTCCCTTCCACGATGCGATAGCTATTGGTGAGCAAAGCATTGCAAAACTATTCTACGGATGGCAAAAGTGTAGAAGAGAGACCCTAGATAGGGAGCTAGGTTGCATGGCCGTGCGTTCGATTGGGTTGACCCAAGGGCAAAGCCACTTAATATAAAATTCCTCAGGGAGTTGGCCTGGGTTTCACTGAAAACTCTAGGATATAGAAAGACTGGCTTTGTAGACAAGGAGAATGCCCGATTTACACACTTTCTCATTCCAGCGTGAGGTTTATTTTCACACGCACTTTATGCCCAGGTATAGAAAAGTTGTTTATAAAAGGAACGGATTCAAATAAAACACAAAGGGCTGACCCTGGGGGGGAACGGGTGTCCCTTTCTCATTGAGGACAGAAATAAAGAGCCAAAAACAGAGCTTAATATCGTATCTACCTTCTGAGAAGCTGGACTGAGAACTGTGCAGAGTTTCATGCCACCTTCCCTGAACTGTGAGAGACACAGCAGTCCCACTCCTCCAACCAGGGAGAGGAAGAAAGCGAGGCAGGAAAGCAGAGACCTATGTCAGCTGGCCTGGCACCCCCATATGGCCTGCCTAAAACAGGGCGGCCTATGCTGCATGGGCAGCCCCTCCATTCATCCAGGGCTCACCATGCGAAATCCAAGAGGCAAAGGGAAAGAGGCCCTTGCTTTCAATGCAGCGGCCCAACCCCCTTGAATAAGGGGGCCCAGGGAAAGACGCGCTCTCCTGTCTCACCAATCAGATCGGTCATTACTCCTCCTCTGGGGAGGAGGAAGATGGGAGCTGGGGAGGCACCTGGAAGTGCCATCTTGCTCCTTTCTGGGGGAATGAGTGGGAAATTCCTTCCAAAATACGGACAGGAATATAAATGTTTCCTGGCTCTGCCTCAACACAAATAAATACAACCCCCGGCCGAATAAATGGTCCCCTAGGCATTCCCAGTGTTGTCCAGCGCACGCTCCCCAGGGCCTAAGACGAGAAGTCAGGGAAGGTGTGGCTGGTGATGAGTCACCATATTTCTGAATTCACATAAAACACACAACAGGCAACTCTCACTTAGAAAATTTTGTTCTGACAGAGGTTTTTTTGTTGTTTTGTTTGTTTGTTTGGTATGTTGTTTGAATCTGGAACACATTTTCCCCATAAACTGATGTTCTAAATCTTTTTTTTTTTTTTAAGATTTTATTTATTTACTAGGGAGAGAGTGAGAGGGAGCGAGGGAACAGAAGCGGAGGGAGGGGTGGAGGGAGAAGCAGACTTCCTCCTGAGCGGGGAGCCCCATGTAGGGCTCAGTCATGACCTGAGCTGAGGGCAGACGCTTAACCAGCTGAGCCACCCAGGCGCCCCAAAATATGAGCATTTTAAAAGGAATTTCCACAGCACCGCTTCATCGAAAATGGAAGAAATTTTGTGGCCAATTTCAGAAGCACTTTACATCCAGGCTCTCTCTGATGTTCTAAATCTAAATGGTATTTCGTTTCCCAAAGCTGGCCCCCACGCAGTTTTATAACAGAACGGTTTCCACTCTGCCCTCTGTTTTCATGGGGAATGAATTACAAAATGTGACACCGGAAGCGAGACACACATTAGCCCCAGGTCCACAGCAGTCTGCCCCCCGCCCCCGCCTGTTTCTCCGGGCTGTGGAACAGCCGTCCCAGAAGCAATAGAAAGTGCTTCCACGGAAGGGAGGACCTGGTTAGAATTATTTGCTAGTTATTTGCTAGTTATCTGTACACAGGGAAAACTGTATCTGTTTCTGAAAAGAAGCAAGGGCTTCTTAGCTATTTAAGAAACTCTTCTTTAGGTGATGCGAGTTGAGAGGAAAAAAATTTTTTTTAATTATATTTTTTATTAGTTTTTTTATCTTAATTCCAGTGTAGTTAACATGCACTTGATGTTAGTTTCAGGTGTACTATCTAGTGACTCAGCCATTCTAGACATTACTCAGTTCTCCTCATGGTAAGTGTCCTCTTAATCCGCATCACCTATTTCACCCACCTCCCCCCAACCCCCTGTGACTGTCTGTCTGTTCTCTAGAGTTAAGGGAGAAAATATTTTCTTATTTAACTACTCATTCCTTCATTCAACTGGCCATGTGGTTGTGAGCAACACAGACACAGTTCCTGCTTTCATGGAAGGAAACCAAGTTGTAGGTGGAGGGGTGGGTGTAAGGGGGTAAATACTGTACTACAAAGGAAATGGGGGTGTGTGTGTTGCAGGTGTCTCTAAGAAAGGACACTTGAGCTGAGACATGAAGAATGAGAAAGAGGCAGGGAGAGAGAGGGAGTTGGCATGGAAATTATTTTGGGGGGAAGAGGTGGCAGGAGAAGCCTGTAGGTCAGTACGAGCCAGTCCGGAAACAGCAAAGCTGTGAAATGGAGAAAATCTTGGAATGTTCAAGAAACTGACAGCAAGCTAGTATGGCTGGAGTGTGCCAAAGAAGGGGTGTCGCTGAGGGAACACTGGAGAGGTGAGCAGGGACCAAATGATGCCAAACCTAGCTGGCCGGGTGAAGGATTCTGTATTTCCCCCTTGGTGCGCTGAAAAGCCTTGAGGCCTTTAGACAGGCTAGTAGCATAATCTGAATCACATTTTTCAAAGTCTAGGCTGGCTGGAATGTGGAGTATAGATTTGGTGGAGAGACTGGGGCGAGAAGGGAAGCAGGGAGGCCAGCCAGGGAGGCCAGCTAGAAGATTCCTACAGTAATCCAGGGGAGAGCTGGTGGAGGGTCAGCAGTTGTGGTAGTGGAAACAGGAGGCCATGGTTGCTGCTGATAGAAATTCTGGGCGGGGTGTTCACAGAACGCACTCATGGATTTGATGTGGGATGGGAGGACAGGCTGAGTAAGGGTTGACTCCCAGGCTAGGGCGCTTGGGGGGAGGAAAGGGGCATTTGCTGGAGATGGACACAGAAGGAAGGGCAAGAAGGGCTTAAGAGTTGGCTTGGGGGCGCCTGTGTGGCTCAGTCGTTAAGCGTCTGCCTTCGGCTCAGGGCGTGATCCCAGCGTTCTGGGATCGAGCCCCGCATCGGGCTCCCTGCCCTGCTGGGAGCCTGCTTCTTCCTCTCCCACTCCCCCTGCTTGTGTTCCCTCTCTCACTAGCTCTCTCTCTCTCTCTCTCTCTGTCAAATAAATAAATAAAATCTTTAAAAAAAAAAAAAGAGCTGGCTTGGACGGGGGGGAGTGTAAGATGGCCGTGTGACACTGAGAAGGCAGGTGGAAGCTCAGAAGATTGGTTTGAGGCAGAGATACAAATATGGAGGTGTTGACATGGAGGTGGCAGGTAAAGGCTCCGGAGGGGGGGGCAGGGCTTTGGATTCTTCACTGCCTCCCCCAATGGTAGGCGCCGGTGGGAAAACTACCAGTTGTGTGCTGAGAGGAGGGAAAGGAAAGCAGCCAGTTCATAACAGTTCAGAGAAGCCATTTTTCTCTCTCCTGTTATGCTAAACCCACGTTCAGCCTACCATCTTGCAAGAGTGAAGCAGGCCTGAGGGAAACCTAGCTCAGGTTCTGACTTCTTTATCACAGAATACTGAAAAAGTTCTCCAATTTTACATTTCTCCGATGTCATATCCTTCCCTTCAAATGCACCAAACATGAAAACATTTTGTCTCTGGATAACTAGACAGGTGACTTCCTGGGGACACTCTAAAAATGGGCCCCTTTCCTCACGCAGTGCAGTTATGTTTGCCTTCCAGTGATGATCAGGGTTTTAACTGCATCTGGACATTTCTGCTGAGTTGGATCCTGTCACTCAGCTGGAATGTCCCACACCAAATGGAAAGGACACTAAAGCCACGGGGTTTGAGCAGACCCAGGGCTCCGCGCTGTGCGCTGCCAGGGAGTGAGTAATTCTGGCTTTGGAAAGGGCACATTTGTAAAGCTAAATTAATATGTCCTGTTTTTCATCTGTGACTTCGCTGCATTTCCAGTTTGAAACAGTGAGCTGCCTTGGTTACATGACCAGGCAAAAAAATGTTTTGGAGGTATGTGTGTTTATCGTTAATCCCAGAAGGGACTTAACTATTGGAAGTCGTTCAGTCAGCACTGATCCAGATGCGCACAGGAGACGAAGGTGAGATAAGATCCATCGACTTCACCTTTCAGAATGGAAAACCCCGAAGCTTCTGACAGTCCCCAAATCTGTTGTCTTTATTCCCTGGTGGGGAAAAGCTGGCAAGCAGATGAGGAACATGAAAGACTCTGTGACATCAGCTCCCTTCCCACATTTTGATTTTTTTTGTTTCATACGATAAGGTTGAAAAGGCCCATTTGACTGTTATAAATCGCCTTTCCTCATCAAAGAACTCCCAGATCAGAGTCTATAAACATATCTGGACACGTGTTTAGTTGTAAACCACTGGGAAAGACGAAGGAAAGGATATCTCAAATCAAGGCCCAGCCCCTTTCCAATTTTATTACGGTAACTCCAATAAATAAATCTTTAGTCTCTGCTGAGAACGAAAAGCTGACCAACCTCAAGTGACAAGGCCTATGTGGCCCCAGAGCAAAACACCCCGAAACTCCACCCAAATCCAAGGGTAACAAGGGTGAGCAACAGTGCTGATGTCGCAACTCCTATATTTACAAGAATGGACAACTTGGACCCCGCTGGGAGGCATCTCCTTGTCTCCTAATTAATGGTTTTACTTGCCTTTGATTGGTGGCCAGCTGCCCCAGGTAACCGCCATGGCACAGGAGAGCTAAATGCTAACAATTGGAAGTAAAGAGGAGGCCAATAAAACCGAAACACGTTGCAGTGTGACCTGAGGACTGGGAGCACATGTGTTGGCTTTTTTTCACCAAGCAGAAGTTTCCAGGCTATGAACTTCTTGTCATTCATCCCTTAGAGTCCTGATTAAAAGAAGTTCGTAACTGTTAGGCTCCTCAAATCAAAAGGACAAGCTCACAGACCATGATCAAAGCACACAGAGGGGCCAAGAGATTTGCAGGACACTTCCCTGTTGGTAATCAGAAACCCGGTGGAGAACCAGGTGTTCAGTGGCCAGCAGACCCCCTGTGGATGAGAGAAGGGAGGTTGCCCAGCCTATGTGTGTCCTACATACAAGTTATATAAAGATGGTGCCAAACTCACAGCCCCAGGGAGAGACCACTTAACTAAGCAATGCTCTGTGTTTCTGTTTAGATTCTATCCCTGGGGCTAAGGGTTTATTTAAGCAAGCTCATCACCAGAGATGTCAGTCCACAGAAGGGGCTCAAACGGATCGGTAGGAAAAGCAAGACCCAGAAAAGCACACTTCCAGAAAGGCAATTTTGACATTTCTAACTCTCTGGAGAGCTTTGCAGGAGCACTTTGCTCTCTAATCCTCAGTTTCTTCATCTATAAAATGGGAATGATAACTGTGGGATTATGTTGAGAATTAAATGAAATAGTGC
The DNA here is from genome assembly GCF_024610735.1 of Ursus americanus. Taxonomy (NCBI): domain Eukaryota; kingdom Metazoa; phylum Chordata; class Mammalia; order Carnivora; family Ursidae; genus Ursus; species Ursus americanus. Next base: position 42,979,154 of record NC_142134.1, read on the forward strand.
AGGTCAGGGCATTAGCATGGGACCTGGCCGACAGCAAGCCCTCGATAGATGTTAGCAAAGCTGCTGCTGCTGCTGTTACTGACCGAGACGTTGAAGAGGGAGTAGAAGAAATCTTTACTTGAACAATAGTCCTGTATCTTTAGAGTTAAAAGTTTGAACTAGTATCAGCCATAAACTTGCTCATTTTTTTTTTTTTTTTTTTTGTCTACAAACATTAGTCAGTGTTCAGTTATAAGAGACACTGCCTATGGAAAATCGTTGAAAGTTTTGGCAAGGCATTGGAACGAGTCGGGATTGCTTGATTTGTCTAATATCAATTTCAGTGCATGCTTCTCTACATAATTAAAAATAAAAAGATGGCCAGGGTTCTGAGGCCTATCCAGGCAGTAGCCCCTGCCTATTTAGGAACTGGTCCCAGCATGATGATGTCCCAGGCCTAATGATGACCTCAAGGTGCAGTGACCCTGTGTTTACTTCCTTGCTGATTTCCCTTCCCTGGCTCCGAGCTCATTTTCCCATTGCCTGCAGGAAAACAACATCCAGGGGTGCGGTAGGACTGACTTGGCAGGCCTAAGGTGAACAAAAGGATCCTGGCTTTAGAGAGAGCAGAAGGAAGTTCAAGGGAGCCTCAGCTGCAAGCATCCAGACCAGAACAGATCTGTCACTGATGCTAATGAGTGCTGCTCCGTGGGGGGCTGCTCTCCCTCGAAGCCCCTCAGAGGCTGCTCTCGGGTTCATGGATTAGCATGATACAAAGCCTTGGAGAAGGGGCCCGAGGTGAGCTGATTAAGTCCAAGGCCAGTGGTTTTCACACATGTCTGGAAGAGGAGACACAGGAAAAGAAAAGAAAATTTCCCTGGTCTACTACTGAGTCAGAAAAGCTCAGCTCCCAAACGGACTGTCCTCTGAGGCCTCACACATTTGGGGACTGATTCACAATGCAGCAAAGGTAAGAGGCCTGGTTCCCCCACCAGGTAACATCTCATATCTCAAGCAATTTGAGAAACCTGGCTTCTGACTGTCCCACCCGTAGCTCTACGACACACACACACACACACACACACACACACACACACACACCCCAGGTTGTTGAAGAGAACTTAGAAAGGTTTGTTCATGTCTTTTTCGAGACATTCCAGAAAGGCCCTCAGGATATTTACACTTTTAATGTCGGATTTCTTTCTTTCTTTCTTTCTTTCTTTCTTTCTTTCTTTCTTTCTTTCTTTCTTTCTTTTGTTTTGCACCAGTCTTCATAAGAAACTTCTTCCTATATTTGCAGAAATAAAAACTGCCTTTTTATTTTATTTTTTACCGATTCAGAACACATCCACATATTTCGTTTCATTTCTGTAGTAGAAACAGGCATTGCCATTGCAGTGTGACTCACGAGGACATTTAGGTCCAGAGAAATTTGACTTGCCTGTTAGCCTGTGGGTAGGTAAGTAACAGAGAGCACATCTGACCTCCTTTCCTGCCTCTTTGCAGTAGAATGGTGACTCTACCTTCTGATTTTTCAGTTTGTTTGTTTGTTTCTTTAAAGAGCATGAGCAGGGGGGAGAGGGAGAGAGAATCCTCAAGCAGGCTCTCTGTTGTACGTAGAGCCAGACTTGGGGTTCAATCCCAGGACCCCAAGATCATGACCTGAGCTGAAATCAGGAGTTGGACACTCAACTGACTGAGCCCCCGGGGGTCCTGGTGACTCTACTTTTTAAACCAAATACCAGACTATATTCTCTGCCATGTATTCTGGCAAATGATGTGATGAGAGGATAGGATTTTAGAAATTGAAACTCTCCTAGAAAATCTAGAGATAGAGTATCCAGTGCCATATGCCACCTTGTTATTTATCACTGTTTACATCCATCCCTGGGCATTGAATGGTCCAGTTCGGGAAATGTTGATAAACTACATCCTTGGTGCCCAGCGCTGGTTCTCATGTCAGCGCCTGATGCAGGCCATGTTTCCGAGGAGTGCTGAAGGAGGGCAGTGTGGGGATGAGGGCGGAGGATGTATGTGGGAAGACCCTCCACAGGACAGGAACTTCACAGTTGAGCTTGGCATAAAGAGGGGACTTTGAGGCAGAGCATTTCAGATTGGTACAACTCCTCACGGAAGTTGCTCAGGGAGCAATTATAGCAAGATGGCGGCAACAGAGCCGGGGGTGAAGAGCACATTCTGGGAATTAGGCTTGAATCCTGGTTTTACTACCTACTTGCTCTGTGCCCTGGAGTAATTCAGTTAACCCTTGTGACCTCAGTTTTCTGATATGTAAAATGAGAATAATGGTAACACCTAGTTCATGGAGTTGTCTTAAGGTTTAAATGAGATAAGGCGTGTAAAGCCTTTGCTGGCACATAAGAAGCGCTCAATAAGTGCTATTGTAATTACCCTGTGCCCGGTTCCATGGGAGACACTAGAATGCGGATAAGAGGAGCTCTACTCTCAATCTGATCAAACATCGTGACTCTGTTGTGTGCAGCCAACTATCTGCAGTGCAGTAAGTGCCCTGGGACCATGGATGGAAGGATCTGTGATGTGTTGGGTGGGTGTTCTGGGCAACCTGTTGGGGGAGGCAGAAAACGGCTTCCCAGTAGAGGCCCTGTGTGTAGGGAGGTAGCAGGAGATAGTGAAAAGAGCTGCACAGATGTGATTTTGAATCCCAGCTTCATCCTCAGCCACAGACGCACATAGCACAACTGTCTTCGTGCGCTGGGGCTGCCGTAACCAAACACCACAGCCCAGGTGGCTTACACAACGAAGTTATTTTCTCACAGTTCTGGAGGCTGGAAGTCCAGGATCAAGGTGTTGGCAGGTTTGGCTCCTTTTATTTATTTTTTTTATTATTATTTTTTTGGATTTTCTTTTTTTTTTTATTATAATAATATATTTTTTTGTTATGTTAGTCACCATACAGTACATCCCTAGTTTTTTTTTTAATGATTTTTTATTATATTATGTTAGTCACCATACAGTACATCCCCAGTTTCGGATGTAAGGCTCGATGATTCATTAGTTGCGTATAACACCCAGTGCACCATGCAATACGTGCCCTCCTTACTACCCATCACCAGCCTATCCCGTTCCCCCACCCCCCTCCCCTCTGAGGCCCTCAGTTTGTTTCTCAGAGTCCATAGTCTCTCATGCTTCATTCCCGCTTCTGATTACCCCCCTTTCTTCTCCTACCGATCTTCCTACTTCTTATGTTCCATAGATGAGTGAAACCATATGATAATTGTCTTTCTCTGCTTGACTTATTTCACTTAGCATTATCTCCTCCAGTGCCATCCATGTTGCAGCAAATGTTGAGAAATCGTTCTTTCTGATAGCTGAGTAATATTCCATTGTATATATGGACCACAACTTCTTAATCCAGTCATCTGTTGAAGGGCATCTCAGCTCCTGCCACGATTTAGCTATTGTGGACATTGCTGCTATGAACATTGGGGTGCATATGGCCCTTCTCTTCACTACGTCTATATCTTCGGGGTAAATAACCAGCAGTGCAATGGCTGGATCATAGGGTAGCTCAATTTTTAACTTTTTAAGGGACCTCCACACCGTTTTCCAGAGTGGCTGTACCAGCTTGCATTCCCACCAACAATGTAGGAGGGATCCCCTTTCTCCACATCCTCTCCAGCAATTGTTGTTTCTTGCCTTGTCAATTTTTGCCATTCCAACTGGCGTAAGGTGGTATCTTAGTGTGGTTTTGATTTGAATTTCCCTGATGGCTAATGATTTTGAACATTTTTTTCATGTGTCTGTTAGCCATTTGTATGTCTTCATGGAAAAGTGTCTGTTCATATCTTCTGCCCATTTTATGATTTGTTTATTTGTTTCTTGTGTATTGAGTTTGAGAAGTTCTTTGTAGATCTTGGATACCAGTCCTTTATCTGTAGTGTCATTTGCAAATATATTCTCCCATTCCATGGGCTGCCTCTTAGTTTTTTTGACTGTTTCCTTGGCTGTGCAGAAGCTTTTTATCTTGATGAAGTCCCACAAGTTCATTTTGTCTTTTGTTTCTCTTGCCTTTGGAGATGTGTCATGAAAAAGGTTGCTGTGGCCGATGTCATAGAGGTTGCTGCCTATGCTCTCCTCTAGGATTTTGATGGATTCCTGTCTCACATCGAGGTCTTTCATCCATTTGGAGTTTATCTTTGTGTATGGTGTGAGAGAGTGGTCAAGTTTCATTCTTTTGCATGTAGCTGTCCAATTTTCCCAGCACCATTTATTGAAGAGACTGTCTTTTTTCCACTGGATGTTTTTTCCTACTTTATCAAAGATTAGTTGCCCAAAGAGCCAAGGGTCCATTTCTGGGCTCTCTATTCTGTTCCATTGGTCTATGTGTCTGTTTTTGTGCCAGTACCATGCTGTCTTTGTGATCACAGCTTTGTAGGCTCCTTTTAGGCCATTCTTCTTGGCTTGCAGTTGGTCGTCTTCTTGCTGTGTCCTCATGTGGTCGTTCCTCTGTGGGTGTGCACCCCTTGGTCTCTCTCTGTGTTCAAATTTCTTCTCGTAAGGACACCTGTCAGATTGGATTAGGCCCCACCCTGATGGCCTTATTTGAACTTAATAACCTCTAAAGGTTCTGTCTCCAAATGCAGTCACAGTCTGAGATACTGGGGATCAGGATTTCAACGTGTGAATTTGGGAGGACACAGTTCAGCCCACAGCAATGATCAAGTAACAAACCTCTCTGAATCTCTATTTCCTTTTTTTTTTTTTAAAGATTTTATTTATTTATTTGACAGAGAGAGAGAGACAGCCAGCGAGAGAGGGAACACAGGCAGGGGGAGTGGGAGAGGAAGAAGCAGGCTCATAGCGGAGGAGCCCAATGTGGGGCTTGATCCCAGAACACTGGGATCACGCCCTGAGCCGAAGGCAGACACTTAACGACTGAGCCACCCAGGCGCCCCTGAATCTCTATTTCCTTATCTATAAAATGGGGACAATAGTTATCAAGGAGAACCATTGTGAAGATTATTAAAAGGACCCATAAAAGGATACACATCCCAGTCTCGGGCCCACGGGGGATGCCTGACAGGCTGTGGTTGTCATTATTAGCACTGTGGGCCAAACCCCAAATGAATGTGGAGTCCCCTGCACAATCCACATTCCAGATAAACACTGAAGAACTGGCCTCTAGTTAGTTATGCCATGGGCTTTCTAAGAGGACAGAGGAGCCTCAGTATTTCTACTTCTTGGTTCTGGCAGATGAGCCCCTCATCAGATAAGTCAAATGGCCGGTGTGATCAGCCTTGCACATGTCTCTAGTTATTCAGGAATCTCTCCGTTCTTCACTACATGAGTGGGATGAGAATACTTCTTTTTTGGACCTTGTCAGAGAACCAACACGTACAGACAGACCCTGATCCTGCTTCTGGGTGCTTGTGCTCTGGAAAGTTTGGAAAACGTTATCATTCCAACCTAACGTGTTCATTACAGGTAGCTGTAGCTACAGATAGAGATGCAGAATAGACGTAGGTACGTATGTATGTGTGTAGAAAAACCTCAGACTTCTAGAAAAGTCGCAGGTATAGTATAGTACGAAGAATTCTACCCTGTATCTTCCCTGAATCCTTTGAGAGTAAGCTGCCAAAACAGCGCCTCCTCTCCCCATGTACGTTAGTGCACGTTTTCTATACACAAGGACCTTCTCCCACATGACCACAAAGTCAGGAAATCAATGTTGATATATTCCTATTATCTCATCCTCAGACCCCAGCAAGTTTTCATCAGTTGCCACTTTTGTTAATTATTTTTAAAAAATATGTATTTGAGAGAGCGCGCACGCACACGCATGCAGCACAAGCAAGGGGAGGGGCAGAGGGAGAATGAGAGAGTCCCAAGCAGACTCTGCGCTGAACACAGAGCTCGATGTGGGGCTCCATCCCACGACCCATGAGATCACGACCTGAGCCAAAACCAAGAGTTGGACACCCAGCCGACTGAGCTACTCACGCACTCCCATCAGTTGCCCCTTAATCCTCAGACCAAGTTTTCAGAATCAAGGGTTGTATTTGCTGTCACCAACTTCTTTGCTCCAAGAGCAAACCTTCTTCAGGATTTACTTCACTTTCATGACCTTGACATTTAAAAAAATATAGGCCAGTTATTCTGCAGAATGTTCCTTAATCTGGGTCTGTCTGAGTCTCCTTGTGCTCCGATTCAAGTTTTAATACCTTGGCAAATAACATCACAGAAATGATGCTGTGTTCCTCTCATTGTGTCCTGTCAGGTGGCCGGTGATTTTAAACTTCACTGAAATGACGAAAGTTGCGTCTGCCAGGGCTCTCCACTGTAAAGTTACTCTTCTTTCCATTTTAATTCGTAAGTGTTCTGCAGAGTACTTGAAGTTACGTAAGTGTCTCATTCTTAATCCAAAGTTCCATGTGCCCTTCTGACATGTTCCCGTCATTCTTTGAGCACGTCCTGACTCCTTGGTATAATGATATGTTCCAGCCTTAAAACCAGCGATTATTTCAAGGAGCTCTAGTTCCTTTTAGTAGCATTTTAGAATCTCAAGTCTGACTGCTAGATGTGTTTGTTGCGAATTGGAATGTTGCTGTTCTCAGACTCTCTCAGTGGACAGAGCTAGGACTGTGTGTGTGTTTCTATATTGGCCTATAAGCACTGAAAACCGTAAATTCATATTGCCACTTCTAATTCTAATCCGACACCACCGGCTTTATTCCAGTTTTCTCCCTTTCACGGTTTGTAAGTCTCTTCTCTAACACTGGTCTGAGCTGGCCCCAACATCCTTAGTACATTTGATCAGTCCCCTTGTTTGTGACCAACTGCTGTCACGACCACTGCCCCCTCCCCCTTCCCCACGCAGCTGCCTTCCTCATCTCGCTTGGATTCTGAAATTCTGTGTCAGGCTGCCCTCCGCAGGGATACCTTCCTCTGCTTATCCAGACTCTGGCATCTGTATGAGGCAGCCCTTCTATGTGGCTAACTCCTCACCCTGTTTAGGCTCTGACACCCTGTCTGGGCACCATACCTCCTCCACCCCCTGTATGGGTGACTACCTTACTTGGCCCCATGGCATAGCTTGAAAGACTGAATTATTTAGAAAGAGAAAGGAAGGGAAAGAAGACATGTATTCAATTTTGACATTTTCGAGAAACTCGGAAGTCACTCTGTGACCCATGACGTACATTTGCACGCATATATTTGTTGTTACTCTTTAATTTGTGGAGAGCAGAGAGGCCCATGTCTTCAGTATCAGGGCTAAGGGACTGAGGTTCACATCATTCATTCTATTCCATTCAGTATTGTGCTAATCTATGTGTGGACATGGCGGCTGACTGTCTGCTAGGGTCCTAACAATATTTCCAGGGTGAAAACTACTATTTGGGCAATCACTGCTCCTTTTCCTACTCCAAGTCCCTGTCTAGGCTCTTCCTCATTTACTTCCTCAAAACGAAATATTTAAGCACTTTCTAGGTACCAGGTCCTTGGCTAGGTCAGGACATAGAGCTTTGAACCTTGGGGTCCACCTTCCAGAAACTCTGAGTCCACTGTGGGAAGAGTCAGACAGTTACATTTCTATTTGACTAAGTGCAGTGCTAGCTGTCTCAACAGCCTGTCAGGGGACAGGGCAGCAGAGAGCAGATGCCCGAGGGGAAGCCTGACTGTGCAGGATCGGCAAGGTGAGGAGGGCTGGGGAGAGGCACCGGGAGCCCCGTGTGAAGGGCCAGAGGCAAGGGCGGAGCTGAAAATGCAGGTGCAGGCCGATGCCCACAGAAAGACCCATAGAGCTGGATTTTAGAATAGAGGAAAAGAGGCTCTGGAGCTGGGTTTTCTGGGTTCACACCCTGGCTCTGCCACTTACTAGCTGTGTGATCTTAGGCAAGTTACTGCTCTGTGCTTTAGTTGTCTTGACTGTAAAACTGGAGATTATCATAGCATTTACCTCATGAGACTGGGGCAGTTGTTAAATTAGTTCTTTTACCGAGTACATAGACGAACGTGCAGTGTATATAAAGCATCTAACAAGTATTAGATGTTATTATTATTTCCCAGTAGGTGGATCACAAAGGGATTAAGGCAGTGGCAAAGCAGAGACACCGAAAACACTCTTAATTAAAACAGATAATTTTACAAGAATGGATTTGGGCATTTCAACTGAAACTCTGAAGTCATTCTCTTGAGAAAAATCAGAACTTTTGTGCACTTCTGTAAGCTTATTTTATGGCTTACTGTTGTTTTCTTTTGACATATTTTGGGGGATGGAAGTCCACTGGGAATCTTTTCATCGTTTTGGCTTCTGAAGGTCCCAGTGTTAGGAAGGAGACATGCTATGGAGACCTCTGTTTATTGGTTTCCCGGGCACAGAGATCCATTAGGAGTGGCCCTTGTACACACTCATTGAGTCCCAGGACAATAGGATTGGTTATGATTGTTCTGACACCAGCACCAACCAAGGCTACCCCAAAGCTGAAGAGAGGCCATCTTAAAGCTCAATTATTGCTGAAGCACTTATGCACCCTGACTGCTCCACTGTCAGAGAGTGGGGGCATTCTTGAAACCCATCCTAAAGTCTTTTTGAGGTAGGAGTTGGCAGCCTTTCAGCAGCTGCCTTCTAGCCCCCTGCCATTGGAGCTGTGGGGCAGTCCTCCTTTCCCGCATCCCACATCTCCTGAGAGGCAGGGGAACCAGAAACGGAAGCTCAGAAGTGCACACGGTGCATCAAAATTAAACGCTTCTATGCATCAGACACAATGAACACAGTGAAAGGCAACCTGTGGGATGGAAGAAAATAGTTGCAACCATGTATCTGATAAGGGATTACTGTCCAAATTATATAGAGAACTCCTACAACTCAACAATAAAAAAACAACAACCCTCCAAGGAAGATATACAAATGGCAATAAGCACATGAAAAGATGCTCAACGTCACTAATCATTAGGGGAATGCAAATCAAAACCACGATGAAATACTACCTCATACCCATTAGGGTACTGCTATCAAAAAAAAAAAAAAAAAAGCCAAACCCACAAAATAACAAGTATTAGTAAGAACCTTGTGCACCATTGGTGGAAATGTGGAATGGTGCAGCTGCTATGGAAAACAGTATGGAGGTTCCTCAAAAATTAAAAATAGAACTACCTTATGATCCAGTGATTCCACTTCTGGGTACTTACCCAAAAGAATTGAAAGCAGGGACTCAAACAGATATTTGTACACCCATATTCATAGCAGCTTTATTCATAATAGCCAAGGGATGGAAGAAACTCAAAAGTCCATGAACAGATGAACATAGGGGAAGGGAAGGACAAAGAAAATAAAATAAAAATAGAGAGGCAAACCATAAAAGACTCTAAACTATAGGAAACCAACTGAGGGTTGCTGGAGGGAAGGGGGGGGGAATGGGGTAACTGGGTGATGGGCATGAAGGAGGGCATGTGATGTAATGAGCACTGGGTGTTATGTGCAACTGATGAACCACTAAACTCTATCCTGAAACTAACAATACACTATATGTTAACTAACGTGAATTTTTAAAAAAGTCCATGAACAAATGAATGAACAAACAGAATGTGGTATATACATGAAAGGGAATACTTTCCAGCATTCAGAAGGAGGGAAATTCTGACCCATGCTGCAGTATGGATGAGCCTGAAGACATTAGTTAAGTGAAATAAGCCAATCACAATAGGATAAATACTGTATAATCCCACTTATCTGAGGAACCTAGAGTAGCCAGGCACTGGGAGGAGGGGGATTGGGGAATTAGTGTCTACTGGGCACAGAGTTTCAGGTTGGGCAGATGAAAAGAGTTCTGGAGATGGACGCTGGCGATGTTGCGCCGCCCGGCAGCGTCAATGTGCTTTATGCCACTGAACTGTACACTTTAACATGGTTAAAATGGTAAATTATATGTTTTTGGTACTTACCCCAATTAAAAATAATAATAATTAAGAAATGCCAATCAAGCTGGACTTTTTTTCCTTAGCAAGGGGTTTCTAGGAAAATGTGTTTAGGGGAACTGTAGAAGGAAAATAATTCTATAATTTATGGAGAAATTATTCACATCTCAGAGTTTCCTAAGAAATGTCAGGGTCTGCAACTTCAATACTCAAATTGTATTTTAAAGTACTTCTCTGGGAAAAGAAGTAAGAAAATAAATCTTGCTCAGAACTTGGTCAAATTCAAAAACGTCCTGAGATAGTCTCTGCTATATCACAACCTGCTGGTCTTCCCGGGATGTAAGGAGATCACCTCCTAAAACAAGTAAGATCAGCATCATTTTGAAGATACAGACATGAAAGAGACTGTTCAAGATGTTGATTGTTCAATTACGTGTGTGCTGCTAACACATCTAACGCTCTCAGCTCTTGACGGCTGGCAGGTGAGCCCCAGGTGCTACGTGAGAAGGTTTGGAAAGACATCTGCCCCGCTCTCTTGTGCTGGTTCCTTCTGCACTGAAAGGTACAGAAACAGACCCAGTGTGAGGCTGAATGTGAATTTGAGGTCGTAGCCTGTGTCGGGTGAAGCATCCGCCTAACCTCTGGTTCTGGGTCAGCAAGACGAGAGGAAATAGAGCAAGAAGGGCTTTTCCTCCCTCTTTCCTGAATACCTGACCAGGAGGCCGGCTCTGCCCCCGGGGTGGTTCCTGCCTTCACTGCTTCCTCCACTTCTAATCTCGCAGGCTTACTTCCCCTCTGTGGGGCCTTAATTTACTCATACCTAAAATCGGAACAATAATGAAATACTAGCAGGTAACAGTGCTTTGTAAGCCATAAAACGGATATGTGTTGCTTTTTTTTTAAAGATTTTATTTATTTGACAGAGTGAGAGAGCACAAGCAGGGGGAGAAGTAGAAGGAGAGCGAGAAGCAGGCTCCCCACTGAGCAGGGAGCCTGATGTGGGGCTCGATCCCAGGACCCTGAGACCGTGACCTGAGCTGAAGGCAAATGCTTAACCAGCTGAGCCACCCAGGCCCCCTGGGTGTGTGTTTTTATTTATTTGTATACTACTTCATTCTACAAAGAAACTGTGCAGCCAATAAGCAGATAATAGGGAGTAGAAGAGTACCACACACTAGCTTGTTTCCGGCCAGCATGGTGTTTTTAGTTTTTCACATTAGCCACCAGCATCTAAAAATCAGATGATTTCATGTAAAAATCCAAATTTCAAATTCTATTAAAATATAGGAACATCTGGCCATGCAGGTCGCATGTTTATCTGCAAATTCACTCACTCAGCCAATGCGGACTGGGTGAGAATTCTGTGTCAGGCAATCTTCTGGGTGCTGGGACATAGAGGGGAGGCAGGCTATCATTAAGCAAACAGATAAATAATTACAGAAAATGGTAAATGCAACCAATAAAGCAGGGTCACAGGATAGAGACTGAGAGTGGGGTAAAGGAACAATGCCTTTCAGTGGAGTGGCCAGGGAAGAAGTTTTCCAGTTTGCCACAGTCCACACCATGCCCTATAGCCCTACTTACTTCCATTTACTGCTGCCTGCTTGGCAGCTGGAGTCATCTGAGGTTGTGAGCTCTGCAATAGAATGATGGAAAATATAATCAAGAATTTAAATTAGGAACAGGGGAAATATAAATAAGAATAGAATGACAAGAGCAGAAGAAGTAGGAACCAAGGATGGATGCCACGAGAGCCTACATGAGTGGTATAGTTGAGCATCAGATTGAACCCTAAGCTGCCTGGAACTCAGAGCCCAGGGAGGTATGTCCAACGACATCATTCTCAGCTTCAGAAAGACAGAAATAAAGCCATTCCTTTATGGGTACAGAGCTTTCATCACCTGAACTTGGAGAAGAAGTTGATCACGTTAGGCTGTCTAAAGGGAACTCTGAGTGATAATCAATAGTCTCACCAACACAGGCGCAGAAGGAGAGCATTTTCCACTGTCATCCATTCAAAACACCGTGACTGAGACACTAACATAAGCACTAGAGACGCAGAAAGGCCTGTTGTTTTCTTTCCTTTTCCCCTAGTGGCCATAGATAACGGATGAGGAGTACTTCATCTAAGCTAAACTCAGTGAAGGTCAAGATAATGCCATGCAGCGCCTCGTTCCTGCTGATCTCAATTCACAGAGTGGTCAGCAGCATGGACAGAATGCCTGTCACCCAAACTATTTTCCTTCCATAAATCTATCTTCTCTCAGGTGGTTATTAAAAAAGAAAGAATAGAATTAACTGCTCTTTGTGACATTGCTCGGTGACAGCCATCCTTATTACTAAAAAGCAATTTCTGTGGCCTTTGGGCCTTTTGATATAAGTAGGTAAATCTCCTTCCCTCTTCTGGAATAGCCTATCCATGTACAACATGGATGGTTATGCACACTGACTCCTTAAGGCGGAGAACAGCCCACCTGAAGGAAGGAAATTCCTAAATCCATTCACTCTCTGCACTAGAAGATTCTGCCACATTCCTGGGCTGGCGGGAGATCTAGCCTGTCTTCTAGAATGTTCCTAGGGAGATTTTTCATGGCTCCAGTGTCCATGAACAGAGTGTCATAAGCGTTCCCTTGCCCAAGGAGCCCAAAGGCTTCTTAATTTGTGTTAGCTCCACTGTGACTTCCCAAGTGCAAAGCATATCTATACTTCTAAATGTGTCTCCTGTCCCGTGAGAAAACATGTGCAGCCGAGCCACATTTTCTGTCCTTATTTTTTTGGCCCAGATGCCACCAGGCTCAGTCCTTATCACCTGGATTATCTCTTGGCTCACTGGCGATTTTGTGGGCTCGCTCTCCTGTACTTGGCAAGAAACGAGGTGTTGTCTGAGGGCCAGAACCAAAACATTACTTCTCCCTCACTCTTTTTGAAAACCGAGAAGAGCATTTTGACTGCCGGTTGTAATCCTTACCCAGACTTCCTCCCCTCCATTACCACACCTCTCTGTTACTCTGACTAAATATCCCCTTTGAGCCAACCTCACAGAACTGGTTCTCTGGGTTTGCAACAGTGACCTTCCAGAAACACCCCGAGTTCAGACTGGCATGAGCCTCACAGTCTCTGCTTGGCCATCTGGCAATGAGGCCCTTCTGGTGCTGGGTAACCGACCCTAACTGAGATGTTATCCAAGTCACTTGACATGGAGTCCTGCTCCGTCCTGGAATGCGACAGCCTTCGAGTTCCCCAGGACTTGCTAGGAGAGTCCCAGCTAGTGCTGTGTTTTCTGACAAAGCACATCATGGACATGTCTTGCCACGGGCTGTAAACAAATTTGTAGGTATATATTTACACACATTCACAAATACTTCAATATTTGACACATTTTTTCACTTGAATCCCTTTTCATTCATTTCTTTCATCACTAAAGTGAAGTGAAAACACAGTGAGTTCAACATATCCATCAGGTTGTGTTTCTGAGGGGTGAGGGCTATCGTTAAGGCTTTTCGAGTAAATGTTTTTCCGTAGACTAACAAAACTTTGTCGCCAACTGGAGCTGAGTGGCTGGGCAGCACCCCTGGCAAGGGGCTTTGTGTTCAGCAGGTGCTCAATTCTTGAAATAGTAACAATCACAGCCTCCTACTGGGTTCCTCTCCTGCGCCAGCCCCCGTCCAACCCTACGTGGCTTGGCTTATCTTCTTTCATAATTCTAAAAAATACTAAGGTTATTCCATTTCTCAGAGGCTTAGAGAGATTAAGTAACTTGTCTAGAGTCACCGTGCGGCAGCACTGGGTTTGCAAGCACGTCCACGATCCTCCAGAGTTCCTGGAGGGAGAAGGAACGGGGAGGAAGGCTGAGAGCATGAGGGGCCTGGCAGCCCGCTCTTCATACCCCCTCAAGCTTCTGGACCAAGGCTGCACGTCGGTACTGCAGCGCTCATCTGCTTCATGCGCAAAGAACCGCTTTCCCAGAGCTTGCAACAGTCCTATCCCTTGTCCGTCTGGTCAGCGCCTGGTGAAGTCATCGCGATCAGGGGGTCCCCGCCTGCCCAACACTGGCATTTGGGGCTGGCTTATTCTTGGCTGTGGGGAGCTGTCTTGCATATCGTAGGGTATGTAGCAGCGTCCCCGGCTTCAACCCACCGGATGCCAGTAATACCTCCCAAGTTTTGACAATCATAGATGTCTCCAGATGATGCCACATGTCCCCTGGAGGACGAGACCGCCCCATGTGGAGCCGCTGCACTGGGTCCACCCAGAGGTGAAGGGACATTGAGGTCACAGAAGTGATGGTGAACAAGCCCAGAGGGTGGGAGCTTCTATGCATCCGTCTAGAAGGTCTCTGGGATCCTTGGAGTGAAGCAACGCCTCTCATAGTCACAGCACCATTAGGACTCAAACAAAGTGGAAAAGGCTAAGGCTCTAACCTCCCCCAAAGAAAGCTGCTTTGGCTTTCTCAGGCCGCTCAGGCCGCTCAGGCTCTCAGGTGGGTGGAGCAAGGGATCCCTCCAAAGGGCCCTAAAGAGCCATGATTTGCCTTCCCCATGCCACCACTGTGACAAGAGATTTGTGTGTATCTGGGAAATGGTCCTTTCTTGTATAGCCATCTCTGTAGCATTCATTTGACCCCAAGCATAAATGGTTAGAGTAGCCATGCCGGATGTGACCCCAAGGGTATATGGGGTACATCAGAAGTGCCCCAAGCTGTGCTGGTCTCTCATGGCCTATCAGAAGTTCCAGTGTCCAGGAAAGCCCTTTGTCTCAGGCCCCACTTTGGGCCTCAAATTTAAAATCTTGACATCATCTCCAATGTTATATACATGTTGAATTTTTGCATTTGGTCAAAAGCATTAATGTACTCAATACATACATTTAAAATATATCACACTTTTCATATGTCTATTTTGGAATTTCTTCCATGTTTAACACCCCAAGAGCCTCCAAAAATGGATGTGGCCTCGACCTGTCTGGACTTCTGGCGAGGCCTGCTTTCATCATTATAATGGCACATATGGAGTGTTATCTCCAGGGACTAGAAGGCCCTGGGCCCCCAAATTATTCCGCACATGCTCTGATTAGTGCTAAAAATTCTATGAAACTTTTCTTTGTAGTGTCTTCTATTCCAGGATAATTCTTGAAATAAAAAAATATCCCTGGGAGAAATAGTATAATGACCTCTCCAAACTCAACCATGAGAAAAATAGAGGAGCCAATTTAAGAAAGGCTCAAAAGATTTCAACAGTCACTTAGCCAAAAGAAGACATAGAAATAACAAGTAAACACATGGAAATGATGCTCGATATCATTAGTCATTAGGAAAAGAGCAAATTAAAACCAGAATGAGATATCATTACATATCTATTAGAATGGCTAAACCGAAAAAGACTGACCATACCAAATACGGGTAAGGATATGTAGGAAGCGGAAGTACTAATGGGAAGGCAAACTGGTACAACCACTTTGGAAAACACGTAGGCAGCTCATAAAAAGTTCAGTGTACATCTACCATACGATCCAGCCATTGCACCCTCGGAGACAAGAAAGCCTATATCCATACAAAGACTCGTGCCCATGTATTCCTAGTAGTTTTATTTGTAATCATCCAGAACTAGAAACCACCCAAATGCCCATCAACGGGTGACTGAATAGACAGATTAGTACGTCCCCACAGTGGAATACTATTCAGCAGTAAGAAGGAAGGAACTGTTGATACACACAATAGAAATGAATCTCACATTCTTTATGCTGAGTGGAAAGAACCAAACAGAATACTTACTATCTGATTCCACTTATATAGAATTCTAGAGAATGCAACTAATCGATAGGTACTGAAAGCGAATCAATGTTTGCCTCAGGTTGCTGGTGGGGGAGGAAGTGGGGGGTGGAGATTACCGAGGGGCATTGGGAACCCTCTGGGGGTGACGGACATGTTCATTATCTCAGTGGTGGTGATGATGGCGTGGCCACCTCCAGATGCCAAAGTCGGTCAGATAGTCCACACTGAATATGCGCCTTAGGAAGGAGCTCTGGAGCCAGGGTGTCAGGAGGGGGACAGAGGCACAGTCATTCATGAGACCCACTGGGCTGATTTCTCCATTTCCCTCTCGTCAGGCTGAGCACAGAGGTTGTAGTCACTGCCTGGATAGTGTTACTGGAGTGAAGTGTGAGAAACTCATAAAAAATGCAGCAACTCACGGGTGGGAGAGAGCCCTGCCTCGGCACCCCTCAGACAACCTGAAGGCCCCCTTCATCTGGGTAAGGCCTCTTAGAGCCAGAAGAGATTAGGTCAAAGCACACTGGATATATTTGCATGGCAAAATCCCTTCTTCTTACAGAGGAGAGAAAAGAGAGTGCCTCCCCGCCCAGAGCAGAGAAAGTGACCGTGACCAAGCAGCTTGGATCCCCTCCAGCATTTTCAGGCCAAAAAGCTGAGCCGTATCCCAGTGTTCATTGAGGAAATCAAATGCACACACACACACACACACACTCACACAGCAACAGCAGCAGCAGAGCGAGCTGCCTCTGAGGCTGGGGTCTGCAGGTGCAGGCTCCAATTAAAGCAAACGGCCTTCCAATACCTTTTCATCCCGAACAACGGCTGGGCCTCAGCCCCCGCCAGGGATTGAGGAAGGCCCCCCGGAAGGACGGCCAACCAGACTGGGGAAAACAAAGACTGTCCGAATAAAGGCAGCTCATGTGAGTCGAACCTGAAACCCTAGCTTCATTTTTAAAACCTCTTGTGAGAATTAGCCAATGCACAATTTTGTGGAAAATCAGTCACCAGCCACAAGGAAGCAAACGGCCTACCAAGGCCCTCCACTCTCCTTCCTCCTTAAGTGAATGTGGGGAGTCCTCTTTTGCAGACCGGGGAGGCGCAGTATTTCCATAATGGTGCAGTCTTGTTGGTTGTCCGCACCGTTGACAGCAGCTCCCCCTGAACTGATACATCTTTCAGGATTACAGATGCAGGGCGGTCCCTCTGTAACTGAAGGCTCTTTATCATTTATATCACATCAAGGGATAAAACAAAAGACTTGAACCCTCATTTTTAGCAAAGAAGTGTGTGTTTGACGTGCTTGCCAGCACTCTATCCTCAGGAGAAAAACACCAAGATCCCAGACTCATTTTCTCCATCCTCCTCCTCTTCCTCTCCCTCCTCGTGTTTTTTTTTTTTACTGACTTTTTAAAAAGAAGGCTAGAAATTTCGAGAAGCTTATACAGAATTCCGTGCTTCCGCTGTAATCAAGTCTTATTCCACAGCCAAGGAAGCACTCCAAAGGAGAAGAAAATCTCAGCAGGCATCACCTCCCAGGTGCTGCTTTCTGGGCTGCTTTGTCACCCCACCAGCCTCTGTTTGGGCCTGAATGTTTAAAAACCTATATTCCCACCATGTCATACTTTTATTCTCTGTTTCCCTCCAGATCTTGTCACTGCGCATAATTTTTTGTTTACTTAATATGTGTGTGTATTTATATATATGCATGTATGTGTGTATATATGTATGTGTATATATGTATACACACATACATGCATATATGTAAAAACTCCTGATTATTCCTGTAACTTGACTTCTCCACTGTATTTGCAGTCATGAGATATGAATGGTTGGAAAGTTAGCAACAGAAGAAACAGTCCTTTTGACACTTTAATACCTCAAAACAGTCAATTCTCATTAAATACTAAGCACTCCTAGGGGAAATGCAGAGTCAGGTTTCTGTGAGCCTCTGGTTCCAACAGTTTCATCGATTGACCAATACATAACCTTGTCCTATGTGTGTTTCTGTATAAAGATATGTTATTTAATATGTATTGCTCACTTATTAACATTGAACTCATGGCCAGCAGCACAAAGAACACGGGCCTGAACGAAGCATGTCGAACACGCCTATGTTCTTTATAAGGCCAAAACGGCCTTCTCGCGTGTAGGAACACTGGACAGCTCATCAAATGTACATCTGGGGACCATTTTGAATACCAAAATCACCAAAAAAAAAGCAAAAAATGCAAAAAATGTGGCACTCAGTGGACCCTGAAAAGGTTCAGTACAAGTACTGGAATAAGGCATTTTGTCGGACCTCAGCTGGTCACTCGTATTTTTCACTGTCCTCACAAGACTGTGACAGTGCCATGAGTATTGATTTGGGGCTCACAAATAAATTTTAGTGAGTAGATGAATTGGCAAATATGGAATCCAAGAATAGGATTGACTGTACCTCCGTTATATTAATGCCAGATATTGTGAAGACAGAAGGTGGTTGGCCATTCATCCTTCCCTTTTGAAAGTAATTTGTCATTTCTGGTTAAAAATGCCCCCATGATGGCTGCAAGCTATCATGACAGATGCTTTCTTTCTTAAGTGGCATGTTCAGGAATACCTGGTAGGAACCTTCTGTCTCGCTTCCAAGATCATCTTCAGAACCATAGGGGTGTTTGCGTGGAGCCCATTCAGGTTGAAGTCAGGAGGTCTGAGTTTGAGTGGGGCTTCAGGCTTCTGTCTCCGTCAGCAGCCTGACCTTGAGTGAGGCATGTGTTCCCTCGTCTGTAGAAGGGAAAGTCCATAGTTCATCAGGTCTAAGACACTCATTCTTTCACATCGTAACATATCTCAAGCAGTCTCTTTATCGCTGATGATGTGTTGTGGTTTAATTGACAGCATTTTGTTTTCTTTCTGGGTGGTACATCAAAGAAAGGAACGTAGTCCACCCTTTGGCATCAGAGAAATGATGAGATGCAGCAATAATGACGCCTGCTTCCTGGTTTTCTAGGGCTTGAGCAATGCCGCCATGTCGCACGCTTGTTGTGACAAAGCGTGTGTGACAGGACATGTACGGTGCCACCCCTTGCAAATTAGGGAACGATTATCATGCCTTGCTCCCGGAATAGATCAATCTTCTTACTTTGGCAGTTCCTCAGGAAATTTCATCAAAGTCGTACCATGACTCCTACGACGCAGGTTATATTTTTCATGCAATGGTGGTACAAACATTTTGGTTTAGGGGGTTATTAAATTTTTTTGCTGTTGGAAATAGCTTCCAAAAAGAGTTTGAGAACTACTGCTTTGAGG
Source organism: Ursus americanus (assembly GCF_024610735.1). NCBI lineage: Eukaryota > Metazoa > Chordata > Mammalia > Carnivora > Ursidae > Ursus > Ursus americanus. Next base: position 42,998,085 of record NC_142134.1, read on the forward strand.
AAAACAAAACACGAATTTCATGGGGGCTAGAGCAGTCCTTGTCGCATATTTACGACATTGCAGCTGTGAGGGTGCATGGAATCTGATTATTGGGATTCTCTTATTTGCATCATGAGGTTCCTTGACAGTACAAGTTGGACTTCCTCTCACTTAACTGCTTTAGCATATGTTCTGTCCTCCCAGTAATGAAAGTGAGCACATTGAGACGATAATTCAGTCCGAAGTCATTAATATAACCCAAACTGCTTCTGTCTGGGTCGTCTGTGTTATCACCTCAGTTGCTCTTTTTTTGTGGGGAGGGGAGGTTACAAGAAAAAGCTTATAATACCTTCACTTCAAACAGATGCTTTAAATAGAGATTTTGACCATGTTTTCTCATATATGTTTGTTCGTTCCTTGATGCAAAGGGTCAATATAAATCCAAGAACTATCTCTGGAGTCTGAATATGGACGTGTGATGGGAACAGCTAATTGTGCGTATAGGGCCGAAGGCCTGCCTCCCTGATAGCCAAGTACGGAGGTTGCTTTACTTACTATCTTACTGCCAAATTCCTAGCAAAGTAAGTGAGTAAATGAAAGAGGGGAGAAAACTGGAATTCATTAGGCTGCTTCTATGCGCCATTTTGTTAGGTGCTTGCGTGCGAGTGTTTCCACACACATACGTACGGGCATGACCATTTCCGTTTTACTCTTATTGACACCTGACTCACGAGGTGAAATAATTCATTTAAGGCCGCAGGAGTAGGGAAGAGAATCACCTTAGCACCCAAGTCCTGCCTCAAAGCCCTGCTCATTGTATTCTAAGGTGCAAGAGGGGCCCGTCGATGTCTCGGAGATGCTGGTACAGTTGCTTTGCCATCACTTTTCCTGGGATCTTTGAGAGGAATGGCAAACGGGGCCACTTTATTCACACTGTTGTCTTCTTACCACAGTGACATGCATGAACAGGTGCTGGCTGATATTGTTTTTGAGACAATGAAGTTCTGTTTTCCCCCAAGCCAGGCAAGGATACACCCCTCCTGCTCCACCATGCCTCCTCCCTTACAAAAATAAAAAGAGAGAAAGAGAAAAAGGAATAGATGTGTGGTCTCGGTGAGATTCCCCTTTGATTTCCGCTCTGAATAGCAGGTATTGTCCCCAGTCATTATTACTTGTGGGGCGCTGGCCAATAAAGACTGACGTCTCCTTTTCTTAAATGTCACTCGGGAACACAGAGATTTTAATGGACTTGCCCAAACTCACACAGGAATGAGCCGTGGAGCCAGAAGTGGGGCCCAATACTCTAGTTCCCCTATAGGCCCACACTGCCGTCTTATGCACACTTAATAAATAGTTACAGCTTTAACATCTTCCCAGCCACGGTTGGGACACGAAGTACATATATTTGTGTTTAAAACAGATGTGAGGAATGTGAACTTGAATGAAATGGACACGACACCCCTGATAGTTCAAGTGCTAGACTAAAACCGTGAGACCCAAGATTGAAGACTTCTACTTTGGTTTTCAGTCTCTTGGGGGTTCTTTAATGTTCTGGGCAGAGAATACAAGCCAGACTAAAGGATCTCAGGTCTGTGGCCGCTTAGAAGCGCACTGGTGAGAGAGAACGGGGACAACCTTCACTGTGACGACTTTCCCAAGCTCGTGGTGTTCTGAAACACCCTGCGGGAAGCGGTAGGAAAAGCCTGTTACAAGAAGGCTTGTTTTTAATGCATTGGATAGAATATTGGTCAAATCACGCACTTACTTCCCAATAGACATGTTTTATATTAAATCATACATAATGTCTGCCGAGATATTATTTTTCTCTTTATGATAATATTGTAAGAATTGCAATATATGTGCACCGAATGGACTCCATCTATTCTCATCACACATATTCCTTACTATAAGATATTTAGGAAGGAAAACACTTTCCTAAATGGAAATTTATGTTTCTTAATCAAATGAATTCTTTTAAACATAGTAGTGAGTTACATAAAATAACCCCAGTTCAAACTTACGTGAGAAAAAAGAGGCATTTCTTTGGCTCACAAAACGGAGAAGTCCAGAGTGGGGCTCCAGCTGAAACAGTGTCGGCGCCCTGTTTCTCTCCCACAGCTGCCTTTGCACTTCCCGCCCACACAGTGGATTGCCAGCGTTCTGTCTACCCCCACCCCAAGTGACAAGAAAGATAGATGGCAGGCCTCGAACTAACTGCTTCTTTTCAGAATGGTGGAGGGTGCTACCTTTCTGCGCCCAACCCCCATTCCAAAACGCTGGTGAAAGACTCTGATTGACTTGATGAATCAGCCACCGAGGCTGGGTCACGTGCCCGCCCTTCCTACGGGGTGTAGTAGTGAATCTATTAGGCAATGACAGGCTAAGATTGCAGCCCCACGAGGACAAGGCAGCGGAGAAGGAGCTCCCGGAGGGAAGGACATACCAATGCCAGAAGAATAGAAAAATAAGCTGGGCAGACAAAAAAGTATTAATGAGCTCAGCCTGTTCCACGAGGCTTATGATAATAATTATTATTATAAAAATCTAGTTGACCAGCTAATAATACTCAAAGCTGACATAGGACTTTCAGATTTCCCACCATCCTCAATGTAGAATGTTATTGTGACACACGTGATTTACAGTACCCTCCATGCCCTACTGAGTTGATTCGCAATGGTTTCAGTGTTATTAATAAGAATATTAACAACAAAATACGTTGTTCTCAATCAGTTTCTGCACAGGGTTCCAGGGTTTCCCACATAATATTTCATGAATTCTAGGAGGTCCCATGTGATGTAGCTGGCATATATTTTGCTGTATAACCTTTCTGGTGATGGAGAAACTGGGCCCTAAGGAGGTTATGCAATCTCCCCAAGGTCCCACGACCAGTTTGTGGCTGAGCCAGTAAACTCTTGCCTTATGTCCGAACTGCAGGGATTAGTTCCCTTCTGGTCCACCATTTGGCCCAGATGAGGAAGATTGATGGTGATGAGGGTTCTTATGTCAAGCACTAGTGTGATTGGTTTTTAATGGTCTTTATTTTCATCTTAGAAGGAAAATAACATATCCTTCTCTGGCTAAATACTATTTCAGGAAAAGCCACAAAGCAGCCCCCTGAGTCCTGTTTACAAAACTAAGCCCAACCTCACTCTGCCGAGCTGGCAAAAACTGATAACCTCACTTCAGCTTCCCTGGCCGTGGTCCACAGGACAAGGGTCTGTATTTCTGGACATCGCCGCGCATCTTTCTTCATTTATTGTGGCTGGGGGATGTGAAAAGTGCAGCAAAAAACAAGAGGTGGAGACCTTGGGAAAAAGGAGAGAGTAAAAAGAAGATATAAAAGGGGAGAAAGAGTAAGGAGAGCCTAAGAAAACCTTAGTGCAAGGGCGACCAAAGAGGACAGTGGAGAGCCAAGTTCAGAGGAAGGTGGTGCAAAAGTTCCAAGAGGGAAGGGAAACTGACATGACTAAATCCCTGCTGTGTGAGGTGGACATTCACATCCACTCTCCTGTACTTAATGCCATCATCGTGACATCCTTACAAGCCATGTGTGGCTGTCCCATGGTCTATAGAGAAGGAAACAGAAGATCGTGGTGTTCAGGTCACTTGATGGATTCATGCAGCTAAGAAGTGATGAAGTTGGGGCTGAACCCAGACATATCTGACCCCCAAGTTGAGATTCTTTCCACCCCTCTCTCCCCATCGTCCACATACTATATAATCACTCCTTGTTTTAGGACAGGTTATCTAGAAGCAGAACCTGAGACAAGGATTCTTATACGAAGGATTTCCCGAGGAAGCGTTCTCAGGATGGGAGTGAGGGAAGTGGGAGAAGGCAGGGAAAACTCTAAGCAAGGATATTATTCAGTTACTCCAGCTTGAGCTGATCCAGTGGGAAACATGAAATCCCTTTCAGAATTCATCCCACCCTGAGGCAAGGGAGTCAGACTTCGGCACCCATGCCTGTCAGTCATTATCTGTGGCCATCCCTCTTGCTGAGGGGGGACGTGAGAGGTGTCACCTCTCAGCAGTGACTGTGTAGAAGAAGGCGGGTCTCTGGAGAAGCAGGGGGCTGTACGTCGTTAACAGCTGGAGGACAGGTAGAGCAGCCCAGGGACGGTGATCCACACCGGGCAACAGCATCTTCTCTGCGTGATCCACACTGGGCAACAGCATCTTCTCTGCACTCTGCTACCAGGCTCTGACTGCGCAAGGGGAGGGAGAAGGGGAGTCCAGAAGAGAAGTAGCCACTGCCCCCGAGGTCACCGAAGAGCCCATTCTGAGTGCCATGCCAGTTCTGAAGGCCTGGCCACTGTGGTAGCCAGTCTCTCAGCCAATCTGCAGGAAGCAGACCTCACTTAGGGCAGTTTCTGTGATAATGTGGCCCTGTATCTGCCCCCAAACCATACTGCTCCCTTCAGTGGGTCCCTTCCTCCCTCCCAGGTCAAGAGTCAATGGTTTAGAAGAATCGGAGAACCCAGGATCCTTGGCTTCACCTTTACCACATTCATATATTTATCACCAATTCTCTCTCCACTCTCCTGTTTTCTCTTCTTTCTCCAGGGGATTTTATTTTAAAATTCCAAACACATAACTGCCGCATCTCGCTAAGCCAAGGATTCTCAAGGACTTTTAAATATGTATATACCGATGCCTAGCCTCCCTCTGCCTCCACAGGGATTCTGAATCTATTAACCTGGGATTTCTTTTAAGTCCCTGGGTGATTCTAATTGCAGGATTGAGAATTACTATTTTAGGCATTCCTCAGTCATTTTGGGCCTGTAGGTTAGAATCACCTAGGGCATTTAAAAAAATAACCATGCTCAAATCCCATCCCCCAGAAATTCTGATTTGATGGGTCATAAGTGGGGGTCTGACTTTGGGGTTTTTTTAAGTTCCCCAGATGCTTTTCATGTGCAGCCAAGGAGGAGGGACAGTGGCTTGGGGATTTTTTTAAAAACTTGATCCACGGAGACACATGTCAGGATAGGGAGATTTGGAACTGTGTTGGGATCAGAGTCCTAATAAGGGGACAGGGAGCCTCCATGGACAGTAGCAGCGGAGGTGAGAGAAGAGATTCTCACTATTGCTTTGACAGCTAATGATCACATTTCCCATCAAATGTAAGTGGAACTAGAATTTCCAGGAATGTTTTTGTTTCTTCAGGTGTTCCTTAGCAGCTCTGTTGGAGATCTAGAAGGCTCCTCCCGAAACTGGTGGGTGGAAAAGAGATTACTGTACCTGAGATTAAACTCAGAATTAATTTACCCGGTGAAGACAGCTCAGGCATCATCCCATCTCACTCTGATCCTTCCCCTCACCAGGCACATAGGTCCCATGAAGACCAGCCATTTAATACTGACATTATTTCCCAGTACTTGTACTCCCCACATTCTTGGCCCTCTGACTTCCTCCCCCCACACATCACACACACACACACACACACACACACGCACACACACACACTTCTCTGTGTTGACCTAACCCCTTGGGCTGCACTTCTAGCCCAGTGGAACTTACTGCAAAGTTCTCATAGTTCCCCTTGCTGGCTCACCTGGACTGATTTGCCCAAACGTAGCAGCCAGGTGGGCCCTGAGCCATCCTAGTTTTTGGTTCCCATACCCTGTCTCAATGCCCCCTTCCAAGATCTAAAAGCCGATCCAGTTGATTCTTGGTATTACTAGCAATTATGTCCTATAAAGTCACTGAAAACACTAAATTAGCAAATACTGAACCATTGCTCCTAGACGAAATACAGGGTTGGATTCCTGCTAGTTTCTGGTCACATTTTCAGCAATCAATAAACAACCTTGTTTCATGCTTCAGACACCTTATTTAATATATATTATTGATTCTTTAACATTGGGCTCACAGCTAACACACTATCACTCATGCCAGAACAAAGCTTATCTAAGAAACCTATGTTCTTTGGAAGACGCATGACAGCTTCCTTGTACTAAGGGACATTGGACAGCACTTCACAATGCTTAGGGGCCATTTTAGACAGCAAAATTACCAACAGATAGCACAAAAACCGTGGCACTAAATAGACCATGAAAAGTACATTTGTTGAGCTGAAACAGGAAGGAAGACATAGCTGAGCATGTGCATGGAAGAGTATGGGGGTACCACAAATACTGAGTTTGGGTTACAAATAAATTGTAGTAAGTGGGGAAATTTACAACTATGGAATCCACAAATAATGACGATTGACCATAGAAGCATCCAGGTCCGAGTGACAGGATGTTTGAATGGCTTGCTAATTAATTCAAAAGCCTCTATTTTAAGCTCGCTCTCCTAAAATACTATATAGCTGAAGCACAGTGTTGTTACCCCCCCTTTTTTAACCAAGTAACTATTTTCATGAGAAAATATTCATGTTTCCAAAGATAATTGAAGATTCTTCTTTGTTTTATTTTCTGGACCAATGGAACATAACAGACATGAGACTATGTGCACTGTGTAGATTCTGGCTTTTCAATAGGACAGTATTTCGGAGGAATGAGAAAAACAGACATATTTGTGGTCTTTATTGTGGATACATAAAGAGGATTTTTTCCCCTTTTTTTCAAAAATGGTATCATCCATTTAAAAAATTAAGGTGTGCCTATAATGTGAAACAAAACGAAAAGCTCTATCCAAGCCAGGGGTGCGGCCTCAGTGCTGTGTAGCTGCGATCGCGGGGGAGGGGCACAGACCAAGCACTGCCACTCGAATCGCCCCACAGATTGAGCAAACACAGAGAACGGGTGTCTTTTCTCCCAGCTCCCAGGTCTGAGCCCGTCTCTCACCTACCGTCTAGCTTTATTGCTACGTGCCCAGGGCACACAACTTTGCCACTGGTTCAGAGTCGCCGTGGGCGCCTATGTGCTGACAAACCATTTGGAAGGTGGACTTTGTCATTTACAACACGCTTCTTGCCAGGTCTTGGAGGGCACCCATGCTTTGGCACTGCCGGAGACAGTTTTGAAAGGATGGGCCAAAGCAAGGGCAGAAGGAGCCAGAGGGAGCTCTCAGCACTGAAATGGCTCCTCTGCTACAGTTGGCATGAATTTGGTCTGTTTCTCGGTAGGGAGGACCTTGCAGCCATTATTCAGGCTCCTGCTAGGGACAGCTTCCGGTCCTGATTCTGTTTGTGGATGCACCGAGGGGCGGTGGGGGGGGGGGGTTAGAGGCAAGGAGAAGGGGCCTTGGCCCACCCTCCCATTTCAAGTAGCCCCCTAGTCAGCCCAAACATTCTCTACCTACATGCTTGCCATGTGGCCACAACTTCAAGAAAAGTCTTCTATTGCCCCCATTCTTCCCACTACATGGCTGCCTTCAAGCTTTGCCTGACAGAAATCCTGGAGATGATCCTGTTCCCAGTGAGTTTAATTTTCACTTCCACTTGAAAACTTGAAGAGGTGCTATAGAAAACCTTCAAGTTGGAGAGCTGTCAACTGATACCCTGATCTGTCTTCATTGCTTCCTAAATGCAGATTTCCTCAGAGACTTGTGGAGTCAGGATGATGTAAACCACAGGCCAACTGACCAGAGCTAAGTGCTCCCACTGAACACCCATCCTGGGATAATCAAGTGGAAAGGGCAGGGAGAGGACTGGCTCATGAAGAGGGTGCAGGACTTCTCAATGAAGGACCTCCAGATCCTTGAGAGAAGCAGCAACAGCAGTTCAGAGCAGTAAATCTGAACAGATTATGGCAGCCATCTTCAGAGATGGGTGGATTCAAGACTGACCTAACCATAAGCACAGATAAAGAAGAGAAATAAATTACTTCACTTTCATGTATTCATTCAACAATTATTTGGCTGTTTTCTATTTGAATTTTATTTTCTTTAGCATGGGGGAATTTAGTTTGGGATTATTTCATTCATTAGAGTCAAGGTGCATCAATTCAAAGCAAGAAATCTTGTTGATTTGTGATTGTTACTTTCAAAATAAGCATTCATAATTAGAAGGAATTCTCATGGAAATGCTAATGTGAGAGTCAACTCAAAGTTATCTGGAAGGGAATTCAACTTTTTTTTTTTTTTTTCCTGTGCCATCAAGGACCGCAATAAGAGAGTCAAGAAGATGGGGAAGCTCCCAGGTAATCAAAACTCCAGACCTGGTCTCCTTCACAGCATCCAGGGGATGCTTATCCCACTAGCAAAACTTTCCTCCTCCCTGAAGACACCCCTGGCCTATGAGACAAAGGCCAGGTGCAAAGCTTAAGCTGTCCCATGCCGAGGCCCCCTCAAAACCCAGTGTGTGTACGTGGGGCAAATGTAGCCGATTTGAAGAGCTCCTGTTGGAGTCTGTGGTGCTCCTACCCCTCACTCCTGTCCAACCAAACTGGCCTCGGATCCTTGGCTGATGTTTATATAGTGTTTCTTTGTCAAAGACGTCTGAAGAATGAAAGCTCGGTCTTCCAGACTACTAGCTGCGATTCTAGCTTCACTGTCCATTTCAGACTCTTGGCAAAGATGGGCATATGGTATGTTTTTCATTAGATTTCAAAAGTAGAATTAACACTCAAGTCTTTGGTTTTTATGATTCTAAAGCTCTTTTCTGAAGCCCTTAAGAAACCTCAGAGCTTCTTTGGATCACAAATGAGCTGAAGAAGAGCTTGTCTCCTTTCTTTGGTGTGCCTATTTATGGTGAAAAGAATGGAAAGAAAGGACTTTTAACTGAGAAGAGATGTGATTCTATGGGCTAGCTCCCAATTTTGTCCACTGTCCACATGGCTTCTGGTGCCCTTTCAATCTTGTCTCCGCGCCAAAGTTGACTGATCTTTTCAAAATGTTGTTATGCCCAGCACCTAACACTGTCCCTGGCTTGCAGCGTGTTCCATACAGGGTTGATGAATAAATGAGTGAGGAAGTGAATACTATCTTTCCAGTAGCTAATTTCTACTTATTTTTTAAAAGCTTTATTGAGGGATGCCTGGGTCGCTCAGTCGGTTAGGCGTCTGCCTTCGGTTCAGATCGTGATCCTGGGATCCTGGGATTGAATCCTTCCATCAGGCTCCTTGCTCAGCAGGGAGCCTGCTTCTCCCTCTGCCTACCCGCTCCCCTTGCTTGTGCACGTGCTCTCTCTCTCTCTCTCTCTCTTTCTCTGACAAATAAATAAAATCTTTTAAAGATTTTGAACAAATAGAAGCTCTATTGAGTTATAATTCACATCTCATAACACTCACCCTTCTGAAGTGTGTGATTCAGTGGATTTTAGTGCATTTACAAGGTTGTACGACCATTACCATCAAATTGTGGATCATCTTCGTTGCCCCAAAATGAAACCCCAGAACCAGTCGCTCTCTATTCCCCTCTCTGCTCAGTTGTTGGAAACTACTAAGCTGTCTTCTATCTCTATGGATGTGCCTATTCTGGACATTTCTTTTAAATGGATCATATGATATGTGGCCTTCTGTGTCACATGTCTTACACTTAGCATCACGTTTTCAAGGGTCATCCATTTTGTAGCACAGGTCAGTGCTTCATTCTTCTTTATTGGCAAATAATATTCCGTTTTGTGGCTATACACCACACTGTTTATCCATTCATCAGTTCATGGAAATTTGAGCTATTTCCATTTTTTGGCTATTAATTAGAATGCTGCCATGAACATCTGTGCAAAGTTTTACGTAGACATATATTTTCAGTTCTCTTGGGGTATGTATATCTAGGAGTGGAATAGCTGGGTCATATGGTAACTTTATTTAACATTTTGAGGAACTGCTGAACTCATAAATGGCTGCACTATTTTACAAACTCAGTAATATATAAGGGTTCCAATTTCTCTATATCCTCACCAACATTTTGTTTGTTAGTTTGCTTGGTTGGTTTTGTTTATTTGTTCATTTGTTTGTTTTTAAGATTTTATTTATTTATTTGAGAGAGAGAGAGCAGGTGCCCGCACAAGTGGGGGGAGGGGCAGAGGGAGAAGCACACTCCCCACTGAGCAGGGAGCCCCAAGCAGGGCTCCATCCCAGGACCCTGAGATCATGACCAGAGCCAAAAGGAGATGCCTAACTGACTGAGCCACCCAGGCACCCCTGTTTATTTTTAATACATATTTTTTCTACCATTTCTAAGTGTACAGTTCAGTGGCATTAAGTACATCAACTAGTTGTGTAACCACCACCATCCCTGTCCAGAATATTCTCATCTCCCCAAACTGAAGTTCTTTACTCATTAAACAATACCTTCCCATTCCTCCCTCCCTCAGCCCTTGGAGACCACCATTCTACATTCTACCTCTATGAATTTGACTACTCTAGAGACCACACATAAGTGGAACCACACAGGATTTGTTTTTTTGTGACTGGCTTATTTCATTTAGCGTAATGTCTTCAAGGTTGATTCATGTTATAGTATGTGTCAGAATGTCCTTCCTTTTGAAGGGTGAATATTCCATTCCATGGCTATACAACATTGTGTTTATCCATTCATCCACTGATGGACACTTGGGTTGCTCCCACCTTTTGGTAATTGTGAATAATGCTGCTATGAAGATGGATGCACAAATAACTGTTTGAGTCACTGAGTTCAATTCTTCTATTTTTTTAAATGTTTTTTTTATTATATCATGTTAGTCACCATACAGTACATCCCTGGTTTCTGATGTAAAGTTCGATGATTCATTAGTTGCGTATAACACCCAGTGCACCATGCAATACATGCCCGCCTTACTACCCATCACTGGTCTATCCCATTCCCCCACCCTCCTCCCCTCTGAAGCCCTCAGTTTGTTTCTCAGAGTCCATAGTCTCTCATGCTTCATTCCCCCTTCTGATTATCCCCCCTTTCTTTATCCCTTTCTTCCCCTACCGATCTTCCTAGTTCTTATGTTCCATAGATGAGAGAAATCATATGATAATTGTCTTTCTCTGCTTGACTCATTTCACTTAGCATTATCTCCTCCAGTGCCATCCATGTTGCAGCAAATGTTGAGAATTCGTTCTTTCTGATAGCTGAGTAATATTCCATTGTATATATGGACCACAACTTCTTAATCCAGTCATCTATTGAAGGACATCTCGGCTCCTTCCACGATTTAGCTATTGTGGACATTGCTGCTATGAACATTGGGGTGCATATGGCCCTTCTCTTCACTACGTCTGTATCTTTGGGGTAAATACCCAGTAGTGCAATTGCTGGGTCATAGGGTAGCTCAATTTTTAACTTTTTAAGGGACCTCCACACTGTTTTCCAGAGTGGCTGTACCAACTTGCATTCCCACCAACAATGTAGGAGGGATCCCCTTTCTCCACATCCTCTCCAGCAATTGTTGTTTCTTGCCTTGTCAATTTTTGCCACTCTAACTGGCGTAAGGTGGTATCTTAGTGTGGTTTTGATTTGAATTTCCCTGATGGCTAATGATTTTGAACATTTTTTTCATGTGGCTGTTAGCCATTTGTATGTCATCATTGGAAAAGTGTCTGTTCATATCTTCTGCCCATTTTATGATTTATTTGTTTCTCGCGTATTGAGTTTGAGAAGTTCTTTGTAGATCTTGGATACCAGTCTTTTATCTGTAGTGTCATTTGCAAATATCTTCTCCTGTTCCGTGGGCTGCCTCTTAGTTTTTTTGACTGTTTCCTTGGCTGTGCAGAAGCTTTTTATCTTGATGAAGTCCCACAAGTTCATTTTATCTTTTGTTTCTCTTGCTTTTGGAGATGTGTCATGAAAAAGGTTGCTTTGGCTGATGTCGTAGAGGTTGCTGCCTATGTTCTCCTCTAGGATTTTGATGGATTCCTGTCTCACATCGAGGTCTTTCATCCATTTGAAGTTTATCTTTGTGTATGGTGTGAGAGAATGGTCAAGTTTCATTCTTTTGCATGTAGCTGTCCAATTTTCCCAGCACCATTTATTGAAGAGACTGTCTTTTTCCCACCGGATGTTTTTTCCTGCTTTATCAAAGATTAGTTGCCCAAAGAGCCAAGGGTCCATTTCTGGGTTCTCTATTCTGTTCCATTGGTCTATGTGTCTGTTTTTGTGCCAGTACCATGCTGTCTTTGTGATCACAGCTTTGTAGTACAGCTCGAAATCCGGCATTGTGATGCCCCCAGCTTTGTTTTTCCTTTTCAACAGTTCTTTGGCGATTCGGGGCCTTTTCTGGTTCCATACAAATTTAAGGACTATTTGTTCCAGTTCTTTGAAAAATGTCCTCGGTATTTTGATCGGGATAGCATTGAAAGTGTAGATTGCTCTGGGTAGCATGGACATTTTAACTATGTTAATTCTTCCGATCCATGAGCATGGAATATCTTTCCATCTTTTTATGTCTTCCTCAATGTCTTTCAAGAGTGATTTATAGTTTCTAGAATATAGGTCCTTTACGTCTCCGGTTAAGTTAGTTCCAAGGTAATGTATGGTTTTTGGTGCTATTGTAAATGGGATGGATTCCCTAATTTCTCTTTCTTCAGTCTCATTATTCGCGTATAGAAATGCTTTTAAAAATATACTCTGAAGTGGATTTCCTGGATCATATGGTAATTCAATGTTTAATTTTTTGGAGGAACTGCCATACTGTTCTCCACTGCAGCCACAGCAGTTTATGTTCCCATCAGCAATGCACGAGGGTTCTAATTTTGCCGCATCCTAGGCAATACTAGTTATTTTCTGTTTTTTTAAAATAATAACCATCTTTTTAAAAATAATAACCATTCGTCATTGATGTGAAGTGAGATCTCATTGTGGACCAACATTTGTATTGTCTTTTTAATTTTAGCTAGTGTGAAGTGGTTTATCATGGTTTTCATTTGAATTTCTCTGATAATAATGCTGAACATCTTTTCATGTGCTGTTGACCATTTTTGTATTTTCTTTAGAGAAATGTCTATTCAAATCATTTGCCCAGTTTTTCGTTGGCTTCCTTGTCTTTTTAATGTCGGGTTATAAGAATTCCTTATATATTCTGAATACAAGTCCCTCATCTAATATGTGATTTACCAACATTGTCTCACATGGGTGTCTTTTCATTTTCTTGATGATGTCCTTTTAAGCACAGAAGTTTTTAATTTTGATGAAGACCATTTTATTTTTTTTCTTCTGTTGCTTTTACTTTTGGTGTCATTTCTAAGGAACTATTGCCTAATTCAAGGTCATGAAGAATGACTGTTATGTTTTCTTCTAAGAGTTTTATAGCTTTTGTTCTTGCATTTAGGCCAACCATCCCTTTTCTACTGACTTATAATTAACATATAACAGTATTTTAATTTTAGGTATATAGCATAATGATTTGATATGCATATATATTGCAAAATGATTACCAGAAAAAGTTTCATTAACATTTATCACCACTCATAGTTACAACTTTTTTCCTTGTGATGAGTACTTTTAAAATCTACTCTTAGCAACTTTCAAGTATACAATACAGTATTACAAACTGTGAAGTCGCTGCTCAGAGGCTGTTACGGAAAGGAGAGAAATAGGTTAATCATTAAAAGGTACAAAAAAGGAACAAATTACCCAATATAAGGGAAACTGAGCGTGTGTGTACTGAGAAGAGAGAACATAAGGAGAGCCTGGAGGAGCCCAAGAAAAGGAGGAACAGACCCGGTTCTGAGGTGAGCAGAAAGGATGACGTTAAGAGCACAGGTTACACAAGGAACTTGGAAATCAGAAAAACCTATATTCCTTTGAGGAATAACTACCTATCTAGAGATCTTTCATTGCAAGACTGTAGTCGAAACTAAAAGAAGTTCAAAACCTAGAACCTGAGCTCCAGGTGCAGGTAGACCTGGGTTTAAATTCTGGCCTTGCTTCTCAGTGGCCGTGCAACCTTGGGCAAGCCGTGTAACTCGTCTGTGCTTCGCAGTCCTCTTCTGTAAGGCGGCAACAGTAATAGACCCGTATACTGAGTGAGGATTATATGAGAACTACATGTAAATCTCTTGGTGGTTACAAATTCTCAGTAGCTCTAACAAAAATAAAACACATTCATAGTCCTGTGACTGAGAACTCAATTGGTTAAAATTATATTGTGTTCCATCATAACCCTCTTCCTACCACTTCGTCACAATACTCTTGACAAATAACTGAGAAGCACATATGGTTTGTACAAGAATTGTTCGTGACTCATCTTCCTCCTGTTATGTGGAGTTGAATCTCTTCCCCTCCCACCCTCTGGTGCAACTGAGATGAAGTTAGCGTGCATTTTGGCCCAGCCATTCACACTGACTGACTTGGATGTACTCTAGCCATACTAGGTACGCAGCTCCGTGAACCCCGTCTAGGATGACGAGTCCTGGGGGATGACATCAGCGCACCATTTTGAAATCTCCAGTTCCGAGCTAGGATAAGTGATTAAAGCCCCTGATGACTGAATAGCTCCATACGATATTTTCCTAATCTCCAGGTGATAAAAAGACAAGCTCTTGTGCAACCGAAATTATTCTGGGCAAAACTCATTAACACTCCCCTCCCAAAGAATAATATTTTATGTCTAAGAGAGACAAAATTGTGAAAGAACATGCTACTGACTTCCAGTTTCCAGCCCTGTGACACAGACAATGATGAGCCATCTTGCCGGTGACAGAGGCGACGCCTCTCTCCCTTCCCCTAGTCTCTCCAGCAATGCTGGATTTTCCCCAGTAAATACAAGTAACTGTGACTATGGTATCTTGTTTTCCTCAGAATATTTTTTGTTTCCACTTAAACCTTTTCCCTCACATGAGCTTCCTTTTTTGTTTTCTTTACTGTATCCTGTTGTAATAAGAGGATTTTGTTTTTCCATCGATTTGGAAAACTTCCTTCCTGGCATTCAGATTCTCGCCTCAGATGTCAGACTGAGGGATAATGGTCCATTGCTGGCCCTGGGGTAGGGGATGACGGAGAAACAAGGAGAGCTGTAGTCTCCACAGGCCCGTCAGGTTGACATACTTCATGCGTGAGAGGGGCCCAGTGTGCGCCAACAGTGCTTTACTGTTCACGCTCACGACACCGGGGCATTAACATGCAAGGCTAGTGTTTTGAAAATTGTCAGTATTTTCTAATCGATGCACTCTTTGAAACGTCAGTAGGTTTTCTAAGGAACTCAGCCACTCAGAACAAAGTTGGATTTATTGCAGATGCCAACTTCTGGGATCAAAATCCGCTCTTCCTGGCTTATGACGTACCTACGTCTTTCTGAAGCAGATTGCATTCAATAGCTGCCTTCTCGTGCAAAACTAAATATACAATAAATAATGTTTTAAAAAATATCTAGGGAAAGAGGAGAAACATACACTGAGTGGAACTTGCCTGTAAAAGAGATTTTGAAAACATTATTAGCCTCCAGAGGCCTGTTTGACTAAAACCCTAATTTCCAAACCTTGCCTCCATACCCACAAATAGTAGAATTCTAGTGCTTAAGAAGATCTATGGTGGGGTTGGGGGGAGACCTATGGGATTGCTTGTCCAACTCCCTCATTTATTAGTGAGGAGCCAGAGCCCAGGGAGGTGAAATGCGAGGCCCAAAGCAAGGCAGCAGGGAATGAATTCGGCACCCGGCCCGCAGCCCAGCGCTCATCATTTCATTTCACCTCACTGCCTCTGTCTTCTGAGGTGGGATCTGGGAAATAAAAATTATGAGAAATCATAATGTAAACTTTTTAAAATTAGAAACTAGATTTTCTTTTTCACCTCTGGCCACTTCCCCACCTCCTTTTCCCTAGCTTTGTCTGATCCTCTCGAACACCAATGAGCCTCCCAACTGACTAGAACTGTGTGACGTGGCATCTACCGCCAGTAGTTGGCGCATCTCCCTCTTCCACACAATGTTTTCTCAGATGAACATCGACTGGGCGTCCATTATATGCAAGGCAGCAAGTAGGTCCTGAATCCCTGCAAATTATATAGAAAATAAAACGGTCTCCCTGTCCTGAAGAAGCTCACAAACCGGTACTGAAAACCAGTAGGTCATTAAACACCCCACAACCAGCGTGCTGCCTTGAAAGTGTGTCCAGCTTCTCTGGGGGGCGGAGAAGGCAAAGGAGGGAAGGGCACTCTGGGCAGAGGGTACCGCATAGAGAACATAATTTGGCAGTTTGGGGAAATTGCTAGGTCCTTCGCAGTAGCTGAAGCCGTGCTTCTGAAACTTTAAGATGCATGCAAACCACCTAGGGATCTTGTTAAGATGCTCATTCTAATTCTGCAGGTCGGGCGTGAGCTCCGAAACTCTGCATTGCTAGCGAGCGCCCGGGTGATGTCAGTGTACTCTGTGGTCCCCACTTTGAGTAGCAAGGAGCTAAGGAGGAGATGAAGGTAGGGGTCATAAGCAGGAGCTGGTTAATCAAGTGTTTTGAAGGTCATGCTCTTGAATAGGGATTCTTTCCAAAAAAATAACAGGAGTAACAAATATACTTGGATAACTTGAAACCGATGTTGGCTTTCTAAGTTTATTGGAAGCTTGAAAGTCATTTCCACCAGACAGCTTTCTCACCGTCGCTGGGTGGAGCCTCACGTGCCTACCTTAATTTAGAGCCTGTTGCACTGTGAGGGGATGCTGCTTCACCCACCTATCAGATCCATTTGACTCGAAGCACTGGAAGGACAGCTATGTCTTTTTCAGCATTGACTCCACAAAGTGCGTGCACCCAACACCTACCGCTGTATCTGACCTATGCGAGTTTTTTCCGTGAACTTCGGTCCCGTGATATGTTTGCTCTAGATTAGTGATTTTCAGATGTTAGCATATGTCAGAATCACCTGGACGGCTTTTAAGACAGATTGCTGGATCCCACTCCCAGAGCTAGTGATTCAGTAAGTCTGGGATGGAGCCTGAGTTTGCGTTTCCAACATGCTTACAGGTGATACAGATGCCGCTGGTCTGGGGACCACTCTTTGAGAACCACTGGTCTAGAGGAGATCCCTGATTACTTCCTACCAGATGGTGTTAACAAGTAAGATCAAGTAAGTTAAGGACTAAGAGCATGCCCTCAAAGTGGTAGAATCATGGGCAAATTAGTTAACCCCTCCAGGCATCAGAGTGCTCATCTGTGATGAAGATGGTGACAGTGCCCACCTACTAGGGCCAACGTGAGGGTTCACATGAGCAACTACCTAGAAAACACTCAGTTGATGTAATGAGCACTGGGTGTTATACATAACTGATGAATCACTGAACTCTACCTCTGAAACTAATAATATACTATATGTTAATGAATTGAATTTAAATAAAATAAAATTTTAAAAAAAGAAAGAAAACAATCAGGAATTGCAAATATGTATTAATTGTTACTGCTAAAGGAACTCCCTTCACTTGCTGAATGCCCAGAAGAAAACAGCTTCTTAACAAAGCCACAGTGTGTTTCCTTATAAGGAAATGTGGCAAATGTAAGCTTAATCCCTAACTTTTTAAATCTGTGGGACTATCACAGACCCCTTTGCATTTCTGTGACCACAGTTTTTATATTTTCTTTATTGATAAAAACATTAGCTGACTCCTGGGTTTGTTAACAAGTTTTACACTTCACATCCCTTGGGATGGCTATAATGAAAAAGACAGCAACAACAAATGTTGGAGAAGTTGGAACCTTCGTGCATCGCTGTTGGGAATGTAAAATAGTGCGACCACTTGAGAAAGCAGTTGGGCAGTTCCTTAAAAAACTTAAACATGGAGTTACCATCTGACCTAGTGATCCCACTTCCAGGTGGGATCCCCAAGAGAATCGAAAACGTGTGTTCTTACAAAAACTTTTACATGAATGTTCCTAGCAGCCCCACTCATAGTAGCCAAATGTGGAAAGAGCCCAAAGGTGCATCAGTCGGTGAATAGCCGAACCAAATGTGGTATATATCCACACCATGGAATAGCGCTCAACCCCAAGGAGGAACGAATGATACATGCTACCACATGGCGGAAACTTGGAAACATTTTGCTAAGTGCAAGGTGTCTGATACAAAGGCCACGTATTGTATGACTCTGTTTATATGAAATGTCCAAAATAGGCAAATCCATAGGGACAGAAAGCAGGTTAGTGGTTGCCAGAGCTGGGGAAAGAAGGGAATAGAGAGTGACTGATGGAGGTATGGGATTTCTTTTGGGGATGATGAAATATTCCAGAATTAGAGAGTGACAGTCTTGTGAATACACTAAACATCACTAAACTGTGCACTTTAAAACGTGAATTTCATAGTATGTAAGTTATATCTCAACGTAAAAAAAAAAAATTTAAGACCCTAGAATCCTACTTGGTAAGAATAACATTTTCATCTTAGAGTTGCCTTAATACAGTAGCCACTAGCCACATGTGGCTCTTGAGCTCTTGAAATGCAGTTGGTCCAAAGAGAGCTATGATGTAAGTGAAAATACAGACTGGAATTCAAAACTTAGTTAAAAAAAAAAAAAAAAAAAGAACATATATTACCTAAACACATTTTTAATATTGAAATGATACTATTTGGGATATGTATAGTTAAATATAATGTTAAAATGAACTTACCTATTTATTTTTACTTTTTAAACTGTGGCCACTAGAAAACTTAAAATTCTGTCTGTGGCGCACACTCGCTATGTCGTGTCCAGCTCTGCCTTCGAGGTCACCCACAGCAGGTCGGTGTCTTTGCAGAGGCCCGTGAAAGTGTTTGCATCTGGACGTTAGTGAATCTGAGGCCGGTCCTTTTCCTTCACATAAAGGGCTTTGTACCCTGGGCTTGATTAGTTCTGTTCCATTAGCATGACTCAACACATGTAAACAGGACAATTCAATGGATGCTTCCAGTTTCTGTTCTTTGACTAGAAGGCCACCTGCAAAAACAGAGCCTTGTTATGTCAAAGAGCAAGGTTCTGGGTCATTATTATTTTAGAAAGTACTTTTTGTGTCTCTTGCTAATGAACTACACAGCAAGTCATCTGAAAAAGGAATTTTTAAGATATCATTTCTTTCCTGCTCAGAGTGACTTTTTTCCAAGACTCAAGTTCTGTGTCAAAATATTCTTAGCCTTGACATGCATTTCTGGATTTAAGTGAAAACGGATCATAGGAATGCTCCTAGAAGGGAAATTGTTTTTAAATGCACCGAGCACAGTAGTTAAGGGCAAATTATGTAAATAGTGTAGGAATATCCGCCGTGAGGAAGTTAAGTAGGTTGATTGCTTTTTTAAAAAAATCATATCTTTTTATTACAAAAACTATGTTATTTTGAAAAATTTCACAAATGCCAAAAAACAGAAATAAATAACCAACACTCCTAAGCTCACTGCCAGAGATAATCATTGTTAATATATAAATGTCTGTCCTTCCATTGGGAGAAAAAGGTCTTGATAAGTCAAAATTATTCTAATAGAGAACATTAGAGCAAATGCTGCTGTTGACTATTGGATGACCAATAGTAGAACATTTATTTTTCAACCGATCAAAAATAATTCTATTGGCACTCTAAATTTTCAGAAGAAAAGTCCAGTCTGTGTAGGTTTGGCGTACCACATCCCTGTGTTACTATTTAGTGCCTGGGCTGAATGTAATCCTTCAGCCCTTACTTCAATAAAACAAGAAAGATAGTTACATTACACATGTAGAAGATGTGGGTGGGCACAGCTCTAGACATTTTTTTTCCTATTCGCCAACAAGGTTGTATAAAAATATTTACTGCTCTCCTATAGGTTCACGTGTGTGGTGTAGTGTCCACGTCATGAGGCAGAAGGATGGATTATTCACTGGAGTTTTTATGGACCCACATTCAAGTGTTTCCCCAGCTGTGTTTACAGCTTTGGGTTTCTAAGCCTCTTGAGAAGTAATCAGTTTTGATTATCTTAAATCCCAAAGTAAATTTTCTTTTTTGAGATTATTCTAGTTGTTAACACAGGTTAGTCTGGCCTATTAAACCGCTTTTAGTGCTGTGACATCCAAAAAGAAAGCTGTGGTTTTGCTTTGAGGGGAGAGGACGATTTGAAATATGATTCAGATTCTTGCTTGTAAGAGGTGAGGTCTCAGAACTCCTTTGTGTGCGTGCTCTCTCTCTCTTTTTTTAATCTTGTCCTACTCTTTGGTTATTCCATTGAATAAGTCTGGTTTCTTTAGTGTAAGTACCTTTAGAGCCAAGATTCTTATCTGATGTTTTTTTATTGGTTCATAGTTTTATGACTTTCCGTGTACAAGCACAGACGTCTATTACGCTCTCAGTAATACTTGTTTCTTGACTAATGAGAAGAACAAGTGATATTTAAAAGCTTGGGAGATTATAATTTATAGGTGATTTCTTGTTAGGTAACTTGTCTAAATGACTATTTGAACCTTAACTATTCCTTAGCTGTAACTATACAATTAGCCACTTTTAGAGCCAGAGTGTTTGCTAAGAGCTAAGGCTCTGCCATTTAACTCTTAGCTTGGGCAGATCAATGAACACATTTGTGCCTCGGTTTCCTTATGGAAGTGATGACTAATGGACTAAATTAGTTAATTCATGGAAAGTGATTATTATAATGACTGCCGTAGCGATTAGCTGCTGCTCTGGCCGCCCCTGCCACTGATATATCTGTAATCACTACCCTCTTGACCAGTACACCCAGTCTTCCACCCACTGGGGAGATACTCTCTACTTCCAGGCTTGGAGCTTTGAGAACTATTATTTGGAAAAGCGAGGCAACAGAGGAACATCTGAGGCTCTGGCCAGGTAAGCCAAACCAACCAGCCATTCGTTTTGTGACACATGCAAGTGCTAAGAAAATGAGATGAAAGCAGCAATAGGTGTCCCACGAGATACTTAATTTGGTCAACATATGCTGATCTTCCACTGGCCCTACGGTGCTGTCCTGGCTGCAGGGTCCTGAAGAGGAGGCGGAAGACCCAGGGCCTGCCTTTGCAGTCTTGTCTCCTGCGAACTTTGTAAAGCGTGTAGTACTTAGGAATTTCTTGTGTCCATATAGGGAATGTGTTTTCCTAGATCTCTAGCGGGGGGGGGGGGTAAGAAAAAAGAGAAGGAGGCTTGCTATACACAGAACACTAGAAAAGAGAAAGGATAGATACTGAATTAAAATGTCCAGGCCCCATATGCTTCCACCGTTGCTAGATGATGAACCACTTCAAACCCAGTGACTGAAACAACCACCATTTATTATTTCTCGAAATTCTGGGGGTTGGCCGAGCTATTCCTCTGCAGGTTTTGTCTGGGATCACTTGTGAGACTTCCCTGAGCTGGAAGGTCCGAGATAGCCTCACTCAGGTGTCCGGGAGTTGGGGCCGGCTATTGGCAAGAGCCCCTTCCCTTCCTGAGGCCTCTCATCCACCCGTAGGCTGGCCAGAGCTTCTTTGCGGCACGGCCATCTCAAGGTTCCAAGAGAGCAAGAGGGGAAGCTGCGGAGGCTCGCAGTGCCTCGGCTCTGGAACTCCCACAGAGGCCAGGGCCAGCCCCGCCAGGTTCAGAGAAATGGTCCCTACTTCGTGTTGGGAGAAGCGTATCACATTGCACAGCATCAGTGAACTGCTGCTGAATTTTCAAAAACCTATACTAATAGCTTGAAACAATAGTTTTTAGATTTCTCCGTAATTCACTGGAGGCCATCATCACAGAAGCCTTACCGCAGCCTGTTTACTGCTCTTGAAATTGCGGCGTTTTCTCTGCAGCGGCCTGTTGATCCCTCCCGTTTCTCTCTGCAGTTAATCAGTGTGAAGTGTCTTGACAAAACTAGGGTCAGTGATTTGAAGAAAAAGGAGAACTCCATTTCTGGCTCACTCTCAGAGTCCAAAACAGACGAATGAATTTAGGAATGGCTCCCAAAGTCAACTTGGGATAAGATGAAGAGAGTACATGTTTTAGGAGAGCAAAGAGCCAGATTCCGAGGCGGGGCCACACCCCTAGAGTCCTCCCTGCACCTGGAGCTTCCTTTGAAATGAAGGAAATTGCCCCACCACAAGGAGGCTGAAGGAGGCAGACAGATGTGAGCGTGGAATGTACACCAGTAAACATTCTATAAACACAAGGGGACGAGGGCGTCGTGAGCAGTGAACAGCGTGGGCTGACTAAAGGTATCTCAAGTTAGCCTTTGGCTTCTTGTATCTTACTTCACATTGGCTCCTGAGGAAGTTCACGGTTTAGACAAGTCTATAACTTGAAGATGTATGATCTAAAGAATTGGTCATTTTCCCAGGTACCCGTGGTGGAACCCTTCACCTTCTGCCCAGAATTGTGTGATCCGAGTTACTTAGAAAGGTTAACCCAGCAGTCAAGAAAGGATAGAGGTAGAAATACCAAAGGATATCCATTTCCAGAAGGTTGCTGGAGACTTTCTGAGTGCTATTTCTGAGAAGAATACTAAGTGATGTAGGGGAAGTCTTAGAATTAAATATGAGAATCCCAGAATCAGAAACTCTTGCCTGGAGAATGTGTTGGTGCAGAAATACGAATGGAATGGCAAATTTTCCTGGCTTGGAAGACGTTACCTGTGAGGCAGAAACCCTCAAAGTGACCCGATGAGTTCTTTATATCTGAACAGCACACATACATTTTCACAAATGCACGTATGTGATTCAGTTCCAGCATAGGTACAAGTGTGTGGTCATGTGTGGGTGGTCTTTTTGTTTTCTCCTTTTTGGCTTGGTGCCTCTTTTTCTCTTCCACACACACTGATTCCCAACCCACCCATCTACCCAGATAACTCATATTAATAGTCTAATATGTATCTTTCCCATTTTTACCGACAGCTGTATAGTAGTATACCCATGCATACACACACGTACACATACAAGTGCTTTCTGATCATTGTTTATTTTACAAAAATAGAACCATAGTACGCATGGTACACATTTTTTCCCCTGCATTGTGCTTTACTCGTCAACAACACCTTCTGAAGTTCTTCCTGTCACCCAGCACATCTCTGAATCATTCTTCTAGAAGAATGGCTACATGGTTCCATCATATGGCTATTCCATAGTTTATTAGCCATTCCCCTATTCCTAGAAACACATTGTAGCTTTTACAAATAATTTGCAAAAACAAAAAACAAAAACACAAACAAAAAACAACCCCAAACAAACAAAC
Organism: Ursus americanus; assembly: GCF_024610735.1. Classification (NCBI taxonomy): domain Eukaryota; kingdom Metazoa; phylum Chordata; class Mammalia; order Carnivora; family Ursidae; genus Ursus; species Ursus americanus. The sequence goes on from NC_142134.1 coordinate 43,021,001, forward strand.
AAACAAAACCCCTCCAAAAACCTAAAATAACTCCTCACCCTCCAAAAAACACCTTTCTAGGAACCCTTTTGTTCTGGTGACTTTGTTTCTCCTTGAGAGGTTCTCAGGAAAAGGACAGCCGGCCTGAAGAGTATAATATTTTAAATTTCAATACACATCACCATACTGCTTCCCCAAGAGGTTATAGCATTTTTTAAAAATTAATTTTTTAAGAGGGGGTGGGCAGAGGGGCAGAGAGAGAGGAAGAGAGAGAATCTCAAGCAGGCTCCATGCCCAGCACAGAGCCCAATGCAGGGCTCAATTCCACAACCCCGAGATCACGACCTGAGCTGAAATCAAGAGTAGGGTGCTTAACTGACTGAACCAACCCAGCGTTCCGGCTATAACATTTTCTCATTCCATTCACACTGCATGAAATACTCCCTTTCCTACAGCCCTGCCAGTGATAAGTGTTGCAGATCTTTTAAATTTTAGGCAGTCTTACATCTCATTGTTAGTTCAGTTTGCAATCCTTTCCCTTGTGGTGAATTTGAGGCTATTGGCACGTTTCTTGGCATTTGGACGTGCTTTTCTGTGTAATACCCATTCATATTCTTTACCCATTTTCCTATTGGCTTATTCTTGCTTCTCTTGTCAAATTACAATCTTTGTATATTATGAAAATTAAATATATTATCTGCATTATATATATTTCTGCAAATCTGTCACAATGATATTTTAATACTTTTGCCTTAAAAATTATAATTATTATTGTTAAATACATCTGTCTTTTCTCTTGTAACTTCTGACTTCTCAGTTTTTATCAGAAAAGTTTTCTTGTACAATATCATATGTATAATCTACCAGATTTTCTTATAAGAGTTTTGCTTTTCTTTGTCTTTGTCATTCATATTTTTGTACTGTGTTCTTGCATGTGCTACAGAACTGGGATCCAGGAAGCTGCTGGCTTAAATATAATGGCCTCATAGATAGTTTGAATAACTGGGGAGGAAGTAGCCTGCCCTATCTCTATTTTTCCCAAATTACTTGTCTCGTCTTTGGTATTTATTTTTCTGTAGAAACTTTAGGCTCACTTTACCCAATTGCCAAAAACAAACACAAAAAATACCCACACTGTTGAAATTTGGGGTAATTTTTATGGCATTCAGTCTTCTCATCCAAGAATTTGGTACGTCTTTCCATTTCTTCATTTCTCCTTTTACATACTTTAGTGTGACTTTGTTGTTTATTTCCTCTTTTTTTGTTGTATCTATTTCTAAATATTTCACAAGGGTTTCTTTTTCACTGTTTTAAATGGATCTCTTCCCTTCCTGTTCTTATTGCCAGAGTAACGAAAAGCTACTGATGTTTTGTTTTGGTTTTTTGTAGTTTTAGATCCATCTCCTTTACCAAATTCTCTTCTTAATTCTGGGAGTTTTTTACTAGATTCCTTTGGGTTTTCTAGGTTTACAATCATGTCATCTGCAAAAAAAATAGTTTTTCCTCTTCTTTTCCAATGTTTTTTCCAGTTTTAAAATTTGCTGCCATAAAGTTTCATATTATGTTCCCTTTTAATACTTTTGGTCATTTTAATCTGTTCTTTCTACTTCCTGAACTTTTATAATTTTGCTTTTTCTTCTTTTTAAAAATCAAGCTTATTTAGTAAATGTGTACATTTTTAACATAACAAGATTTTAAATTTATTTACATATTCTGTTTTTCTTTCTACTTCATTAATTTAAGATTTTGACTTTATTAATCACTCGGGTTTTTTTTTAAATAATTTTTTAGAATGTGGTTTTAATTTCTTTATTTCTCATCTTCATTCTTTCACAAGGACATTTTGACCATAAAATTTTTGATACAATCTTCGTAGAGCCTTGAGTATATTATAAAGTTCCCCTTTTCGTAGCTTTCAAGATGGTCAGTGATTTCCCTTTAATTTCTTCTTTGAGCCAAATGTCATCTAAGTATTTCTTAATTTCCAAGTAGTCAATTTTTTGGTCATTTTCTTTCTTATTCAGTGAATTAGGATCAGACCACATAATCATTAATATTTTTACTCTTTGAACTAGCTGAAGTTTTCTTTGTAGCCAGGTTTAAGGGTTTATAAATGTTTCACAGACATATGAAAATTCTCTGGATTCAGAAATGTAGGGTTTTGCCCAATGATGGCATTGGGAGGCAGCGTGGCATAGAGCTTGAAAGCAAAGACTTCAGAGAATATACGTCTACTTCCAAATCTTCACTTTACCATATGACTGTGAGCACATCTGTAAGATATGAATGATAATGGTGTCTACTTCATAGAGCTTTTATGAAGATTACATTATTTTATATTTGTAAAGTATTTAAAATAAAAATTAGCACATAGCAAGTGCTATATAACTTGTTATAAAAATAAAAATAATTATTTAATTCATCTATGTCCTTACTGCTTTCTTTCTGCAGAATTTTCCAAAACAGTCCAAAGAGATATATCAAGTTTATATAAAATTTTTGGTGCTTTTGAGGGTGGCTTGTGGGTTAAAACATTATTCTGGGGCTACTTTCTTATTAACTAAATTTTAAATTATTAAAGTGTTAAGTTTTAAAATACTTCCTTAGCTTTTTAAAACTGTGTATATTCTTTTTTAAATTTTTTTTTAATTTTTAAAGATTTTATTTATTTATTTGAGAGAGAGCAAGTGAAGTGGGGGTGGGGGGTGGGCAGAGGGAGAGAGAATCTGAAGCAGACTCAGCACTGAGCCTGGAGCCCAGTGTGGGGCTCGATCCCAGGACCCTGAGATCATGACCTGAGCCAAAACCAAGGGTTGGACGTTTAACCAACTGAGCCATCCAGGTGCCCCTAACTGTATACTTTCAATATTCATCTCATTTTTTTGGGTTTTTCTTATCCTCACTACTTACTTTTTTACACTTGACCACACTTAAATAAAAAATTTTGCCCTTTTATAACCTTGGTCCCAATCTCATTCTTCCTTAGCTAAGTTGCCTTTTCCCCCAGATAACACATAAATAACCATTCTTATATTTTGGAATGCTAAGTTTTCTTCAGGGCAGTTTGGGCAAGATAAAGTAGCCTGTGAAATCAGATTAGATTAGAGGTCTGTGTGCTCCCAAAATTGTGTTAAGTATACCGATTTCCACAGTCCATTTATTTTTGCCATTTCTGGTGCCTTTTTTTTTTTTTTTAAGATTTTATTTATTTATTTGACAGAAAGAGAGACAGCCAGCGAGAGAGGGAACACAAGCAGGGGGAGTGGGAGAGGAAGAAGCAGGCTCCTAGCGGAGGAGCCTGATGTGGGGCTGGATCCAGGACTCCAGGATCACGCCCTGAGCCGAAGGCAGACGCTTAAGGACTGAGCCACCCAGGCACCCTGCCTTTTTTTTTTATGTGTAAATCCAAGTTTTTGTCTCATATTGCTTCTGCCTAAAGAATTTCCTTTTAGAGTTCCTGTAGTTCCTGTCTATTGGTAATGAATGCTTTCAGTCTTTGATTATTGGAAAAAATCTTAATTTCCCTTCATTTGAAAGGCTTTTCACTGAGTATAGAAATGGGGGTTTATAGTGTTTCCTTTTCATTATTTGAAAGGTGTTCCTCCATACCCTGTGGCTTTCATAGTTTCTGTTGAGAAGTCTGCTTTTTCATCTTCCTTCCACAGGTCTGAACCATTAGGAAGGCTTTCTCTCATCTTCTATGCTGCCCCAATATTTTTCATGAGCACCTGGTATGGTCTGTGATTGCATGTGAATTCTCTTTAATCTGCTGCTGCCAGGATGTCTATGCTTTCATGATAGCCCAAACTTAACTTTAGAAATTCTTTGCAAATTTTAGCAGGAGGCTTCTTACCTGCTTTTATGGAAAATCTGTCTTACTTTCATACTCTGCTTCACATTAGCTAGTACTCGTATTATATTTCTCCTTGGAGGTGCCTGTTTTTTCTTCGATTTCAGGCTAGTTGGTTGCCCTACAACCTCAGCTCTTTAATGGACCCCAGAACAGTTATAATTATGTAGATTATTCTACTTTTTCTTTTTCTTAGGGTGTGAGTGATGCTCTTTCCAGATTTTAACATTTTAAGAGAAATCCATTAACTGAAATTTTGAGTTTAATTGACAAATATTATTATTTAATCTGTAAATCTAGCAAAAAATACAGTTCCTTTTTATGGTACTTTTATAACTTAATTTATTAAATTTCCTTAAAATCTCCAACTGCACTATAAATTATGTGGTATAAAGATAACATATTAAGTTTTCTTCTTAAGTATTCCAACTATCTATTGAAGTAGATTGTATTTTCCAAAATGGCTACCATACCCAATTCCCATCCCGTATGCTTTCAGTGTGAGCTTGCTACTTTCCATCAAGAGTTAGAAACTAATTTTCCATCCCTTTAAATTTGAGTGGGCCTTGTGACTCCACCTACCACTAGAATATGGGAGGAGTTTTGCTAATCCAGTTCTGGACATAGCCCTTCACTCTCGTCAGCTTCCACTTCACTAGTTAATGGCGACTCCCGAGTCTTGCGGTGATTTTATAATCCAGGTTCCCTGGATTCTCCCTTAACTCTCTGCTGAGTAATGCAAACCAGCCAGAGGTTGTGAGGAGGGAGAAGTTATTTTAGCACTGGTTAACAGTCAGCTCACCTTTGTTGTTGTTTGGCTCTATTCTCAATTATTTTAATATTCTTTCAACAACTCTTAATAGATCATTAAATTACCTCTCATTAATTTTGCATATCTCTTTTGGTCTGATTTTGTGGCCACAATTCCAAAGTCATTCTACTGACATCCTGAAGTTACCCACCGGAATTGTATTTTTTAAAAAAATCAAGTTGTTGTTCTGTTTCTCATAATGCTTGTTTTACATAGTTAGATGTCTGATATTTGATGCATGCTTTGGTGTTTAATTCAAAGTAGCTTCGGACTGTAATATCTTCTTATAAAAAGTGTCTTTTATCATGACGGAATGTCTTTTTTTTTTTTTGCCTTGTTTAATGATTTTAAATTTCAATTCCATTTTTGCTGATGTTAGTATCCTATTTCTGACCTTTTCATCTCTGCATTCGCCCTACTTTGCCCTTATTTCATCACTTTAATAGCATTCAGTTGAATTTTTTGTTTGAAAGCCTTGGTGTTTACTTATTCAGCAAATATTTATTGAGCACCTTACTATGGCCTAGACTCGGTTCTAGACATTGGTGTATAAAACAAAGATCCCTGCCCTCAAGAAAGTCTATGGGAGCAGACAGATAATAAACAATATGCATAATGAATAAGCAATTAACAAAGCATTTTGGAGGTCCTAAATGCCATGGAATAAACTAGAAGAGCAGTGTAGGTAGGATTGGGAGTGCAACAGGGAGGTTTGTCACTATAAATAGAGTGGTCATGATAGGTCTTATTGAGAAGGTGACATCTGAGTAAAAATTAAAGGAGGGAAGGAGCCGGCCATGTGGACATCTGGAGAAAGAGTATTTCAGAAAGAAAGAATAGCCAATACCAAGTTGTAAGATAGATGTATAGTTGGCGTGTACAAGGGAAAGCAAGGAAGCCAGTGTGGTAGGAGTGAGGTAAAAGGGGGAAGCAGGAGATTAGGGTTGAGACTCATCATGGATCAGGCAATAGGGACATCACTGGTAACTTGGCTGAGGATGCACAGTTTTGAAGAAATGGGAAGGAAATGCCGTGTTCTTCATTTAACATGATGGTGGACATACTTAGTCTTATTTCTTCTCTCTAATTTGCTTATTATGGATTTGATTTTTTTAAAACTTTTTCTTTTTCCTAATTTTCAAAAGTTTGACCATTCTCAGAAGCAGGATATTCCAGTCTGAATTTCTTGCATTTTCTGGTCTCTAGCCTAATCTCATTTCTGTCTTTGCCTGCCACAAGAAGAGGCAGGGAATTTTAGCCATTCTTTCCTGCAGGCCCTGTGCACGGAAGAAGGAAGAGGGCTGTGTGTGACTTTGGGCCACTGTGGCAGTCTGGGCAGAAAACAGGTGTCATGGTCATATCAGGTCATCGAAAACAGCTTCCTAAAGGGGCCATTCCAAAGGTGAGCACAGAGATAGTGCAATACTCAGTGCTAGTAATAGTGTGTGTTTCAATGGGAGGGGTGGAGCCATTATCACATAGGAGAATGGAAGCAATGACTAGAACTCTGAGAGAGAGTTTGTGCCCTATGTTGGAAAATTAGCCACTTCATTAATCTGGAAGGGGAGTTTATTGTTATTTTAAATATTTATTTATTTATTTTTTTTGAGAGAGAGAGCAGGGGGAGGGGCAGAGGGAGGTGGAGAGAGAGAATCTCAAGCAGAGACCCCCCCCCCCACTCAGGGCTCGATCTCACAACCCCAAGATCATGACCTGAGCCAAAATCAAGAGTCGGATGCTTAACCAACTGAGCTACCCAGGAGCCCCCTGGAAGGGGAATTTAAATGCACACACGATAGCATGTCACTTCTCCTGCAATGCTATACATTCATAGTGTCATTGTTTCTAGTTTCCTGTCCTTGCATCACTCTTTCTTAGAAGGGATGACCACAGCCTGCCATCCCCACCCAAGAGGTTCAACCTCGTCCCAGACATGAGCATAAATCCTTAGTCCAGGAGAATTTACTTTCTAGTTCATTATATGAAAGACAAGTTAACTCTGTCTCAGACTTCAGACTGATATTCTTCGTTCACTTTTTGTTATAAAAACCAAACAAATCCAGATAGTCTAAGTATATTCCAGATATCAGGTGTTCTTTGGAGATCTAGTTAAACTTGGCCTGAACCCCAATACCACTGCCTGTGGGAATTCAGTCCTCACCAATCTCTGTTGAGTTCCTGGGTCACTTTCTCTTGCTTCTTCCCGCCTCCACACTCCATATTGGCATGGGCTCTGCTGGTTCTGTCTCTTGTCTACCAGGCTTTTAAGTCTAGAAATTTCACCAGTTTTCCCTCATTAGGTCAGCATTTTGTGAGTGTAAAAACTCCTCATTAGTTCAGCATTTTGTGAGTGTAAAAACTTTAATGACCAGTCACTTTTCATGGTCTTAGTTCATTTTTTCTTCAAACATTTTCCTATTTAAAGAGGGGATACTGTGCTTATGATAAAAGAATAAATAAGAAGTGCACCAGCTTTAGTTGCTAGTATATTTTTAGTGGGGCAATGGGGAAAGAGTAACATTCATTCTTTCCCAGGAAGAATAGAACAAAACCCAGCAGCTCACTGGCAACTTTGAATGAATATACCACAAATTTGGTAAACTGCCCTTCAACAAATTCACAGAACAACAAATGAATTTTGGCAGTTCCTTTGTTTCTGCACCACCACCATCTATAAGAATTGTTAATACATATGATAGCCCTGGGTTGTAATGAAAAGGCCATCAGAAATAAATTTTCCATTTGTGAAACCATTGCCAAATACTCCAGGCAGTATGATAACCCATGCAACCAGAGGTCATTTTCAAAATATTAAAAATCAGTACAGCACAGGCATCAACCAATAATAGACCAGACCAGTCAGACAAGATGTCAGGAGTAAATACCTGGTACAGCCACATGGTGGATACCAGCTGAAGAGCTGCCTTACCTATAACCCAGTAGCAACTTTGCTAATTCACATCATTTTGTGTCCAAATGTTTCTTTTCTCTTTCCCTTTCCAAACTGAACCTTGTTCATCATGCATTCATTCAACAAAGACATTATTATACTTCTTCATGTGCTCACCCAACCTTTCTCCAGCTCCTGCCCTATGTCACCCACACAGGTATTATCCCTAATAAAGTCTTTGCATGTTTCATCATATCTTGGCATCTGTTTCTCCCAGGACCCAGACAAACTCCCTAATGGCTGTATCAAGATCATAGACAGCAGAGGGTGCGCCTGGGTGGCACAGCGGTTGAGCGTCTGCCTTCGGCTCAGGGCGTGATCCCGGTGTTATGGGATCGAGCCCCACATCAGGCTCTTCTGCTGTGAGCCTGCTTCTTCCTCTCCCACTCCCCCTGCTTGTGTTCCCTCTCTTGCTGGCTGTCTCTATCTCCGTCGAATAAATAAATAAAATCTTTAAAAAAAAAAAAAGATCATAGACAGCAGAGATCACTTGTTACCTTTGGATTTATCCCTGATCACTGCAGAGGTTAATTTCATTTCCAACTTTTGGCATGTACATTGGCAGACCCTGATTTTTGTTTCTCATTCTGTCCCTCTTTCCATCAACTAGCAGAATCCTAAGACTTCCTGATGAGGATCCACTTTTGCTTGTCTATGAAATCTCATGTGATCATTTCTAGAGGAGGACAATGGTGCTAACAGAAGTCAGCCATTTAAGCAGGGGTAAAGAGGATAGGTGGGGTACAGATTCTACAGAATGGGTAGATTTGTGGGGGAGAGGATGGGGTACAGGGAGAAATAATGGTAATGAGTTTAAAGAGTTTGGCTTTGAGATGACTGACACTTGGGACTGACCTGTCAGTGACCCCTGGCATGTGATTGCTGGTTTCTTTATCCTGGAGGAGATACCTTGCTGCCTTGAAACGGGTTGAAGGTAGACCAGGAACATCACAGATCTTCTAACTTCAAGTTCAAATGAGTTGGTGCATGCAGCAGGCCCTAGGGGCAGAGATGGGGAAGGGACATCCTGGCACCACTGCTGTCCCTCTGCTAAAACTTCGCAGCTCCCTGACACTGAAGAGCAGCTCCCAGTACACCTGGCTTGCTGCCACACTCACACTGTAGTCCAGCTGCAAGTGTAATGGGCAGACGGAACATGAACAGTGTTGATCCAGGTGCGGCCAGATCACCAAGAAGGACTGGCCACCCTGCGGAGACACCTTAGTGAGAGTCACCTAACATGGGGGTGTGAATATGCCTGTGGCAGGGCATGTTAAAGCTGCACTTCCAGTCCACCTCCTGGGGCAACTCAGAGAAAGTGGGATTGGACTGGAAGGGTGGCCTCTCCTCTTGCCAAACGGACTGCACCACTTCAGGGGGACAACCTGAACCAGAAGAACCAGCCCGGCCACCTGAGCTGATGGCCAGCACTGATATTGACAAAGCCTCAAATTAAGACAGTACAAACAAGGAACTTGGAAATCTAGGGCCTCTATTACCCAGACTGGTTAATAACACTGCTCCTGGCTCTTAACTCTCCATAAATGCTCAGTGAACTGGCCTGAATGGATTTGAATGCAAAATGCAGACCTCTTCTCAGACATTCTCACGTCCCAGGGGGAGTGATTTCCTGCTCTCTTACCTCTACTTTGGCCCCTCAGCTGCAGCTGAAGTCCACATTTCCAACTCAGGATTAGTTGAGCTACTCAGTAATGGGGGCTCCACAAAAGGTCTATGATGATAACCACCCCACGGTCTCATAATTGGCAAAGGAACTAGGTTAAAGTATTCATTACTCTGTGATTATGCAAACTTTGGACTGGAAGTACAGCTTCCACGCTGACTTTGGGAGGAGATGGCTGCTCGTGGGGCAGAGTCCCCAGAACTGGACATGGGGAAGCCCTCCCTCCACATCGTCCAAACCCAGGTCCACTGCTCCACCTCACTGTGGCTTCATGACCACCAAGAAGTCTACCCTTGTTTACTCCAGGCACCTTGTCATGGAAGAGTGACAGGTCGCCATGGAACTCAGCTCTAAGAAAGGCCTGAGAAGCACCCATCCAGGTTCATCATCCAAGTTGAAAAGGAGTGCCTTCATCTGTTAATGATTCGAGAAAAGTCAAATGAACTTTCCTTTGCTGAGACTCTGTTAGTCAGAATCTGACCAAGAGGCTGTCTCCTCTTTAATGGTGAGTGGTCTTCATGATATTCTCTTTCCTATATTCTTTGACTTAGGAGAACTGAAGGACAGGCTTCTTGGCAATGGTCCCCATTTTTGAGGACCTGTCCTTTCTTGGACGGAAGCGAAAGTTCATTAAGAAGCGAAGTACTTCCCCACCGAGAAAGTTGGCTTCTTCTGCACTTATCACACCTGAGGAGCCCAGCAACATGACTCCCCTCTTGATTTTGCCTTTTCCACTCCATCTCGCTGGGACATTTTTTTGTGTGTGTATCTGTAAGTCACTTTATGTTATTAGTTATTATGAATTTTCAACTCTCTCAGGAAAAAGTTTGAAAAGGTCAGGCCCTTGGGCCTGGACTCTATATGACAGCAGAAAAGACAGCAAATATATTGGAAGGTTGTGGTGAGGAAATGGTAATTTGTTTTCCACTGAGGTCTGACGGCACAGAAAATGGAATTAAAAGGAAATTAAATTACACCAGATGCTTCAAAAGCTTATGAGGTTTGAGGTGGGGATCTTTAAGAATAGTTTACTGAAGTAGATTAACTCCACCTTCAAGGAATTTCAATTCTACAGATGTCAATATCTACAGATGTTTCCGTCACCTGCAGAGAATGGGTCTTTTTCAGATTCTTCCCAAGGTGCCAGCAATTCTGACTGTGGTCATGAAACTCTGAGACCGCAAGTGAGAAGTACTTAGTCTTTCTACCCTCTCAGAGAACCTACCCCTACAATGTGAAGACCGTAGAGCTGTAAGATGTAAGAGGCCACAGATTCTCTGGGGTGACACACTTAGAATCTAGAAGCAGGTTAGGATCCTGTTCTTACAGGTCCCCTACATAGCTAAGGGCCAGGATGAGGCTGTGCAGGCACCTGGGAAGATGATGAGCCCTAAAATCAAGAAGACTACACTCCAGTATTGGCCCTGCCATTTACTAGCTGGGCAAACTCAGGCAAGTGTTTTTAACAACTTGGAGCCTTTAAACAAGAAGAAACAAGCCCATCCCATCCTTCATGCACTTGCACCTGTGCCACTCCTCTATTATGGCAATTTCCACCTTTGATTGTTTAATCATTGGTCTTAAACCCTACTTTTCCTTTGACTATGAGTTCCTGAAAATAGATACTTCTTATCCTTGATATCGACTTGCATATTAGTGGTATTTAATAAATTTGTTGAATAAGTGAGTGAAAGAATAAATGAGTGAGTAATGAATATCTAGAATGTAGCATTACTGTAACATTCAATGGGATAAAATCAGCTCCCTTTCCCAAGTCAACAGGCCCAGAGTGCTGGGAGAGGGAAGGGGAACCTCAAGATTTAACTTGACCTGAGTTTCTCCATCGCCTCTGCCTCCCCTTGTCTTGTATTCATCTTTAGTTCTTTTAACTAATATTTATCACAGGCATTGGGCTAAGTTCCTTCCTGGCACTGGGCTGAGTCCTGAGGGTCTACGAAAATCTGTGTTCCCTACCTGGCTGTCTAGAGAGGAGATGGTCTTTTAAAAATGGCAATCCGTGAAATACTTGCTGAAGTAGAGTGTGTGGCGAGCACGAGGCAGGCACAGACCCGGGGAGGTCACGGAAGGTTCTGTGAAGGAGATGGCGTTTGAGCTGAGCCCTGCAGATGGAGGAGGAGTTTCCCAGGCTGAGGGAGGAGTCGTACCTGAGTCTCAGGTCTGCCTGTAGTCAGCTGGGCATGTCAGACAAGTTACATCACCTCTCAGAGACTTAGTTTCTTCATCTGTTAAGTAGAGTTAGTTCCTGAGATTTCTGCCAGGATCCTGTAAGAGAACACAGATAAAGTGCATACTGTCAGTCAATGCACAGTAAGTGTTGGGGGGGGGGGCATCACATGGTAAGAGCCTGGAAGTGAGAGACGCTGATTGCTATGAGAACCAGAGGCAGTCAGGTATTTGAGTATCTAAGGAGAACCATGGTAAACAGTGCCTCTTTCCCATCTGGGTTTGGGATAATTTGAGAAAAATTCAAAAGAATAATTATGGAGTCAAAGATACCAGCTTTTAAATGGTAATGGCTAATGTGGAGACCAACAGCTGGAACAAGGGAAAACAGAGCTTGAAGACCCTGGGACAGGGCAGACTTGGGTGTTGCAGTTTCTTAGACAGAAATCTGCCCAGAAAAGACTCAGAGCAAGGGAAAGTCTGGCTCACTCCCAAGACAGGAAAGGGGTGAGAAAGCTGAGCTTACCTGGTTGTTCTTTCCCACTTTCCAGTCAGGACTCCCAGAGGTGGAGTGAGTAAAGTATAGAGCTGGTCAGGGCTTGCTTTGGAAACTACTTTCCTGTGGAAATGGGGGTGTGAGGCAGTGCTCCTCTTTGACACAGGGACTCGGGGAACCCCAGGTCTGGAAGGTGGACGGTGTTCTATGGATGGGAAAGATAAGATGTTGATGAGTTTTGATAGGCAGACAGGGGCTAGATCATGAACAGCCTGAGGGCCAGGCAAGGAGAATGAACTGAAGGTGGGGTCACCACCGAGAGGGAAGGAAGAGACACCAACCAGGAGTGCCAAGGAGAGTGACGAGTACAGCAGGCACTGTAGGACATCCCTAAATAGTGGCACCAGGCTTCAGGCTTATGGGAAGAGAGAAGGCTAGCACCACAGTCCCAGCAGGTCACTAGGCAGTCGAAGATGCTGGCAAGGAAGTGGAATCGGGGCCAGGTAAGCTGGAAGTGAAAACAGTATGGGTCAGGTATTCTGGGGCAGCCTCCAGGCCCCAAGGACCACAGTCAATGCAGAGAAGAAGGCAAAGTTTGAGGAAGGCAGTGAAAAACCAGAATGGTTGAGAACACAGCAGAGAATGGCTTCCTCGGATATTTTTGCAATGGAAGATTTGGAGGTGATAAGAAGATCCAAGGCATGACCCTCAGACCCGGCAACTTAGGGGGGCCTGGGTGGCTCAGATGGTTAAGTGTCTGCCTTCAGCTCAGGTCATGATATCCAGGGCCTGGGATGGAGCCCCATGTTGGGTTCCCGGCTCAACGGTTCCAAGCTCAGTGGGGAGTCAGCTTCTGCCTCTCCCCCTGCTCATGCTCGCTCTCTCTCTCTCTCTCTCTCTCTGTCTCAAATGAATAAACAAAATCTTAAAAAAAGAAAAAGAACCAGCAGCTTAAGAGGAGCAGAGGTAAATATGCTCTTAGTTGAGGAGGTCGAGGATGCTGGAGGGGTCATCTACAAGGACGTGGAAGCCCTTAGCATGAGGCCAAAGTTAACAAGGAAAAGAGATATTTTATATCTTTGGTGTATGGCATCGGGTCAATCGTTATAGCTGCATAAGAAGGAACCAATAAAGAAACAAAGACATGACAACCTCCAAAATAGTGACAACTGTCCCCAAAACATGTATTAACCCACCTGGTTTATGCAGGAGTGGAGTCATGTGAACATAAAGATATTTACATTTGTGGAATACCTGCCTTGTGATAATTACAGAGACCGCAGCAGTGAGCCCTTCTGTGTGTGCACAAAAGCAGAGTGTGCCGGCCACAAGTATGTGCCAGGTTCACAAAACAGGTGCCAAGTCCAATAACTGAGGTACTCCCTCTCCCCCAAAGAGCGCACAAAGGAGAGAAGTGTCTGCTCCTAGAAGCTCGTCTGCACACCAGGCAATACACAGGCCATGAGTTTCTTGAGAGAACCAGAATCTCCTCCCCATACACAGAGCCAGACGGCATCTATCACAGCAGCTGAGAGTTGTGATTATTACTATTATTTTCCATAATTGCCCTTGTGCGATCTGCTTATTTGCATCATGCTAAGCACTTGTCATTAACCAATGAAAGATTTGGGGCTAAGCTAGTTTAAAAAGAAAACTGAGGCCAAGATGATGGAATGTATACAGCAATTCTATCTCATAATGCTGAGTACTTTCAGCCAAAGTGGCTTTGTCTCGAGATGTGTTTATTAAAATCATGTGGACTATGTTTTGTTGTGGCATTTAGTCATCTGAGACAACTCTACAAATATGCCATAAAAAAAAAAGGAAGCAAACAGGGGCAAAGTAATTCTGACAAATCACGAGGCACGGTCTTAGCAATAGGTTCATTGCCAGGAGGAATCCTTGAGAACGCCAACGTTCATTGTGTCGATCTAGAAGGAAAGAGCTTTGAAAACAGATCTCCTTTCCCCCTTTAGATTTCCCTGTCAAGATACATAAAAGAATTCAAACTAATCAAAAAGCCCAAGTGAGCCGGCTGGTTAACGAGGACAGGCCCAACCTTGAGCTCAGAGAGATTTCTAATGCGTTCCACCTGTCCCTCCAGACGACCATGCTTACGGGATACACCGACTGCGAAGGAGGCGTGCCTCTAAAGAGAGCGATGATCGGAAGGTAGCCGAAATGGCATCTCCTGGAAATTCAGCTCCACGCTGAAAACATGGTCACTCTGTTTTTTCTAGAGAAGTGTACTTCTGATCCCCTTTATCTGTTTCACCTCCTTCACCCCCGACACACACACACCTCCCCTCTGGCAACCTCCAGTCTGTGTGCTGTATATAAGAGTCTATTTTTCGGTTGGTCTCTTAAAACACTGTCGCTCTTAATAAATTACTCTGTGCTCAAGATGCTGAATTTCCTTCTTCCTGTTTTTTTTCCCACAATTAAAAAAGCTGTGTATCCATCATGAGAGTAGTAGCCAGCGGCACCGTGAAGACGTAAGACAGTCAGCCCTTGAGAGTCTTCATGATCTGATCCCACCTTACCCGTCTAAACGTAGCATGCTGTGGATCCCCTTCCTGGGCCTCCCCCTGCCCCCCACCACCCCTTCCTCCCCAACACACACAGGCTGTGATCATCCCTGCCTCCATCTACACTGCCACCCCGTCTGGAACCATGTGCCCTTCCCACCATCTCGCCAACCCATCAAGGTCCCATACATGCTCCATGAAGTCTTCCCCAACCTGTCAACACCACTCTTTTCCTTTCCTGATTATCCCTCCATCTTCTGTGAAACGAGGCATAGAAACTACACTGTCTTTGGACTTCCATCTTGAAGATTCTGAGGTTACCTCTCAGCTAAAGGGCGCCATGGCCCTTCAGCAAGGACTAGTGCCTCCCCTGTCTGGTGTGGGGGGAAAGAATGGAACGGTGTGTATTTAGTATTTGCCAACCCAGTCTCAACTGTCCATCATGGCCGTGGTTTGTACTGGAACTCAATTTTACATTGTCTCATATTATCCAATTGTAGGGAGTTCCGTGTTCTTATGGCTGTCCTAATAGAGGTTCAGATTTTGAAGGGATAGACTGTTGAAGTTACAGAGAGAAATAACCATAAAAGATGTCATTGAGACTTACAACTGATCATTCTAAAGGGGCCCCTCAAGTTGATCTTCCATTCCTGGGGTTGGTTTGACGGGATTCCAAAAGATGATTTTAAGTGATGTATTCAGGGTGTGTTTTCTCATAACTGTATGTATAAATATATGCATCTGTGCATATGTTCTATACATATATAGTCTATGTATAAACCAGATTAACAATTCATTTGCAACTGAAGACACTCCTTCCCAGAAACTTACACCCCGCAGGGCTACTTCCACAAGATACTTCCTTCCTAATAGAGGATGGGTAAGAAGTTTCATTAGTGTCCCAGAAGTTGCCTGGGGAGCATGAGATCAGAAACCCTCCTCCCCTTCTTTCCACTGGTTAAAACTACTCTGGGCCTGCTGCTTGCTGGCTGGGCTGCCCTTAAGTAAATTCTCAGCCTCCCTATGCCCTAGTTTTCTCACTTTAAGTGCAAATGGTACCTAGTGTTTAGGGCTGTTGTACACGGTACTTGGAGCCACCACCAAGCACTTATTCAATGTCAGCCTTTGTGTTTATTACTTTTATCTTTTCACCAATACTTGAGAAATATCACTTCCTTAATAATGCAACAGCCTAATGGGGCAGAAGCCCGTACTGATCTTTGTTAACCTTTAGAGATTGTTCTAAATCTAGGAGTGCCAGGATGTGTCTCACGTAGGATGGCTGACTGTGTGAACTACATCTACTGTTGTTCTCTTTCTCTTCATTTATACAACCACACCAGGGAGTGAATTCCACTCCTGCTTCAACTCTTGTTCTTAATTTTTTATTCATCAGGCCATATATGCAGAAGGCCGAGTGTCTGTGAATACACCAAGTGAAGCCCCATGGCCTGGAGGCCTTTGGATAAAGCTTATGCACTGTCACTTCCTACCAATTCTTAAACCCACCTCACAGCTCCCCCACCAAAAAACCAACCGACCAACCAACCAACCAACCAAAATCTGTCTGTGATTCCACCCTCCCAGGACAGACTTGGAGGCCCTAGAAAAAGATGAGGCATGACTGACACATACAGAAGGCAGGTGGCCTCAAGACGGATGGAGGCTCGGCCTTCTAGATGATTCAGCAGGTTGGTTGCTTGCCCTGCCCTTCTCAGGGCCCAGGGGACACCCTGTCCAAATGAAGGAGAAGCCTTTGCTTTGCTGATGTTTCTCAGTTGAGTATAAGCTGGGGACTAGTCCTTTTGCTGAATGACCCGCATGGAAAAGGGTTTGCCTCTTCTGTTGCTAATACTAAAGGAGACGCCAGCCAACCTTAGTTTCTATTGCATGAAAACGTGAATGGGGATTTTTTTTTTAAAGCTTTTCATTCTCTTCAAAGTACACCCAGATCCCAGGTGGGGAAGGTGGTATAGAGCCGTCTGAGACGGCTGGGGGAAAGGAGCCAGCCCTCCTCCTAGTGAGGTGTCCAGAGCGGGCCCTGCACCCCATGCCCTTGACTACAATTTCTCCTCCTTCCCTCCCCGGCCGTTTTAGAAGGTATAGGATGACTGGCTGCGCCCAAAGGTGAGGCCAAGAGAACAGAATCAAGACTTCCTTCCTTCCCTCTTCTCCCCCTCCCCCTCTCATTGAGTCCCCTCCCTCCACCCCTCCCCCAACCAAGACGCCAACCTACCTACCCACGCACCGACCAAAACCCGCTAAAGCAGTACAAAGTTAGAACGCGTGGAACAAAAGGGTTTCCTGGATCAGAAGAGGGACACAGAATAGCGGGGCGGCGGGTATAGGAATATCCACATTTTTTTTTCTTCAAGGGAAAAAAAATGTGTCTCTGGGCAAGCAGGCCATCTCCTGGGAGGAAGAACCCACAATTTCCCCAGGTAGCACATTCCAGAGAATGAATGAATGGTCGGGAGATGCTGGACGGGGACCACAGAAATACACAGCTTTTAAATACAATGAAGGGAGTTGTTTACAATCCTCTGGAAGATGCCAAAGGGTTTAAGAGTCAGTCATAATAGCTCCCAGCTGCTGAACTCTGGCGTTACCGACTTTTCCTGCGGGAAGAGCTGAAGCAGCGCCGTGACTTGTCCAGGGTCACACACCACGCTTGGGACAGAAATAATTCTGACTCCTTCTTCCTGGCTGTAACTCAGCAGACAAAGCCACCTTATTACTGTACGATCATTCAAATCTGAATCATTTAAATTGCTCCTAATTGCAGGCTTAGAGGGAACTGTCAGCGCCATGTGACTAACTGCCCCGCAAGCCGTGGAAGGAACAGCCGGAGTTTTACAAACTCCTCAATATGGAATTAAAACGCTGTCCTCCCACCCGGTTGGGGGGGGTGTAGGGAAAAAGTATGTGAAAACTCGACTTTGAAACTGCCAACCAGTATCCTGCTTAGATTTTTAAAAAATTAATAAATTTGAAACATCACCTCCAATTTTTAATATCGGAACAGAGAAGCACTTGGCATTCAAAGGGATGCCATTCAGAGCGGCATTTGAGGGGAACTCTCCAATATTTTCCAAGCAGTCGATAGATCTTCACACTCCTTTTTTCTTACGCCCCCCAAACACTGTCTCCGTGTTTAAATTTCCTTTTTAACTCTTTTATAGGCAGCTATTTGGGAAGGGGTGGGAGGAGGGGGCCGCCAAAGCCACCCGGCTTGTAGGTTCAGATCTGTCCACGGGGCTGGACACGTGCTGTGCTCAGGAAAGAAAGTAAATTCCAACGGGCAAATTGCTCTAACTGATTCATTTGTCCGCACAGAGACGCCACCTACCTGCTCGCAGGTATTCAGGTAAATGACAGGTGGGCGGGACCTATACTGACTCTTTCAATAGCTAAGGTCCCAGAAATGTTTTATCTATGAGGCTCCTGTGATGTCACACGTTTCCTGCTCTCGACCAACCAATGCCCTCCTCCTTCCTTAGGCACCTGTGCACCAAGGTCGAGCCTGGTCACTGCTCCAGCAGCCCCAGGAGCCGCTGGATTCACCCACAAGGCATGGGAACTTTGGGGCTGCGGCTGCCTTGAGAGACCCGGACACACACTGGAAAAGGTGAGTTGAAACCCTCCATTTTTCTCTTTTGGCATGTAGACCCCTGGCCTCTAAGGGACCTGAATGAGGAATTTGAATGAGAAAATAAAAACTGAATGGCTTAGCCCGGGTGTTTTTCCCATAGGAAGAAGCCCTTTTGAGAGGGAAGAGCAGAGAGATGCCTTTGACATTTGGTTGCACAGGAAAATTCTCCCAGGCCAGATATTTAATCCTTTTTGTTTCTCTTAATCATTAAGCCAGCCTCTGCTTGTCTGGGAAGTTGATCTGATTTTTTTTTTTTTAACCCTGGAGTGGAGTGCAGGGGAGACTTTTTTGAAACTGAAAGGTTCAGACCTGTTCAGCCCGTTTAATGGGGGTTGGGAGGCCAGCGCCGAATGAATTCAGAGTTGCCTTATTTTCGCCTCATTTGCCTTATTTGGCCTTACTTCTCTGCGTTTGTCTCATCAGAGCCCATTTCCATCTGAATCTGTGAGATGACCTTGCATTTTTCCCCCCAGAAGTCTGGTTCTCAGACGGGTAACTTCTGCTGCCCTCCTCGGAAGCCTTGCTCTCATTTTCTTCTCTCCTTCTTCCCTGAAAAAGTCTACTGTTTTCTTTGTTCTTTGTTGACACTCTTAAAAACCACTTTGCAGTTCGGATTAGAACTGTTTACATCCAGACCTGGACCGGCTGCCTGCTGACCTTTGGTTAAAGTAAAGATTATTTCCTCCGTGCTTCACAAGAATGAATGTAACTTTGGGTCTGACTTTTTTTTCCCAATTCTTCCACTTTTTTTTTTTCTCTTTTAATAGCAAATATACTGAAGAGATTGTTCTGCCAGGACCTGACTTTTTTTTTTTTTGGAAGTAATTTTACCTCTAGGATCCATTTGTGTTTTCTTAATCCTGATCCCCCAGCCTGTACTACTTCTGTTCTTGACAGCCCAAGAGCCATACTCTACAGCCAGCATGGTCGTTAGGGAAAAGAAAATAAACCCAGTCCCCTGCTGGGATGAGCTGGAAACCGTGGAGGGAGAAATGAACCAGCCAGGGGACATTTCAATCCGGATTCCCTCATCAGTTACTTTTCTGAGATGGCAGTTCGCAAACATCTTTGCAAAGGAATAGCCTGTTAGGAGTTACACTCGCATTCATCCACCCGGAAATTCAAGGTGCATGTCAATGAGGAAAAATTGAAACAAGCTGAGAAAAGTTTTGTCTCAGACCGGTGCTTCTCACCACTGGGAATCTGCCCTGGCCATGTTGCCAATTTCTCTCTCCCTCCTTGGAGGCTTGTAGTGTTCTCTCCCTGACCTTTGTCTGTTCTTTTCCCCCGAGTGGTGTGTTTGGATGGTGGCTATGAAGCTGTCCTTTACTAGTTTTCTCACTCGATTCAGAGCTTTGTCAGCAGAAGAAAGAAAAAGATCTCTTTGATCCTGAATCTTTCTGGAGAGAAATGTGTCTTTAAAGTCACAAACCTCTCCACAAGAAGCATTCCCTCTGGATTACCACGGTCTGTTAGCTCTTTGCACAGTAGCGAAGCTAGGATCAAATGTATCATTTCATCACTGTATGTCAGGGTCCCTTGTTACTAAAGGAACAAAGCCGTGGATGCTGTGCCCCCAGATAGAAGAAAGGAAAGAAATTACAGAGACTGGAACCCAGAGTCAGGTTCCGTGGAATGTATTTGGTCTCTTGGATAATTTACACCCAAGTCTTGTCCAAAGGGCTGAAAGACCCACAGTGGTTCCCTGCCTGTAGTAACTTCACCTCTTGGTTCAAGCGGCAATAAATATGGCCTGGTTGGAAAACATACAACGTCTTCCATTTACATTCATGAGCAAGTTACTCAACCTCTCAGACCTTCAGTGTCTTCATCAGTGAAACAGGAGACAGTCCCTATGATACAGAGTGATCATGAGAGGTAAACGAGGTAGCATGTTGAGAGCATCAGGCGGCCAGTGTCTGGGGCTACATGGGCGCCAAAGAAAGGCGCCGTCGTTCTTGAAGGAGTTTTCCTGCGTGCTTGGCAGAGATGGTCTGACCCTACCGAGATAAAAGATCTTCTGTGGTTGTCATCATTAGGAACCCTGATAGTCCTTGTGATGGTTATTAATTGTACATAAGTAACTCCAACGTGAACAGTTTAGAGAACGAAAACAGGCAGGAGGCAGGAGAATGCTTAAACTATGTCACACAAGCCAGGCAGATTGGTCTCTGCCAGGTCCCAGACCTGCGTAGGAGCTGCTGGCCGCTGCTCTTTGTCCTGCCGTTCCTGCTGCGAAGCCCTCAGGCCACAGCAGACCCTCCGAATGTGGTCCTCTGCAGGCCTGTGGGGGAAATGTCCCGTTGTCCTTTGCCGTAATTTGACTTGGCAGGCGGCCCTTTCTGCTTTCAACTGCGGACGGGGTGCTTGGTTTCCTCCAATCTTGAAGATAAACACCCTTGGCCTCAGCCTGGTGAGCTGCCACGCCAAGTCACCAGGACGAGGAGGAGGCTGGGAGCCCGCACTGCACTAGGGAAGGGGGCCTGTGGCTTCCTTAGAGACGGTTGCCTCACTCATGGACTGTCCCGCGCCGTTGGATGACCTTGAGTCATTGCGTAAGAGCAGAAGTGTTCCCAGGCTCCTCTAAGTCTCACCCTACCCGGAAAAGCTAAGGGAAGTTTTCATCATTCACGAGCAGATTGAGGACAGGGGTTCGTAACCTCGACCCTACTACTGCGTGCTTAGGGGGTCCTGGGGAAGAACCTCAGCCTCCCTGCCCATCAGTTTCCTTATTTATTTACTTTTTCCCAAAAGAGGGATGCTACAGCAGTGTGCACACCCAGCCTGGTCCTCTAGCAGAAGCTAGGTGGGCTGCAGACCGAGGGGAGTAAGTCGGACTGCCTGCAGGGGAGCGGACGATGCCTCACTGGGAAATACTGGTCTTACTGAGTTCGCAGTGGAATAGTGCTAGTGCTTTAGACTAGCGGTTTGGCCTCTGCCATCAGATTGCCTGGGTTCAAAAGCCAGCGCTCCCTTATGCTAGCAGCGTGACCTGTAGAGGCGATTGAACCCCGCTTTGCCTCAGCTGTAAAATAGGCTTATTATGAGGAGGAAATGAGTGAAATGTCTAAAGTGCTTAGAATATGACCGGGTACAATGCGAGCTCTTGCTAGTAGTATTTTTTTGAAGGAGGGTAGAATCAGACAGATCTGGGGTCGAGACCCGGTTCCGCCATGTAATTGACATAAGTCTCTTAGTGCCTCTTTGTCTCACTTGGCGTCATCTGCAACGTGGACGACTTCCCAAACCCGTGCCGTTCTGAGGAATCACTGGAATGGTTTCATGGAAGGTGCCTGGTATACGATAGAGCAGGTGTTCAATAAGGGTGACCCTTGTTAGACTAGTACAGGCACAGCTCTTGTTACGTGCGGGCATACTTGGCCTAATGGCATTTTGCAGACACTGCATTTTTTACAAACCGAAGAGTGTGGCGAGCCTGCCTCCAGCACGTCTGTCAATCAATGCCATTTACCCCACAGCATTTGTTCCTTCATGTCACCGTGTCACATTTTGGCAATCCTCACAGTATTTCAAACTTTTCATTACTCTTGTATGTGTTACGGTGATCTGTGCTCAGTGATGATGACTCACCGGAAGCTCAGAGGATGGTTAGCATTTTTTAGCAATAGGGGATTTTTAAATTAGGCACGTACCTCACTTGCTTAGACATGATGCTATGGCACACTTAATAGACTGCGGGAGTGTGTAGACTTTGTTTTTTTTTTTTTTTTTTTTTTTTTAGATTTTATTTATTTATTTGACAGAGAGAGAGACAGCCAGCGAGAGAGGGAACACAAGCAGGGGGAGTGGGAGAGGAAGAAGCAGGCTCCCAGCGGAGGAGCCTGATGCGGGGCTGGATCCCAGAACGCCGGGATCACGCCCTGAGCCGAAGGCAGACGCTTAACGACTGCGCCCCCAGGCGCCCCCAGTAGCGTGTAAACTTTTATACACACCGGGGAACCAAAACAGTCACCTGACTCACTTGATTATCATAGCCGCTTTCTTGCGATACCCGCTTTATTGGGGTGGTCTGGAACTGACCCCAAACTGTCTCCGAGGTGAACCTGTAGCAGAAACAATTATTCTATCGGTTACCGTTCGACTTCTCAGGTCATGCTACAGTTTGGACATAGTAATGATGGAAACAGTAGTCAGGGGAGGGCCAAAGACTCTTTGAGAAAAACAGATTTCCCGAAAGGCCCCCAAAGGTTTAGAAAGAAAACCTGTTAACAAGGATGATCTTGTTTATCTCAGAGCTCCAGGGTAGGGTGGCTGCCCGGCGAAAGGCCCGGGCTTCTGCAGACCTGTGGCAGGAGGATTCTATGATATAAATAAACAGTGGATCCTCCCAGAGCCACGATCCCCAGCCTCCTGGCTTCCAGTGTCTCCCTTTTGGAGTGGAAAAAATAGGGTCTGCTGCTGGGATTCTGAAGACTTGGAAGGCCGTTCTTGTAAGAGGCTGCCAAGAGAGGACATACGAGGGAGGCTCTGAAATGTGTCCTCCTCATCGCCTCAGTATTCATGGACCTCCTGGCGGTGACACATAACTATTCCTGATATTTATGTGCTGGCATCACGTAGACTCACTTTTATGTGGGCGGCACATTTATGGTCCTCTGACAGTGCCTCCAAACTATCAAGGGCTTTTCAAAACTATTTGGAAGGAAGACTACATCTCTCTTTCTGGGTTAATGGGATTTAGCCATCTGTGATCCCCAAAGAATAAGGGTTAACATGAAAACCAGACAAGTTGTTTAGTATAAAAACTGCACTTAGCTGAAATCAGAAACCAAGAATGTCAGTTGCCTCCTGTAAACCCCTAACACTCACCATTTCCTCTTATCTCATTTTGTTCTAAGTGGACAAAGACCCCACAGTGACCTATTGCTTCGTTACAGGGCAATGCCTCTCAGATCAATATAAGAAAGAGCTTTCTAAGAATGAGAGCTGTCCAAAAATCCAGTAGATTGCTTTTTGGGGTATTGACTTTCCTGTCACTGAAAGTGATTGGTTTTTGGTATATTTGGTATATTTATTTGGTCTATTTGTATGTGCCCGGTATGTACGGCTAAATGAATGAATGAATACCAATTTGTGTTTCTTTAGTGAACCATATTCATCTGTAAAAGGGAGCTTATATTGATCTCATAGCAGTATTATAATGACTAAATGAGAAAATACATGTAAAGTACCCAGCACAGTATCTTGCACCTAGTGAATTACTCATTAAATAGTAATAATTATTATGCTTTATTTTCTACTGTCTTCTGAAAAGGAGGAGGAAGAAGAGATTCCTGCTTCAGGTAGGGATGGTAGACAAGATGACCTCCAAATTTGAGATTTAGAGTTTTTAAGAGAATCTCTTCATTTCTATTCTTTTCATCCCTGCCCTTCTTCCTCTGCCTTTCTGCAAGAAGCTCTTCCCCTTCCTGTGGGAACCATGCTCTTTGATATGGTAGATTGACTAGTGAACTAGTGCTGCCGTGGCAGTAGGTTCCGGCCCAGTTCACCAGGGACGCTGTTGTTGTTGTTGTTTTACATCACTCATTTGTGCCTCGGAATGTGTGGATTTAAATTCCACCATTATTTTCCGGTGACTTATTTGCTTCTTACGTTTGATGCATTTGTCACAGGCACACGAAAGACTTCACCAACAGCAGAGTGGAAACTCTCCAAGAATTTTCTTTAATAGCCTCTTGGCACAGTGCATGGCAACAGCACATGCATGATGGTGAGGCGTAAATATGTCATTGCCACCTGGGAGATGATTTGCATAACTTGCCTATGACTGCTTCTGTCAGTCACGTGGCCGTCTTTGAAGAGAACGCTGCATGTTTACGTTCCTGCGCGCTCACATTAATACGTGAGTCACCTAGTGTTTTCAAACTCCTCACTCGGTAATCTGGTTAGATGTGTATTGTGTTCTCTACAACACACACACACTCAGCTGGTCTATCTGTAGTCTTTTGCCCCGGGGGGTCCCTAGCACACTTGGCTTACCAGTCGTCACCGAAAACATCTGTATTCTAACTTAATGGAATAAAAGAAAATCATTACATTTTTACACGAGGGCAGAACTGCCTCCTTAAGAACGGGGCGGTCTAAGTGGCTGCCATTCCCAACATAGTTTCCATATCCCATGTTGAGAGGTGCTGGTGTGGCTCACTGGGGATGTTTACCCCATTCCTGGGGGGATGCCCCTGAAAATACACAGCCCTCTGTGTTAGTTTCCCAAGACCGCTGTAACAAATCACCATAAACCGGGTGGCTTAAAACAACAAAATTATTCTCTCCCATTTCTGGAGGCCAGAAGTTTGAAATCAAGGTATTAGCAGGACCTCACTTCCTCAAAATGCTGCAGGAGAGAATCCTTCCTTGCCTCTTTCTGCTTCTGGTGCCTCTGAGGATTCCTAGGCCTGTGGCCACATCACTCCAACCTTGGCCTCTGTCTTCCTGTCACCTTCTCCTATGCGTGTGTGTTCTCTTCTTCTGTGTCTTATGAAGACACTTGTCATAGGATTTAAGGTAAATTAGATAATCCAGGATGACCTCATCTCAAGATCCTTAATTCATCTTCCAAGACCTTTTTTCTAATAAGGTCACATTCACAGGTTCTGGGGATTAGGACAGGGCAAGATATTTTAGGGGGCCAACATTCTGCCTGCTACACCCCTCCCCAGCTGACACTCATACATATAGGCTCCTCCCACTACTTATAGAGAGATTCCTTGTCCACGTGGAGGCTGGATATTGGTCAAAATTTGGGAAAGGGAGTTATAATCAGCAGCCTTCACCACTACCATCATGTATTTCTATGTTCAAGGCACAATAGTAAGTGTCTTATGATCTGAAAACCTGTTGAGTTTTTTCAGTCAGAGTTTTTCAGTTTTTGATGTATGTACAAAAGCAAGTCAGTAAAGGCCATCTTGCATTGCTTTTTTTTTTTTTTTTTTTTAAGATTTTATTCATTTATTTGACAGAGACAGCCAGCGAGAGAGGGAACACAAGCAGGGGGAGTGGGAGAGGAAGAAGCAGGCTCCTAGCGGAGGAGCCTGATGTGGGGCTCAATCCCAGAATGCCGGGATCACGCCCTGAGCCGAAGGCAGACGCTTAACGACTGCGCCACCCAGGCGCCCCCGTCTTGCATTGCTTTAAAAGACAAGTAGTATCTTGGTTAAGGAAGCAACCAATCCACTGAACCATCAAACCACAATTGGATAAGTGTCTACTTCTGGGTGCCATGTTTTCGAAGGGACCTTAACAAACTAGAGAACATCCTGGGTAGACCCTTTACTACCACCTCAGCTCCAAGGAAGACAACTGGAAGAACCAGAGACAAAAAGAAAAGACAAGAGAGAGACCACCAATTCTCTCTTTAATTTGGAGTGGGGGGATTGTCATGTTTTGAGGGAGCAAATGTGATCTCCGTCACACTGAAAGGTCAAAGTAACAAAAGGAAAGCATTCAGCTGTTGGAAAACTAACGAGCTCCCCATCATTGTAGGTGTTTCAAGCAGAAGCTGGTGGGCCATCCTGTAGGGCTGTTGTGAAGAGAATCCCTGCATTTGGGGAGAACCTAAGATTCTTACCCAACTCAAAATCCTGTGATTTCTTAATAAATCATTTTAGAATCTCAAATACAAGTCATCATGTGACCACACTAGTATGCATATTTCTCTTCCTTGACTGGGGGATTTGCTCAGGGTCTTTCCCTACCTTAATTTCTTCCCACTTGTCCAAATACCATTAATCTTTGATGATCTGCTCTGAGGCCCAACTATTCCATGAGCTTTCCTGACCATTCTGGGTTACCTCTTTTCCTCCAAATCTTGTCCCTGGCTCTGGCTCCTATTTGGGGGAATGGGGATTGGTGGGTCATATTCCTTGCCATACTTATCGTGTATTTTTTTTTGTAGCGCTTTAACATTTTTTTCCTATATGTAAGCTCCATTGTTTGAATTAGACTTAAGCTCACTGAAGATAAAATTGAATTCCCTATGGGAGCTCCCACAGATTTTAAGACAAATGCCAGATTTGACATAGGTGATCAATGAACATATATAGAATTAAAACAGCAGAAACAATGTTGAGAACTCAAATTTCTTCTTTCACCTTGTCTTTCCCTCTATAGAATTTGGTTATCTGTTTAAAAAAAAAAGCATTTCCTCATTCTGTTTCTCAGCCTTGGGTGGAAGAATGTCAGCCTGCTTTTCCATGCTTCTTCTCTGACATTAGCGCTTCCCAAGATCCTATGGCTAGTATGTGCGTGAACAGAGCCCTTGGTCAACGCAAAATACTCTGTCTTCATATTGTTGTTGGCAGGGGGTCAGCTCCATTCCACCATGTTGGTAGACCAGGAGATGGAAAGACATTTTTTTTTCTGGGACAGAGGTCTTACAAGCAAACCCAAGTAGGAAAGGGGTGCCATGATACGCAGGCGAAAGGCAGTAAATCTTCAGTCAAGAGAGGCAAAGCTCCTCCCCAGGCAGCTTGTGAAAGATCTTCCGTGGGCTACTAAAACTTGTATCTGATCTGCTCGCCACTTGGGACTCTTTTCACTTAAGCACTTCCCTTGTTCTTCCCACTTTCTGTCTGTGTTCTCGGTTGTTGACTCCAGACATTGTCTCCTTTTGGTTAAATTCACCATTAATTTCCTGAAGGTATTGTGACCTCTCTAAAGACCATTTAGATATATTTTTTTCTGTCCCTTCTAGTGTTGGCAACACTATGCAGGCTAGTGTCATTCACAGATGCAATGAGTGAATTGCTTGCTCCCTCTCTGAGATCAGGGATTTAGATATGAAGTAGGATCAGAGCTAACCCTGACCTTTGCACCTGCCTTTTTTGTGTTCTCTCTCCTTTGCCTCTGGCAATGCAGTTGGCACCCCTGCCTCCTCAGCCCCCATTTCAAACCCTCTTGGTTAAAAGACAGTTTTTAACCCACGTGTGGCAATTTTTATTCAGGTCACTAAAGCACTTAATTCCTCTCTATTACTGATGGGTCTAGAAGCTAAGGAATATTCCACAGAGCACTGTCTACCCTCTTATGTCCCTTAGTTCACAGTTGGTATTTATAAAAATTGATGGCACATTATTGATACCTCCAACTTTCACACAATTTATCTATAATTTAAAATGTAATTATAAATTTATTTCGTTTGATAGAGAAAAATAGAGCTTGCCCTAACTTTGGCAATCACTCCCCCCACCCCATAATCTAATTTAGGAGTTCCCCCCAGGCCAGGCAGTGGGTAGACAAACACGCCAGGTGATCATTATTTTGGAAGGAGGAATGAGGCCACCAGTGTGAAGACTTTCCCAGCACTATTCTATTCGATTCCTGCAGGAGTGTGTTTCTGGTCTTCACGGTCCGGGACGGTGTTGCTGACTGACTGGGATCTCTGCACAGTGGTGGGGCCTCCATGACCAGTTTGAGCCCAGTTCTGCCACCCTTCTGCCCTGCGTAGCTTTGTCCAAATTTCAAAGAATCATCAAGTACCAAAATCCTCAGGCATGGCTTCTTGAAGATTAAAGTTCCCTCCGAAACCCTCTAGCATAGCGGTTCTTTGTGGGTTTGTGTTTATGGGAAGCACCGGGGTTGGTGGAAGGGATTAGGAGATTTCGAACAACATTAAGTAAGTCCGCAGAACTTCGGAAGCAGCCGCTTACACGGTCACGGAGTCCCGGCTGCAGGGAATGTTTGTCACTTAACGGACACGCTCTCAAAACGAAGCTCTTTCGGGATCCAGTCATCTCGTGCTCACCTTGGGGCCTGGCTTTAGACGACACTTCTCTCCTCTGCGTGAAGCCAGTTCTTCCTCCGGCTCATGAGCCCTTCGGCGACCTGCTCACCTAACGGGCCAGTGACTAGGGCCCCCTCCTCAGACACTTTCCTTTCCAGCCCTCGTGCAGCTTTTTGTCTTTGTCTTTGTCTTTGTCTTTTTTTTCTTTATCTTTTTCTTTTTTTTTTGAGGAACATCCAGACCTGCAGGACTTCCGGTTCATCTCATTGGCCTCCCGTCGGCTGCCCGTGGCCTCACTTTTTTAACTTTTTCATTTGTTAGGGACGTCAGTGCGTGTTAATCAAGGTTTGTGCTCGGATGAAAAAAAAAAAGATCTCTGATTTGCCATGTGTTTACATGGTTTCCATTTCTCTTTTCTCCTGTTGTTCAGTTTGTCAGTACATTTTATTTTTTTTATTTTTTATTTTTTTAAAAGATTTTATTTATTTATTTGACAGAGACAGCCAGCGAGAGAGGGAACACAAGCAGGGGGAGTGGGAGAGGGAGAAGCAGGCTCCCAGCGGAGGAGCCCGATGTGGGACTCGATCCCAGGAACACCAGGATCACACCCTGAGCCGAAGGCAGACACTTAACGACTGAGCCACCCAGGCGCCCCTGTCAGTACATTTTAGAACAGCAAGAGTTTTCAAAATACAGGAACGCTTACAGACACATGGGAGAGTCCAGAGCCCCAAATACCACTCATTCTTGGGATCGGTTATGCACTGCGGATTCTAATACTCAACTGTTCAGCCACTGAGGAATTTCTGTTTAGATAAATCCGCCTAATGCCACCAAATATCTTTGCGTTTTCTAAACTGTGTTCCTAGCCGCTACTTTTCTACTTTATTACCCTTGATTTTTTTCCCCCTCGGTGCTCAAGAATTGCTAATAGCGTTCCCCAGGCCTCAGGGCAGCGTCTGGCTCAGAGCAGGCCAGGACCGCAGTGACAGCGGCGGACCGAGGAAGCAGACGCTTCCTAGCTCTGCGTGAAGTCAGTGCATTTCACTCTGTCCCTGAGTTTGGGGGAGCATTCTACCCCACTAACTATAGGAAGGACACTGAATTATCGGGGAGTGTGCAGAGGAGAGTGGTCAGCCTCATGGAGTATATGGAAACTGGAGGGAACGCCAGAGAGCCTAAGGCTGCCGGACCTGGAGGCTGGGGGCGGGAAATGGGGTGTCTTCCAATAATTAAAGGACTTAAGGAATTTGACATATTCTTTTTTTTTTTTTTTTGAATGTGACATATTCTGAATAGCTCCTAGGAGAATACTGACACCCTCGGAGGGGGCAGGTGAGTTCTAGAGAAGGAAATTTTGTTCTGTCTACAGACTGTCCTCCAAGTGGAGCTCTCCAAAGCAGGATGGTCTATTTTAGAAGGTGGTAAAAGGCTGTTCGTGTAGGGACCTTCCCTCAAGGTCCCTTTCAACACAAAGAGTCTATGGCTCAATGTTTCGTCTTTGTCAAGGTCTAAGTCCCAATGCAGGCCACACTGCCACTGACTGTGAGGATGAATTCTTTTTAATAATGTGACATCCTATTACTGTTGTTGTGAAACTGTGACTCACACAGCCATTCGGGAGGAGCTGTGGAGTCAAGCCTTGTCCTTGCAGGAGGAGGAAAATGTGAAATTGTCAGGGCAGCCTGCCAAACGATATGTTTATCCGTTGTCTTTCCAGCACAGCGCATGGTTTATCCTGGGGTAACCATTTTCTGCAAAGCCAGTGCGCATTTAAAGGAGAATGAGCGGGGCACAAGCACACCAGGGACCCCGTCATTCTGGTCGGTTATGTCACGCAGACATTTTCCCACTTCCAAACGGGTTATATCCCAAAGGCTGTTCTTAAGACTCTTGGATTTTTGTGCAGGTGACAGGATACATAGGACCTCTGACGACCTTGCAGACGGTGCGGACTCACTGTTTGCTCTGGAACGTGTCTTTGTTGTCAGCAGAGAAGTTTAGAATTTGAAAGTTAGGTAGAAGAACTTCTGTACAAATTCTAGGTGTGACCATAAACTCGCGGAAAGGAAGCAGGGATTAGGACCTAGATGGAGATTTTTATTTTTCTGGGCACTTCTCACCACTACATTGGTGGACTGCATGTACCTCTCAAAGTCACCTTGGACTTCTATTGCACCCCAAATCACAGGAGAAACAGGAAAGATCATTCCTAAACCACAGTAGGTTTCTACGAAGGAAGTGTCCGATTTTCAGCCTCGTGCCCCAGACAGACACCCCAGGAGGGAACTGACTTCCGTTCTCTTTCTCCAAACTGCAAGAAAGCCATATTGCAGCTCTGTCTCCTTACCTCCGCCAGGGCCAGAAGTGCTGAGGGCTGGCACACTGAGGGGCACGAGTGGACTCAAAGCTGGCGGGCCCTCTCACTTACTTGCAGAAGAACAAATAGTTTACCTTTTAAGCCATAATGATTTTTGGTGATTTTTTATCAGTTCAGCAAGGCACACCTATGTCTTAAAAACATGATACATCATACATGTTTATGAGATGTAAACTAGAAATAAGAAATTTCAAATAGGGGTGCCTGGGTGGTTCAGTTGTTAAACACCTGCCTTTGGCTCAGGGCATGATCCCAGAGTCCTGGGATCAAGCCCTACATCAGGCTCCCTACTCTGCTGGGAGCCTGCTTCTTCCTCTCCCTCTCACCCTGCTTGTGTTCCCTCTCTTGCTGGCTGTCTCTCTCTCTGTCAAATAAATCAATAATAATAATAATAATAAAATCTTAAAAAAAGAAACTTCAAATAATATTAACCATATTTTAAAAAATCTACCTAGTTCTTTTTTTAGCGCCCAAACTGCTTTTTTTGGCCAATTCTCTCATAATCTGTGTCTATTCATATAGGTTTTATTTAGTCTAAAGCAAAGTTGGAAAATATATACAGGAGTGTTTACGTTAATATAATGTGAAGAGTATGGTCTACTCACATGGACAAGCACCAGGGAATTCAAATTTCCCTTAGAAAAACAAAAAAGAAATTGGGGTTGGAGCTAGAACCCGCCATCTTTGCTTGCCCATTCCATTCACTCGGTCTTGGGCATTCTAGTGGTCAGTAAAGACAAAGAATATTTTTAATCAGAGCCTTGGAAAAGGCTACTAGCAATGGGCCTAAAGAGATTTTAAACCTAATTTCCTGGGACTCTTATGTCCGGCCGGTTTCATTCCGACTAGTCGTGATCAGGAAAGATGCTGGGACATAACATAGTGAAATGGGTAGGAACAGAAGCTGGAGTCAAACCACTCTTTGGTTTGTTTCTCTTTTGGTGAAACTGGCAAGTTACTTCCATGTCACATGTCAGCTTCTTCATCTGTTAAATGAAAACAAACAAACCCCAACAACCCTAAGGATTTGCATGGATTAAATAATATAGTCTATAGAAGGCCCCTCGGTACAGTGCTGGGCACGTGGTAAATGCTCGAAAACTGTTAGAGAGCAAATAAAAAAATATTTTCCCAAAAGCTGATCACCCAAAACAAAGGAAAACCCTCTGCTTTATGAGCACAGAATCCTAGAACTCTGTTTCAGAAAGGAACTTTCTAGTATTGGTTTGGTGGCTTGCTTTTTTTTTTTTTTCCTTTTTTTTAAAGCTAGGGTTCTTCCAACAGAATAGTATAAGGAAACTGATGTGTCAGAGACATAAAAATGGGGTTGGGACTGGGTGGGGTGGAGAAGTGGGCACAGCTCTATCCAAACTGCCTTCCCATCTTCTCTCCCCTGGAAGACTCGGAGGCATCTGCCACTTTCCAGAACACAGTCTGAAAAGCCAAACATCTGCTCCAACTCCACCATCTCACCCATAAGGGCCAGAAATGTGAGGTTGTTTTTTCGGTGGCACGACCAGAGCTACAAGTGCATTCCCGTTGCTTGTCAGTACGGCACAATGAGAAAGAACGGACAGGACCCAAACATGTGGGAGTGTTTGGCCAAACTCTTGTCAAAGTTCAAAATATGTGCACTTTTTCCCTGTAGTGGATGATCATTTTTGGGTGGCCCATTTCCATTTTCATGTTGACTTTTGGACTGTTCTCCATGCCACTTAAAGCATTTCCTGTGTAGTTCCAGTACCTTCCATCAGCCTTGAGGACACAAAGCAGCTGTGTATGTTTCCATGAAATTTGACTAGAAACAACTTCACCCCCTTCTGCACTCTCTACCTTAGCCTTCCATGATCTCTTCTGATGCTAAACAAAATGCTATGATTTCTGAATGTTTTTGCATTCAGGAATTTTACTTCAACCTCTTGACCAGAGTGTTCTTTCAGGCATATGAGCGCAGTCCAGAAATGTAAACACGAAGCTGACCCAGAGAGAGATTGGAGTCAATGTATTTTCTTTTTGAGATAAGGCTATGCTCCTACAAACAACCTTGGACTTCATTTGGTTAAGAAAAAAGATGGAACGTGGTTTAGGAATGCCGTGCCATTTCCAAATGCGGTGGGTTTTCTGTTAGGTTCTTCGTGTGTTTTTATGTTCTTCTGGAATGCCTAAAGTCTTTTTGTTTACTTTCCAAAATGAAGGAAGTTGAGGGGGCAGTAGGTGAGGGAGGGTGCAGGATTCTTACTCCTCACGAAAGTCAACCCAGAGTCACCTAGGCCTGCTTCTCTTCGCACTGGTCATGCGGGCTGCCAGTTACCTGTGCTCACGCCTGCCTCCCCTGGACTGGGGACTCCGCGAGAGCAAGGGCGTGTCCTTGAAAGCTCGCCTGAAGGTCTCCACACCCAGCTTACTACCTAGCTCAGAGGCGGTGCTCAAAACGTATCTATTGAATGATTCTAAGACACTTCTAGATATTTTTTAAATAATATTTTTTATTATGTTAGTCACCATACAGTACTTCCCTAGTTTTTGATGTAAAGTTCCATGATTCATTACTTGCGTATAACACCCAGTGCACCATGCAAGACACTTCTAGATATTAATCAGGAATGTTAAAATCTCCATTATTTGGACTCCTATCGCAAAGGAAAACACATAGTGTGATAGTATTCGACTGGTTTGAAATATATATATAATTAAGTAAAAATACTATTAAAACAAAGCAAAAAAAGACCGGTTATAAGAATTATAGCTTTCATTTCCTAGGTCGATTAGGCTAGTCGGGAGACCAAATGAATTCGGTAACAAATACATGTAGAAATAGTAGCTGATATTGACGGAGTACTTACTATATTCCAGGTACAACTGTTCGAGCTTTATGCCTCATATCTCATTTCATCCTCACAGCAATCCTAGGAGGTAGGCTGTTGTTATTCTCCTTTTACAGACATGGATTAAATCTCTGGCCCTCAGCGGCGGTGGGATTCGAACCCAGGCAGTGCAGCCCCAGAGCCCACATAACCACTAAGTGACTGACTGAGTGGATGAAGTGCATACGGAAGAAAGTGTTCTCTCACCACAGTGAACATACAACAGACTCAGCAGCTCTCATTTCTTCTCAGATGATTTAGTCGAAGGCTCTGTTGTCCTACATTTTCTGAGTTTTAGAGAAAGTTGGGAAGAAAGATAAGAGAAAGCCATTAGAGTGTTAACTGTTTTTCTTCTTGTCCTGATCAGAGCATTTTATTTTTTAAAAAGATTTTATGTTTATTTGACAGAACAAGAGAGAGAGAGAGAAAACACGAGCAGGGGGAGTGGCAGGCAGAGGGAGAGGGAGAAGCACACTCCCCGCTGAGCAGGGAGCTGGACACAGGGCTCCATCTCAGGACCCTGGGATCATGACTTGAGCTGAAGGCAGACGCTTAACTGACTAAGCCACCCAGGCGCCCTCTGACAGAGCATTTTATAAATCACTGGTCTAATTGAATTTTATTAACAATTTATATTTCTTAGGCCATATTTCTTTTGAGTGACTCTAGGCATTTCCCAGATAGTACCCAATGGTTTTTCCCACCCCAACGTGAGGATGTTAAAGGTAAACATTACTGCCACTAGGATGGGTGGTAAACTGAGGCCTAAGGAGACAAGGCCCCTTGCCCAAGGTCATGTCGGTCACCAGAGTGGGTAGTGAGCCCTGGCCCAATGACAGCTCAGTTCCCTGCCCACTGGCCACAAGGTCTCATGTCCACTGCAAGTGGAGTCTTCGGCGACCGTGAAAACCAAGATGAGCTCTCTTGCTCTCTTTCAGGTCTGTGGATGGCTCCTAGAAGATCTTAATTTTCTCCTGAGGACATCCTGTTTTCCTGGGTCAGTTTCCTGTCGGACCGTCTCCCCAGTTGACCATGAGCCAGCCAGACCCCGCCTGTCCCCCTGATCCCAGCCCTGCTCCCCTGTGTGTGGTATGCGGCCAAGCCCACTCCCCCGAGGAGAACCACTTCTACACCTACACCGAAGATGTGGACGATGACCTCATATGCCACATCTGCTTGCAAGCTTTGCTGGACCCTCTGGACACGCCCTGCGGACACACGTATTGCACCCTGTGCCTCACCAACTTCCTGGTGGAGAAGGACTTCTGCCCCGTGGACCGCAAGCCCGTGGTGCTGCAACACTGCAAGAGGTCCAGCATCCTGGTCAACAAGCTGCTCAACAAGCTGCTGGTGACCTGCCCATTCTCGGACTACTGCGCCGAGGTCCTGCAGCGCTGCGATCTAGAGCGGCACTTCCAGACAAGGTAGGGGCTCCTTGGGGGCCGGCCCCGCGCAGCCCTGTCCTCTCGGGGACAGCCGGGCTCGCCGGCCTCCCGGGGCCAGTGCTGTCCTCGGGGCCGGGCGCCCCACGAGATGTCTTTCCTCTGCCTTCTTTGCAGCCGATGAAAGCATTCACCCGAAGGAATGATTTTCTCGCTGGGGTTCGGTGTGAGAACGCGGCACGCGGTAGAGTTGTGGGGTATCGGTGTCGGGAGAGGTTCATCTTTTGATGGTAACATAAAATTTGCCACTTTAACCATTTTTAAGAGGACAGTTGAGGGGCATTAAGTACATTCACCCTGTTGTGCAGCCATCACCACTGTCCTTTCTCCAGAACTTTCTTCATCTTCCGGGACTGAAACCATGCTTATTAAACCAAAATGCGCCTTTCCCTCCTGTCTGGCCCCTGGTAACCCCCATGCTACTTTCTGCCTCCGTGAATTGCTCTAGGAACCTAATGGAAGAGGAATCATACCGTATTTGTCCTTTTGTGACTGGCTCATTTCATGCGTGTGCATTCTGAAATGCCAAAGATCCTGCAACGATCTGAGGAGCAGATTTCTCTGGGGCTCGTGGCCCCCAAAAGATTTCCTGGTGGGCATTGCTTATCTTTTCACATCAGAAAATGATTATTAAAACCATTACTGTTAATGATTAATCCATGATCATTAAAATGTCCTCTGTATGGGATTTGACAAAGCCCAACTCTTCTTTGAGGAGATGCGAGGTATTGTCAACTAAGCTTTCAAGGGAGAAACTGTTGTCTTCTGGGAAGTTTTTGGCCAAGGTACACACGGGTGGCAGAGTGATGGTGTGACCACCTCCCCTGGTGGCCGGCATCACCCACTCCACCTGTCCGCCTCTTACGTTGTCTACTTACGCAGTCATGTTCCTGGGCTTTCCCGTGTGCACGGCCTCAGGGCAGCCCTGGATCTCGTTTCGCATGAGGCACTCTCTTAGGGCATTTAAGGCGCTTAAGAGAGGCTGAGCAATAATACCACACTTATTCGTAAGAGGAAATGTGGAAGCTAGTGTTTACCTTGGTTCCTGTCATGACAAGGGCAAGAGGTAAGTGTAGGTGTTTTTTCTAAAGGTCACATACCTTAGGTTGTGAATCTGAGGCTTTGTTTTTTAGGACACGCAGGTTCTCTGACATAGAAGTTTGCATCCAGGGCAATGGCCGGGCGGTAAAGCTTAGCACTTGTTTTCCATCCTAATTACATCCTTGAACTTGCTTTTTGCCCCCAGGAAATTGAGTGAAAGGCATCTAACTTGGGTTTGTGGGTTGCCTCTGACCCTCTGTTGCTGGCATCTAAACTAGGGTACCCCTCTTCTCACTGCCCAGAAGGAGGTGTGGCCAGAGGAGAAGGGGGTGAGGGAGGCTCCTCGCGACCTTTGCTGGAAG
This sequence comes from Ursus americanus, assembly GCF_024610735.1. NCBI lineage: Eukaryota > Metazoa > Chordata > Mammalia > Carnivora > Ursidae > Ursus > Ursus americanus. The sequence continues at coordinate 43,056,966 of NC_142134.1, forward strand.
TTTGGCCCGGCAGGGAGAGGCACCGTCTGCAGAGAAGTAGGTCGGGGGCAGGTCAGAGTGAGGCAGTTGCTGACAGTTGCTGGTACAGAGGGCCAAGGCCGGGGCCGCAGTGGCTAGGGCAGGCGGGGAGCGGTGGAGGACATAGGTCCTGGTAGAGCTTCCCTCCGCCCCCCCCGCCCCCCCCCCTTCCGCATCACAGTCCATGCTCCCGACAGCGCACCATCATACAGTTCGGGGGCTGTACGAGTTTCCTATTGCTGCTGTAGCAAGTGAGGTCAACTCAGGGGCTTCAAACCACGCAACTGCGTGATCTTACAGCTCAGAGGGTTAGAAGTCCAACGTGGGGTGCGCTGGACTGACATCAAGGGGTTGGGAGGGCTGATTCCCTCTGGTCCTGGGAGAGAATCCCCTTCCTTGCCTTGCCTAGCTTCTGGACGCTGCCTGCCTTCCCCGGCTTGTGGCCTCATTCCCCATCGTCAAAGCCAGTCTCTCTGCCTGTCTGTCTCTGTCTCTCTCTCTCTCTGTGTCTCTCTCTTTCTGTTTGTCAATCTCTTTATCTCTCTCTGTCTCTCTTTCTCTCTCTCTCTTTTTTAAGATTTTATGCATTTTTATTATTTGAGAGAGAGAGAGAGCATGAGTGGGGTAAGTGGGAGAAACAGACTCCACACCAAGCAGAGCAAGATGTGGGGCTCGATCCCGAGACTCCGAGATCATGACCTGAGCCGAAGGCAGATGCCAACCGACCAAGCCACCCAGGCACCCCTCTCTCCTTCTGTTTGTCTCTCTGTCAGCTCTGCTTCCATCATCGCATCTCTCCCCATGGCTCTGGCCTTCCTGCCGCCCACTTGGTGATTACATTGGACCCAGCTAGATAATCTACAAGCATTTCCTCATCTGAAGATCCTTAATTTAGTCACATCTGCAAAGTCCCTTTTGCCCTGTAAGGTGACATAACCACAGGCTCTTGGGACTAGGAGGTGGCTGTCTGTGGGGGCAGGCGTTGTTCTGCCTGTCACAGGAGCTCCGCAGGGGAGGGATAAGAGAGGGGAGAGCAAAGGAAAGAAATGGGGGTGGTCTCTGGAGACAATGTGAACATAGCAGCTTCTCCTCACCTCCTCATCAACCACTGACTGGGGTCAAGATTGTCCCAAATACTAGGGGTAAGATGGCATATGGATCGGAGGGTGAGTTCACCACGGCAGTGGGGCAGGAGAAGGGCCAGAAAGAAACAGTTGGGTCCTCTGGGGTCTCCAGGGGAGAGAGGACACTGGCGCCCCTCAGCTGCCCAGAGTAGGAAGGTCATTCTCCCGCCCACCCAGGCGCTGTGTCCCACACACCTCAAGGAAGCCCAGGGAAAAGTCTGGATGAATCCTCAGCTGATAATGATATGCACAATTGAAAAACAACAGTGAGGAAAGAACCCAAAACTAATTGAAATCACCTCTTCACACTGAGGCCTCAGAAGTTTTCACAGGCACCCGTCAGCAGCTCCCTGCGGAGGGGAAAACTCCCACGTAAGGGAGGTGCGGGCCTCAACACCCGCTCTTGATCCGCCCCACACGTCAGCCTCCTAAGTAGGTTGAAACCAACATTTCCAAAAATATGTTGTAGATATTAGTCATCAAATGCTTAATATACACTCCCTCCCCTCCCGCTCTGTGGGCGTTTGATTGGCAAGGATTCAAAACTTGGAGCTAATCCAGGACCTGACTCTGGAGCCCTGTTAGGTGTCGGGCCAGCAACGGGCCAGGGGTCCATCTCCTCCCCTATCCCTCAGAGTGGATATGAAGATTAAATTGTTACTGCTCTAGAGTGCCTTTAACTGGGAGCCCCCAAGAGGTGACCAGGAAGCAAGTGTGTTCCTTACGTTTCCATAAGAGACCTCCAGGTCGGTGGCCGCACACACCAGAGCGCGGTCACACATTGGTACTAGAAGATAGCTTTCTTTGTAAATTTTGCATCTCAGTTTCGGTATTTAAAATGTAATGAGTTTTTAAAAAATATTATCTGGCTTGTGGCATTGGAATGAATATAAACTAGGCCGGCTCAGGGTCTATCTACTAAGGAGACTTAACTACGATGCTGGTTGAAGATCTCTGTGTGACCGAGTGGGTCCACACACTCCCGTCCAGCAGATCCCAGTAGCCGAACAGTCCCGGGCTTCATGGGGAACTTCAGGCTTAGGATTCTCCACCTGTAGAATGGGAACTTATTTCGGTTGGGCGCCTTGAATACGAAGCTCTTCAGAAATGAGGGGCATCTGGGTGGCTCAGTCGGTTAAACCTCTGCCTTCAGCTCAGGTCATGATCCCAGGGTCCTGGGATCGAGCCCAGCATTGAGCCTCCCATTGGGCTCCCTGCTCAGGGGGAGTCTGCTTGTCCCTCTGCCCCTCCCCCCTGCTCGCACTCTCTTGATTTCTCCCTCTCTCTCAAATAAATTAAATCTTAAAAAAGAAAGAGAGAAATGAATCACATTTCGAATGTTCTGGGAAAAGACGACGTGGTAGAGAAATATTTCCCCCCTCAGCCGAGGTCTCTGGTCATGACCTAGCCATAGGTCCACGCTCATCCTAACCGTTGACTCGAGCCAGAGACCCGGGCCGGCAGCATCACGTCTTTAAACAAACACTGCCTGTGTTCTCCAGAATTCATGTCGTTTGTAAACACTGCTGTAAACATTGTTATCTGGCCTCTTGAGACCCTGAGTTGAATGTAAATCCTTCAGTGCCACATTTAGGACTGATTGTGGTTGTGCATGACTGGCTGGACCAGCAGCTCCTTGGACAACTGTTTCTGACGTCGGATGAGCGGGTTCCTCCATGAGAATGTGCCTGAGCATGTGAGCTAATGTTTGGAATCTTCTGGCTACTTCCATTGGCCTCTGTCCTCTTAGATGCTAGTGGACTCCCATCGAACAGGTCTCCTGCAAAGAATTCCCACGAGGGTGACAGGCTCATGGAGTCGAGAGACAGACAGCCTTCCTAACCAAAGGACATTGCCAGGAGACATGGCAGGGCTGGTGCCGGGGCTGGTGCCAGGGCCGGTCTGGCGCATCTCTCTTGACCCAGAGCAGTGTGTGGGAGGAAAGCCTTTACTTCCCTGATCCTCAGTGGGAGTTGTCTTAGGCTCACGACTACATCTTCCTTGTGTAATAGCATCATCCACGTGTATGATATTTATCAAGGATCTACAATAGGCCCTGCCCAGAATGAAAGAAAAATCTTTTTTTTAATGATTTTTTATTATATTATGTTAGTCACCATACAGTACATCCCCGGTTTCTGATAGAATGAAAGAAAAATCTATATGCACCATGATTTCTGCCCCTGAGGAAATGACCTTTGAAGAGTGGAGAAGTTGAAATCACATGCACAGTGAATTGTTTCATAGGATAAGTCCCTTTGCCCTTCAGTTTCTGTCTTATGGAAGACAATAACTATGGGGGATAATAAAGCTGACCCTTAAGCTACTAGCCAGAATAAAGAGATCATTGTTCAGGGTTTTGAAAACAGCCCTGAATGAAAATGTGTATATAATTGGCCCAAGACACATCTGACTGAAGGCTCCTGGGGTTTTGTTTTTTAAATTAACTTTGCACCCCAAGTCCTGGGAGTTTCTTCTCCAAAGACCTGCCCCGGAACCTTTCTTGACCTTTACTTCCAGCAGGTGGCCCTTTCGGTAGTGTGTTCTGTACAACACAGACACAGTTACAGTCTGAAGTGCAGGGAGGATTCTGCTGCCGGAGGAAAGGTCTGGGGGGCAGTGCCCTGTGGAAAGATGGATGGGTTACAAGTCTTGTTGGTCACGTCAGCCAGTCTCCACATTTTCCCTATAACTGTGTTTTGACATACATTCTTCAAGTGACATTCCAATCCTGAACCCAGCTTTTTCCTGGTTCCTACCTGGCTGAGAGCTGCTCTTTGCACACTCCTGGGCACGGAAGAAATGAGGCAGTTGTCCTCTCTTAACTTTCCGGGAGAATCATTGAGTTTCAATCATGCTCCAAGCAATTTGCTAAAGAAACAACATTCTCCGGGGCACTCATGCCCTGAAATCTTCCTTACCTTTTCTCTCTCTTCCTGGACATTTGTTTTCCATCTGTATGAATGCTTGACCTCTGCCATGGCTCTTCCCTCGTTGGAAGTCCTGAAGTCCTTTTGTTTTGTTTTGTTTTGCTAATTTGCATCTGATCAAGGAAGATTGGTCCAAAAATTTGACTCTTGAACCAAGTTGAATTCTAGTTCCTTCAACAAGTATTTATTGAGCATTTACTGTGTTCTAGGCACTATGGTGAGGATACAGCACAGAACAAAATCAGTAGAGCTCCTGCCTGCAAGGAGTTCCCTGTTTAATGAAGAGAGACAAAAAAACAGGAGGTCATAGGTAATATCTGAAATTACATTTATGGTTAGGTAGAACTTAGGCAAAAGGTACAAGGGTTAGGGTTAAGGCTATTTACTGGCACTGTAGCTACAGAATATGACCATTTGAAGGTGGGATTCTGTCCCCAAGGGATTTTATTAGGATTACATCTGATGGGAGATATGAGAAAATTCAAATTATATTGGTTTAACTTTGCAAAAGTTTCATTTGTCTTATATAACAGAAACTATGGGGGTAGGAAGTCCATGACTAGTATAATGTTATCATGATGCCATCAGGAATCCAGGCCTTTCTGCTTTGCAGATTAGCTTTCATCCTCAATTTTGTCACCTCTCGCTTCCAAAATGGGTGCTCAAACTCCAGCATCACATCCAAGCTCCAGGCAGAAATAACCAGGTAGGAGGTACTGGCAGGAACGGCAAACTGACAAATGTGCAAACTGAGACTTTTGCTTTAAAAAACTTTCTGGGATGCCTCACCCAGTAATTTCTGCTTATACCTCTTTGGCCAGTATTGTGTTATATGGCCAGCCATCCGTGAGAGAGGCTAAAGCACATTACCCCCTCGAACTAAACCTAGGTTCTGTTAAAAGGAAGAAGAGAAGATCAGATCTTGCATAGGCAACCAGCAGTTTTTGCAGCCTCTAGCAAACAACATAAGCAGCAACAAAACGTTCCTTCATTTTTATATCACATTCATATCCATCAAAGAATTTTATGCAAGGGGGTAAAAGGGCAAACATCCTTCTTTTGTCATGGAGACTTGGAGAAGCACTCTGACATGTCCAAGATTATCGGAAATACAATCTAGCACACCATGAAACCCACAGCCTTTTTTTAGACACCATGCTCTTCCTGAGCCATGATCTATCCAGCAGATCCTGGACACTTGAGAAGAGCATGTCCCAGGACTCCGTGAAACTCCATGTTCAGGAAAAGGCTGTAACCTTTCATGTCCCTAACAGTGCAGGAGGAAAGAAAAGAGAATAACAAAGCCTCTTGGAGATCGGTGCTGAGCTGTCGGCTGGGCTCATTCACTGTTACGAGTGGTTATTATTCATTATTATTATTATTAATAACAATTTTTATAACGATAGCTAACACTCATTGAGCCTTTTGCTCTTTATAGGCATTGTCTCATTCCACCTTCCTACCAGCACTATGAGTAAGCACTATTATTATTGTCTTTCTTTTACAGAGGAAGAGACAGCGGTTCAGGGAGGTTAAACAACATACCCCGTGTCACACAGCTAGTATGCGGCAGAACTAGGGTTCCAAGTCGTCTGTTTGACTCCAGCAGCCAAATACCAAACCTAACTTCCTTGGTACTGCTTTTCATTTTACTTCCTTTTCACCAGCCCTGACTCACTCGCGTACCAGGCTTACAGGGAATGGAATTCAAATGAGAGCCTCGACAGAGCTATAAATGAATACATGTCATGCTTTATCAAGATGGCTTATCTCTGACTGAAATTGCGGCAGTTAAACCCGTACATTCCAAGGTTCTACTGTGCTCACACTCTTTCAGCCCCGCCCCAGGTAAAAGCACGGCTCTGAGGCCAAATTCCTGTTTGCTACAGCTCACTGCGATTGGTCTCGCCTCGCCGACTTCTCCCTGCTCTTCGTCCTGGCCAGGCTAGTTTGCTGGAATCTCTTGGGTGCCATTAGTGGAACTATCCCTTTAAGCCACTTCTGTTAAGATTGAGGCCTCAAGCTGCAAAGACCCAAATGGATTCTAGTCCTCTTTTTTTTTTTTTAAAGATCTTATTTATTTATTTGCCAGAGAGAGAGAGCACAAACAGGGGGAGCAGGACGCAGACGGAGAAGCCAGCTCCCCGCTGAGCAAGGAGCCTGATGTGGGACTCGATCCCAGGACCCTGGAATCACGACCTGTGCCGAAGGCAGTTGCTTAACTGACTGAGCCACCCAGGCATCCCAGATTCTAGTCCTCTTGAAGATGGGGTAGAAGGAGGGGAGTCCCAGGGGCTTCTGGGGGCATGATGGAGCAGAGTCATGCAAAGAAGTCCTAATGGGCTAGAGTCACAGACCTGAAGGCTGGAAGTGCTGGGACCCAGTGGGTCGGGCATGAGGAGAGCTCCACTTCGGAGATGAGGTGGCTGAGGCTCGGGGATCGCATGAAATGTCCGGCATCCTACAGCTGGTGCCAGAGCTTAGGTCAGCGGCTCAGGGCAGGAAGAGGAACGGAGGGACTTCTCTCCTTGCCGAACCAGAGCCGGTACCTGGTTCGGACAGAACGCTAGGTCTGTCTGTCCAGGCTCTCTGCTAGTCTCAAAGAGAGCGACACAGCCTAATCTCGTAAAGGGCCAGTTGTCCAAATGAGTAGAGAAGTTGTCACTTCTCCTACAGCCGCCCCCGTAGTCAGGACAGGGATAGGTAAAACACCCTAAAGGCATGTTCTAAATATACACTCGGACGCGGAGCTGGTTCATGGTGAACCCTCCTCTGTCGCAATCTCTGGAGACTCACTTCGAGCTCTGATCTCCAGGCTGTGTTCCAAGGATGCTGATTTCTTACAGTGTCTTCCTCTAGCAAGCTGGGGGACAGCGTTTGGTGGTTTGCCTGTCCGCACTGTGGGGTCTGAATGTGCCATGCCCGTGCCCTCTCCCCACGCAACTCAGCCTCCAGCCCATCTGCTCCCAGCCGGTGATGTCAATGTACCAGCTGCTTCCCAAGAACCAGTCGGCATCCTGCAGGAGGGGCAGGTCCCTTCCCGGGCATCAGCCTGCCTGCTCTCAGCCCGAGCCCTCTTGCCGACCATGGTGGGTCGCTCTGGTCTGTCTCCCCACCCGAGAAGCAGAGGGCACGACCCTCTCCCAGGCCTGTGATTTATCAGCGTGGCTCCACCCCAGGGCTCCCCATCAGATGCCTTCTATCTGCTGATGGTGGGGCTGTGGCCAGGTTTGCTTCAGGGAACTGAGCTGGGCTGGGCCCCAGCAGCTCACAGAGAGAAGGTGGCCAGGAAGAAAGCAGCCTCCTGGTCGGAAAATGAAGGCACTTCTGCTGCTGGTCCTGCCTTGGCTCAGCCCTGCCAACTACATTGACAATGTGGGCAACCTGCACTTCCTGTATTCAGAACTGTGAGTCCCGCGAGAACGCTGCCTGCCTGTGTTTGTGTGTCGGGTGTGTTGGGGGTGGAACCGGAGTCCGTTCCCTGGCTGGTGTGTCTGTTTAGAGGAATCAATCCCATGCACTCGACAAAGCACCCAGCCAGCCAGCATGCTTAGGTCTGTGACTTAAGAAAAACAAAAAAAACACAAAAGACACCATCTTACGGATGCCCTGCTTTCCCAGCGAGGCATTTTCTTCTTGCTTCTGTGCCAACGCTGCCTGTCTCTTTTTTTTTTTTTTTTTTTGTACTCTACTTTTTCTCAATAGATGTGTCTTCTCTTCCTTCCATAAATAGAACCAAAGAGCAATTAAGATCCGAGCTTGCAGACACAGATCTGCAGCCCCTGTCAGGCATTTCTAGTTGGGAGAAGACAACTCCTTTTATTGAGACACCCATGTTTCGTGCCTGAGAACACATACACCATCAGCACAGCACAGAGATCACCCTGTGTGTAAAAAAATGTACGTCCGCTGGTGTTTGGGGTTTGATCACTTTTAAACGTATGGCGAGCGGAGAGAACCATGCAGCGAGCCCCCACATCCCATCACCTCAGTCTCACCGCCATGGCTTTGCCACATTTGCTTCGTGGATTTTATTCAGGTGGTTTGGAGTAAATTGCAGTCATGACATTTCGCCCCTAAATGCTTCACCGTGCGTCTCTAAAAAAATAAAGACATTTTCCTACACGACCTATGTCCATTTTACAAAAGGAAATGACTCACACACTCAAACTCTACAGTGATAGTTTTCTGGCTCCTTTTGTTAGTAAGCTTGCAAAGGGTATTGCGGGTGAATGTGAATAGCTTCTGGCAAACGGAGGAAAAAGTGCTGAGGTGTGCTTGCCTCGCTGTTGGGAGCATTTATAAGAGTGTGTTCCTCCTCCTAACCTTTCGGACGGGAAACATCGCAAGGGCTGGCTTATGTGCAAATTCCAGTCGCTGGGCAAGTGAGAAGGGTTCTAAATAGACTTCATAGAGTCCAGACTAGAAAAGCTCAGTGGGTCATAGATAGAGGTAAGCCCCCGAATGTGCGGTGATAACCAGGGTGTCTTTTATAATCAGCCAGACCAGCCAATTTGTATAGCACAGCAAATGCTCAATAAATTCTTGATAAACGGAAGAGAGAACAAATGACCTAGGTCCTTGGAGGCAGACGATTCCTTTTGAGAACCTGCATTTCAGGATGAGCTGGTCCCACCTTTTTGGAATGTAACCCCAGTCCTTCTCAGATAAGAAGGTTCAAAGGGGACGTATCTGGCTTAAGACTGACTGGTGAGCATCTCTGGGGTAATAATGGCATATGAAAGCTTTTCTAGGAAAATATACAAGGGCAGAGCTGCTGGGGATTGTGGCACGTCTCCTCCTCCTTTGATGGTGTCTCTGAAATCTGGGGCCAAAGCAGTCCTCCTCCGTACCCTCGCCCCCACCTGCTGTCCTTGTTGGTTGCCACGCTCTTTCCTAGGGCTGCTGTAGCAGTGACCATGTAGTTGGTAAGTTCAAACAACAAAAATCTCTTCCCTCATGGTTCTGGAGGCCAGGGTCTTGAAGTCAAGGTGTGGGCAGGGCCACACTCCCCAGGAAGGCTGTCAGGGAGAATCCTCCCTTGCCTCCATCAGTTCCTGGTGGCTCCAGGCGCATCTTGGCTCCTGGCCACCTTGCTCCAATCTCTGCTTTTGTCACCATATGACCTCTCACTTGTGTCCTTTCCAATTCTCTGTCTTTTCCTCTTCTTATAAGGACACTTGGCATTGGATTTAGGGCCCACCTACATCATCCAGGATGATCCTCTTGAGATCTTTAACTGCTTTACATCTTTTTCTCAATAAGGTCACATTCACAAGTTCCAGCTGGACATCTTTTTGGAGGGACCACCGCTCAACCCACTGCAGGTGCTCCTGAGGAGCCTTTCCACTAAGTTACCTTCAGTTTTACAGTCTAATTAAAGGAAGTCTCTTCACACTGGCTTATCAGTTTTCTACAAGTACATGAACCAAGGCAACTTTTGAGTAGGGGACACAAACAGGCCCTTCTTGCCAAAATGTGAAACAATCCAAGAAGCCTAATGCCAGGAAATTGCCAGGACGGCATTCCCAGACTAATTTGCCAGAACTCTCTGGAAGCTTCCAAGCACTGGGCGTGATTGATGAGAGAATTCCATGTAGCTGTCACCTGAGGCTACCAGTGTGATAATGAACTAATCAGCAAATTAATGACACATTTCAGGTACGGTGGCAGTGCTTTGAGCAGTAGAGGCAGTAAAAAATTTGGTACGGTACCCACCGTCAAGGAGCTGACAATCCAATTGAGAAGATGAAATTTATACACCTCAGAAATATTAACAATGAGCCAAGGCATAAGGGGGTACCTCTTTAAAAAGTAGGGTAGGCAGTAAGTTGAGAGGAGGTAGAGTTTGCCCATTTCCATGAAATTGGTCAGGGAATGTTTCTAGGGAAATTGGGGGTGTGAGCTGGATTTTGAAGTCATTAGGGAAGGATCAGGCAGAATCACGATGGGAAGAGAAAGCACTTCAGACAGGGTGAAGGGCACTCACAGAGGTTGCAAGGTGGCTGTGGTTGTCACCAAAGCTTTGAGAAATGACAATGGAGAGCAGTAAATGGAACTGCTGGGACCCTTCACCGTTCTTGGAAGCTAGGGCCATGGGATGGTGGCTGCGTGTTCCTGAGATGAAGAGACACTTCTCTCACTACCATAGGCCACTGGGATCTCGAAGGCAGGCAGAGCTGGGTGGAATCACTGGAAAGCACTGGGAAGCCACACTTCCTCCTGCCCCCCTCATCTGAGCTTTGGCGTCTTGGTTTTGGGTGGGTCTGACCTGTGTCTACCATACTTCAAGCTGCAGAGACCCTCCTGGATTTTCCTTCCTCTCTAAGGCAAAGGCTCCCTCGGTCTGAGTCCTGTTCCCTCAGAGCCAGCTGGAAAACTGGAATTAGTCCTGTAAACAGTGTCAGTTATAGCGTGTGGCCCTGGGGGGCCACAAACTCAAATGCCTACGGGAACAGGGCAGGAGATATTTCGGAATGTGAATCATTCAGGTGTAAGACAAAAGGAAGTGGTGAGGCCTCTGAATAACTGCAGTGTGTGTGTGTGTGTGTGTGTGCGTGTGTGTAATTCAAATGGTTTTAGACATAATTTAATATATATTGTATAAGTGTATGATACGTATTATACAATTATATAAGATATATAAGATATTATATGTATGTAAAATATCATATACATATATAATAGTATAATGTCTAAAAGCATTCAGATTCATTTTAAAACAAAACAAAAACACTTTGTCCAATCCAGCAGATCACTTCTGCCTGCCCAGTTTGGCCTTCAGACTCAACAGTTGATGACCCTGGGCAGCTCCATCTTTAAACATGTGTGTCCATGGTCACCTATTGCCTCGATGCAGAGGACAGTGAATTCCACAGAAGCAGCCTAAAACCAGAGCATTTGATGTGGAATCCCAGTCCATAGGTTAGAGGCAGGATATCTAGGACTGCTCTCAGGGCCTGCAAAGAGCACCCCATGACCATAAAGGGCCATGCTCTCTTCCCCCATGTGCCCTCACGCCCCACCCTTCCACAAACTCTCTGAATTTCCTACACCCCAAAGCAAATATAGGAAATGGATTCTCAGTCTCATAGACAAGAGCGTGGTTATGGCCTTCTCGTCCTTCGGGGCCGACTTGCCGCCCTACAACTGAGGAGACATACAGGTGAAGTCTTTAGAGCAGCATGCGTTCTGAGGACCACTCAGGGGAGAACTGAAGGCTAGGTTTGTATTTTTCAGTGCAGATATTTGGGCTCTAAAACCTGCTAAAACAAAAATATTCGGCAGGGGGCATGTTTTCAAGCTCCCCAGGTGATCCTCATGGGCCCACGGTCTTCATGCTTAACAAGCTCCCCAGGTGATCCTCATGGGCCCACGGTCTTCATGCTCAACAAGCTCCCCAGGTGATCCTTAGGAGCCCTGCGGTACGAGAGCTCTCAGCTCCAGCTCGCCCGTCAGCTCGCCCGGACTTGCCCCGAGGAGCACCAGCGCTCCCGGTCTGCTCTGTACCGTCAGCGGCTTTCCCGTCTGCCTCCTCTACCTGGTGAGTCCTGAGGGAGAGCCTGAGAGATGTTCATTTCGGCACCCCCAGCGTCTACATGTTTCACGCTTCGATTAAACTGAGCGACGTGAAGTTGGCTCCTATCTTGGCCGATTGCTGCATCTTGCAAGGTCGGATAAAGACGGTCCTAGTTTGGTTTCTGTGGAAGGGAGCGTTGATCTTGATTCTAATGATGCAAGCTAGCCTCATCTCTGGTGTTGCAGAAAACAATGGCCTTGGTCTGTGTGGCTTTGGTAATGTCTCTTTATGTACTTTGTTTTGCAAGAATGCCAGGGAAAAACCTTAGAGTCTGGTGAGATGCGTTTTATGGTACGCGCCCAACTCTCAAGAGTCACGTACAGAAAACTGCAGAGTTTGTCCTCTTTCCCCACCCTTACCGTTTCTAGCTCCTGTCACACTCCGGTACTTCTCACTTCCACGTCGCGCGCTGCCCGAGGCTGCGTTCACGCCCGTGGTGGAAGTGCGAGTGCACCCGAGTCCCACTTGTCAAAGTAGGCAACCGCCCTCTGTTTTAGAGCTGCAGGTAGCCGGAAGCCAGGGAGGCATGGTCACCGCAGGGTGGCCAGTCCCCCAAGCTGGTGCTGCTGTCATTAGTGTGACTTCTCGGGAAGTCAGGAAATGGTTGTCGTTACAGGCTGTGGCCAAATATTTTTGGTTTGTAAGTGGCATATCTGTGAACCGTGTTCGTGCCAGTATCTGGAGGGAGAAACTCCACTCTGACCCCTGTAGAAACAGCAGTTCCAAGCAGGGAAGGTTTATTCCCCCTGGAATTCCCTGCGTGGGGAAATTAAGATGAGTGACTCCGATTTCGTAACTTGAACCACTGAGGGCTGTGGACAGATGAGGCCCTCTGGAGAAGCTGCCAAGAGCAGCAGGAGTTCTATGGCAGCCTTGCGTGTGTCCTCCCTGGGAGGTGGGGTAGGGCCTAGGCTTCAGAGACACAGAACACCCACCGAGTGTCTTAGGTCCAAGGACTCCAACCACCCACCATCTCCCTACCAGAACTTTCTCCAGCCAACCTGCAAAACACACTTTCTGACAAACTGCACCATCTTCCTGAAGCAGAAACATTCGCTTTGGGGCTTGCAGGCCAAAGAGTATCTTAAATCACACCTAGCTGGGCATTCGGGGCACTCAAGTGAAGATTGCTTGCCTTCATCTTACGTGGCCGGTCACTGGGGCCTGGTCCAGCTTTTCGAGTTCCCTTGCCCCAGGTCAAGGCTCTGCAGCAGCCCTGGCCTTAGTAAGTTCTCTGCTCCCTGCGGACTTCAGCTAGACGTGGGCTGGGGGTGGGAGAGCACGCTCTTCAAAAGCTTCGTACCACGTGGAGCTCAGCATGAGGGCCGTCTAGGTGGTTTCAGTTGGGCTCTTTCTGGCATGAAGGAGGAGGGGAGGGAGCACAGTGGGATCCCCTCAGCTGCCATTTCCTCTGCACTTCACTGTGTTAACTACTCCCGACACTTTCCAAGTTTAAACCAACGGCGTGAGCTTTATGAATTTGCCAGTAAACACTTTCCAAGTTGGGTCTCCAAGAATTTGCTTCTTTCTCATCAAAACGGAAAAGAAAAAAATTGCTGACCTCTGGATTTTTCTTGTCCTATGTTTTGAGAATCTGAAGTCAAGTTTGGATTAGACCCGGAAGGAAGGAGGTAGAGTTTACAGAGGAAATGGGGTGAGGTGGAGAAATCCTTTTCCAACGGAGAGGAACAGGGTCCAGTCTGGGGGATCAGAGCCAGGGCCCATTCGGGTTCAGTGACTCTCTTTATGTCTTTCGAAGCATTGCCGTTTAGCACATGTTTAATAGAGCGTTTTTCCTTAAATCTACAAACGTGTGTATTTGGAAGGAAATTGAAGCCGCATGTTCCTGGTTCATTTATACTTAACTCATCAAAATGTTGCTTTGCAATCATTCTTTGATGTCCAAATTTCACAGGGATCCAACTTAACGGTCTTATTTTATTTTATTTTTTTTCCACTGAGAATCAGTAAGTTCTCTTTTGCCAGCAGTAAAGCAACTCCAGTCCCAAACCATTCGCTTTCTGGTGTACAGTGCAAACCCTGGGAGTGTCAAGATCCCACTCAAATGCTTGGCCGATTGTGTTTGCCTTTCTTTGGGTCACCTGACTCAGTCAGGTGCATGACCAACAGAGTGAGGATTTCTTTCACGGCAGGACTCCCTCACCGATTGCTCCATGTTTGCTTGACTTTATTTTCTTTTTAACTTCTTATAATGAAAACCTCAACGCAAAAGTAGAAAAGTATCCTAAATCCCCATGTACCCTATCCCCCACCTTAAATAACAATTCGTTGGTCTCTCGTTTCATCTAGATCTTTGCATTGTTTTGAAGCAAATCTCAAACACCATATTTGATTGGTAGACCTTTTAGTATTTATCTCTAAAGGGTAAGGAGTCTTAACCATAACACTAATATCACAGCAGAAACAATTAACTTTAATTCCTTAATATCAAATGTCCATTCAGCTCACATTTTCCCCGTTTGTCTATCCTACAGGTTGTTTGAATCAGCTAAATAAGGTCTACACTTTGCAATTAGTTGCCATATCTCTTAATTACACCCTCCCGTCCCCCTCTATCAATGCAATAAAGGAGTTATTTAGGTAATTTTGAGTAATATAGTTTTGGCAAACTCCAAATACTAGGCTAGTAGCTTGAAAAAGAGAAAAAGTAATTCTATTAATTTACTACCAAATTGAGGGAAATGTAAAGGCAAGATCTTCAAAACAATCTTATGAATTTAACTAGAATGAGTGGGTTTTTCTTTTTGGTTTTTTTTTTAGTTGGTTTTTTTGTTTTTGTTTTTTTTTTGGGGGGTTTTTTTGGTGTTTTTTTTTTTTTTGGTTTTTTTTTTTTTTGGTTTTTGTTTTTTTTTTTTTGCCATCCAGAGCTTCGCGGGGAACTTAGAGAATGCGGGAGTATCTTCTGAAGGTGATAGTCTTCCAACTCTTTGGTCACAGACTTGTATGAATAAGGAAATTGGTCCATATGTCTATCCAGTCTATAGCTATCTGCTTACACCTGTGTTACTATATTCTACCCACCAGAAACCTAGCATCTAGCACAAATACCGGTAAAAGATGAAGTCTGTGTAAGAGTTCTGTTACATCCTCCCCACATTCCTCATGGGTGTCTGCACTTAGGAGACCACCACAGAGTTACGGGCTCTCAGGACTCGTCTTGCATTAGAACACCACCCCTTCAAAGTAAACAGTAAATGTCCCATTGCCTGCCTGTGGGATTGGCCTTGGAAGGAATAGGGCAGGAAATGGCCCATTTTTGCAGGCCAACGAAAACTTGTGGGCCAAAGAACCAGACATCTTTTCTTAGTCACTTTTCCCTTTTTTTGGACCATCACTTCTTCATGTGGCTCATGTGGACCCTACTGTCCCAGCTTCCTCTACTCTCAACCATACCTGTTTTCATAAACCTCCCTCACCCCCACCCCACCACCAAGAGTGGGGCTGGAGAGGGACCAGGGTTGTGAAAACGGAAGGATTTAGAGTTGGAGGAGTCCTCTTTTTAAGATGCAATCATGAATTCATACTTGCTAGGTCCCCAAGTTCTTGGAAGGCTCCTGCATGCCTTGAGATGTAATCATCAGTCTTACGGTAACCCCCTCCTGTGTGAGCAATGACCTACAGTCTGTGTCCCCCCACCTGCCCCCCCCCCCCACTTTTTTATTTCCGTATAGAGCCAGCCCTGGGAATTCTGGTGCCGGCTTTTGTGTTTAACTCTTGCATATCCAGAGCTAAGAAGTGTTTTTCCCCAATTCCCCGTGGGCCAAGGAGGTACCTGTGGCCCTTTCTCCATCCTCTTCATTAGCATTTCTACCTAGAGTAAGAGAAGGAGAAGCCAGGGCCCCAAGACAATGACTAAGTCCCTTTGTCATCCTGAGGACCGTAATCAGATGGCCCACCACCGTGAAGGTTGGTGGTGAGAGAACTTGGTGACTAAAGGCACGTGCTCTGGAGTCAGACTGACTCAGGTTCCTATTTGGTCTCTGCCAGCTGGGCAACCTTGGGCAAGTTACTTAGCCTCTCTGAGCTTTTCTTCTCTATAAATGGGGATAACAACACCTACCTCATGGGTTGTGATAAGTACTGAAGGAGATTATGTAAAGCACGTAATACAGTTCCCAGTACCTGGCAAGCCCTTTAAGTATAGATTTTAATAATAGTAGTAGCTACGAAAACATACTTCATCAATTCTAAAATCGTTACTATCTCTGAGAGCAGGCTGTATCTTATCAATGACACTGTACGAGGTTAATGGGCAGGATTTTGCTTTCTTGATAATCTGTAAAATAATGGGACATCCTACAATAGATGGAAGTCTTTGTCGTGAAATTTGACCATAAAGCTCCATCCACAAGGAGCACAGATGGGCTGAAATCAAGAAAAGTGGATTGCTGGATCCGTACAGGCCCCCCCCCTTTTTTTTTCCTTCCCTCCCTCACTGAAGAGACTGGTAAGTGGCTGAGCTGAGAGAGGGTGTCCAGTGTCTCAAGGTGAAGCCGAATGAGCACGGAGCCATTGGTCGGTGGGCAAGGGCCACTCCTTCCATGTGGGTCCACTCCCATGGGTGGGTCCCTTACCACAGTCCCTTCTCTCCCCGGAGTCTCCCTCAGCCACTTAGCTCTCTTCCTTGTTACCTTGACACTGAAGCTCCTACTTCCTCTTTCCTGTCCCCCTTCCTCAATGTGAAGAGGAAGGCCCGATCCAGCATATTATTTGGCTGGTGGAGTCTGTGGCCCAGACCATCCTTTTGTTAGAGCCGGAGGAGGCCTTGGAGATGATCTGGTCCAATATTCCCATTTATATAGAAGAACCTGAGGCACAGTAATTTACCCGAATGACTCAGCCCTGTCAGTAACAAACTATGTGACCTCAAACACGTCATAACAGTTTTGGGGAAAAAATAATGGGTTCGTTATTTTAATCTAGCCTCAGGCAACCATAAAGCTGTAGCTAGTTATTAAAATTTTAAACTGCTTCGGGCAAAGCAATGGCCTAGATGTGCTGCAGTGATGGCCTCCATCACCTGTGAGGAATTGAGTGTCCTTGGAGGGGATCTGACCGGATGGATGCGCATGCTCAGAACGTTCTCTCAGGAATTCCTTGACCAATTTGCAAACTGGGGCCCTTTGACAGTAATAAGGCTTTACATTTGAACATGGCATCCAAGGGTTTCCTCAACGGATGGCAGCGGAGAGACAGGGCTGAACCCAACCATGAAGCAGTTATAAGCTTCAGCTTGTAGTAATTAAAAACAGAGCCTCTGAAGCCACTCCGATCTGAGTTCAAATGCTGGCGTGTCCCTTACGAGAGCTACGGAACCTCAGATTAACTCACCTCAGCTGGGCCACGAGTTCCCCATCCTTCAATCAGAGCTCTTAACGGTGGCACCTGCCTCACGGGGTCAGCATGGAATACACGCATGGGGCACTTAGTGGACGCCTGGAGTGTCCTATGTGCGCTGTAAGCATTAGCTGTGGTAATGGAAGATAAATGGCCTTACTTGAACCTCACGGCGAACGCAGCAAATCCCCATCCTCCTGATGAGAGCGCTAAGACTGCTTGAGGTTGGGGTAGCTCCCCTAGAGGAGCCAGCCAGCCTGGGACACAGGCGTCCTGATTCTCGGACCAGGGCTGTCCCCAGCCCCTCCTCCCCCCACTGCATCTGCCCTGTTGCTGTGAAGATGGCGTTACTGGGGGTGGGGGTCCCGTTGCCGCGGGTCTTCATAATTCCCTAGGCCCGGGTTGGGGGACTGCGATGGATTCCTAACCAGAAAAGTAAATTGCTTTATAGAAGAAATTTTTCTGGGCAAAATATTTGTGTAGTTTCTCTGGCCAGTTAAAATTACGCTGAAGGTGCAGCTTTCCAGCAGGTAGAATTACTTTTTCCACTGAAATAGGCGTAAGGGGCTCAGCATAAAACCTCTTTGGCCTCATGAGCTTCTCGATGAACGAAGAGGCTATCCGAGGGATTCTGCTGTGAATGCGTCTGCAAGAGCCCTTTTCTCCAAAATGCTGCATTTTTTTATAAAAAAAGAAAATAACATCTGGGCAGCCCTCAAAAGCAGAAGCCCGTTCCCCGATGACACAAACTCTGTGAGGATCTGAGGGGTCATCAGGGAAGTGCAGGCCGTGTAGCCTGGTGATCGTGAGCGTGGACTCCAGAGCCAGCCAGACGCTGGCTGTGTCGCTTGCTGCCTTAACGTCTCTGAGCGCGGCCTCGGGGTGTTTGTAAGGGCTCCATGGGCTCCTGCAGAGACAGCCCCCGCACCATGCCTGGCCATGAACATTAGCGACCAATGGTAGCTATTTTTGCTTCTCCCTTTGCTACTCTACAAGCCAACTTCCTTTCTCTGTTCCCTGCATACTTTTTCTCTTTAGAAAAGAGACCCATGTGGTATTAGGCAGTGGTGGTGGTGGTGTCCGGTTACTGGAGGCTCTTTCCGGAAGTCTCCCCCCTTTTGGCCGCCTCTGATTCTACTCAGGACAGCAGCCCAGCCTCATCAGAGAATTATAATTCCTTTTACATCACAAAAGAATGATTAAACACTTGAGAGATGCTGACTCTCCATAAAAAGCCCCCAAACGCTTATGACCTGCTTTAGAGAATTTAAAACCCCAAATGGCAGCTAAACAGGCGTGGTGTCTAGGGCTCAAAGATAGAACAGGGGAGGGTCAATGGGGCTAAGGAAAGAGTGCTTTAACTTAGGCATTGTTTCTTCAATGACAAAATAACCAGATAAGTTATTCTGTGAGAAAATGTGGTCAATTTGGTTTTTCTTTTACATCCCTCATCAGTTGCTTAGTATCATTAAGAAAGCTGTACTGTATGGTGACTAACATATAATAAAAAAAATAAATAAATAAAAAGAAAGCAACAGGGTGACCAGTTGACTTCTCAACTTTTCCATCGGTTTCTTTGTACGTATATCTATCTCGTCTTTCTCGGTGTGGTGGGTGGGCTTGGAATGAGACATGTGGACCCCAAAGGAGTTTAGTGGCTTGGTTCTCCTTCAGATTCTTCGTCTGCTATTTAACGAAGGCAGGGCGTTTCTATTCATAAAATCGGTACGATGCAGAAACAGATTGACTGCTTTGTCCAGTAGAAGTAAATCAATGTTCTGAAAAAAATCCAGCAAGACTTTTCCCACTTCTTAAAATTCTTCCCCAAGTGTTTTGTTTTATAAGTGATTTTTTTTTTCCAAACTAGGCAACCTACAAGTAGATGAATTAGCAAAAACAAAGTACTCTTTCCTGGAAAGTGCATAATTTAATATCAGGCATTTATCAAGTACCTATGAAACATCAGCCATGTTCTAAGGCTCTGAGAACCCTGCAGTACGTATGTTCCAATGAGAGGCCGGTAAACAACCATCTGGCATATCAGATGGAAATAAGTGTTATGAAGTAAGACAGCATCTCCTGACCCTGGTTTATTTATATAAGGCCTCTGAGAAAGTGGCGTTTGCGCAGAAAGGGACAGAGGGAAGGCTGTGAGGACGTCTGGTACGGGAGAACTTGACTGTGGAGTAAGGCTGACCTGTTTGCACACACTAGATCTGACACTGTCTTGCTCCACGTCTCCTTATGTGGCCTTAACCTCTCTCCTCTGTTGTGTCATCTGTAGAGTGTGAATGAGGATTCCTGCAGAATTTCCTCCAGAAAAGGAGCTGGTGCCTGGGCAGGCTGGCTGAAGGGGAGTTCCTGCTACTTCCTCTTTTGCCTTGGCTGGATTATTTCTGAAGGAGGTTGGGGGAGGATTTTCACCTGGTTAAACATCACTCTGGGTCACATGTTCCCAATGTAGTTCTAAACGAGTCTCTGCTACCAATGGCCTCCCTCTCCACACAATGCCCCCCGCCCTTGCTCCAGTGTGAATTCACGTTTAATTTTCCCATCCCTAAATTATTTTGCCTTCTGTATTTCTCCAGCTTGTTCATACCTGTTTTCGGTGGATTCTGTTTGCAGGTGTGTCTGTCTGACCCGGTTTTCTTCCTACCTCCTGTCTCAGGTCTTCTGTGGTACTCCCCCACCTGAGCGTCCTCCATAAATTTCATGACACCCTGTCCTGGGGTGTCATCAGGGTAGTGGTCAGGGTATTGATGTGTTGGCAGGGTAAGATCCCCCTCTGAAACACCTCTCCATGAGTGGGCTTAATACCTCTTTTGTTTGGGGTTTCCATCCATTTTCAAGCCTCCATTTTGAATCTTTGGACCGATAGAGAAAATCTTTCCCAAGACCCAGCACACATTTGGCTCAGTGCCCTCCTCCCCATACCTTATATTCTTGACTACCACAAGAGCAGTATTAAAGTCCTCAAGATAATCCCATGAACTTGTCTATGATACCTTAAATGCAGATCGCTCTTTGTTTATTCATGCCTGGTATCCTGAGCCTTCTAAATCTTGCTCCCCTAATACTTACTCCACAACCAACAACTGCATGTATCCTACGCTGATTTCTCACTACCTTTTCTCTTTTCTTTCTATATCACTATCACATGCTGTTGGTCTTTTTCCAATCTTCTGACATCCCCTTGTGTGCAAGGTAATTTTTCAGAAATAATTATTCATCTTTACTGCACCATTGTTCAGTAAGCATGTTAGTCAAATTCTCTTATCCCCTGAGGACGTGTGTCATCTGGAGCAGCTGATTTATGTATGTTTGTGTTTGCCAAATCCTCTTCTTCCTATTTTTTTTGTCCAAACTGATCCATGTGAGTTTGTAACTCTCAATTTCACTTATTTATGCTTCCATTTTTAAAGGAGTTTAGCATTTCATGTCTTAACGTTTTTATTTTGGTGTCGGCCTCTTTTAAAAACCAGTAGATCAGTGTTCTTTTAAGCTTCTTGGCCTGTTCTTTATGACTCAGGGTGAGCTTACAGATTCTCAAGCTATTGCTCAGTTCTTCTGTTTTAACTTGTGTATTTTTTTTTTCTCTGAGCTGAATTGATACAGTCCACTATCTGGGCATCTTATTCTTAAGTATTCAGAACTGTTTGGTGACCCTAAGTCTCTGACATGACTGAATGGGTGTCCACTTTTTCCATTTGATCTAGAGACTGGAATTAAAGAATTATGAACCATAAATTTCAGGGGGAAAAAGCCATGCACTATGTTGATCTGCTTTTTAGAAACCACCAAGTCTCTCAACTTCCCAAAGTGTAGAACTTTCCACTACATGAATAGTTTGGCACTAATTATTCCCTCTTTCCCCCCCGGGAAATAATTTTATTCAACCCAACCTATCTTTGTAAGATAACCTTGCCAAATCAACATGATTTTAGAGAGCATTCTTCTGAATTTACTCAGTGACTATCCGTATCCCAACTTGGGTTGATCCCTCCACCCACCCACTAGAGAATCCTGAAGTCACAGCACACATTCCTGCCATTTATTTTTAGAATATAATCCAACATCCTTACTTTACTAAAGACAAATGTTTGACCCCAATAATCAAGGACATGTAAGTCTGCAACCACTCTCTGCCAGTGATTACTCCAACAGAAAGCTCTGTTTATCATGCAATAACCCTTACTCTTAACAAGCTTTACAAGCAGTAACCCTTATTCTTAACAAACTTTACAAGCTGGTGTGCCACTTGACTTTGAAGTAGGTATTGAAATACATTCAAGCGAAGCCCCATTGTCATGTGGATCTGTTAGCAAGAACAGTGTATTTGCTGCGCCGACTTTATTCAAATGGCATTAGATTTGGAATTGATTAATAACCTGAGCAAAAATAACTGGAGCATCTGAAAACTAAATTTCTAGTCTTCACCACACGACCAAGCGGACCTTTGTCATGGATGCCCCACGCAAGGATGGCAGAAATTAAATACAATTTGCAGGCGTTGCAAAAAGGGAGCAGCTTGCAGTGGGGGCCTACCCCCGCAGCTTCCAGGACCCTTTTGTTGCTGTTTTCTGAAAGCCTACTTTTAATCTTAAAACCTGCAGTCAGCGGTTTTTTTGATAGCATCAGTTTAGGTAACAGCAGCCCTGGTATGTGGTGACTTACGTATACATTTACTCTAAAGAGCTCAGAGCAGAAATTAAACCAGCTGGAAAGGAATTGTTTCCCGTAAGTGAAAGAATGTTTGTGTGACTCCTATCCTACAAGAAGATAATTTCAAAAGTTCTCAAATATTAAGAGCCATTGGAAAAGAAGGGACTAGGGATGCCAGGGTGGCTCAGCTGGTTAAGTGTCTGCCTTCAGCTCAGGTCATGATCCTAAGGTCCTGGACTCGAGCCCCACATCAGGCTCCTTGCTCAGCAAGGAGCCTGTTTCTCCCTCTGCCCCTCCTGCTGCTTGTGTGTACGCATGCTCTCTCTCTCTCTCTCATTTAAAAAAAAAAAAGGGGGACTAGAAAACATTCAAGGATTTTTGTCAACCCAGACTACTCAGTAAGTAAATACCTGTATACTCTACCACTGTCCCCAGAGAAGAAAGTAACTCCCCTACTTGTCGGGATTCTGCAGGATTAGAGGACCAGAAGGGGAGGAAATATTGCTGGGGACCTTCTGGAAAAGGAACAATGGACATTTCTCTAGTCCAGACCCTGGCCTCAAGCTTCTGGCAGCTCCCACTGGCAGAGGGCTCTTGTGGTCTTATTTGTGCCAGAGGGAGCCCTTGGTCTCTGTAAAGCACCAAGAGCTCCTCTGATGGAGCAGGATGGTTACATGGCTGATCTGATGTTAGGAAATCTACCTTATTTAAAGTGTGGTTTAAAAAAACAAACAAACAAAACAAACCAACCTTCAAGACCGATTAAGTCCTTGGAACTGACTCCACTTTCAGTGGGACTGAGTTGATTTAGTCCACTT
The DNA here is from genome assembly GCF_024610735.1 of Ursus americanus. Lineage (NCBI taxonomy): Eukaryota > Metazoa > Chordata > Mammalia > Carnivora > Ursidae > Ursus > Ursus americanus. Next base: position 43,079,455 of record NC_142134.1, read on the forward strand.
TCTGGATCCGCTTCAACCACTCGGATGTCCCAGACTTGGCCAGGTAGAGCTGTCTGTGCATGAATGTTAATGGGCTGTTTGGCTTTGCTCGCTCTGATTACTTCCAGAAGTTGCAGAACATCTTGTCCCTGTTGAGGGTCTTCAGTTACCTTCCCCACCCCTCCACCCCAAAAGGGCCTCTGTGTCCGTGCATTCATGTTCAGCCTCTCCCGGCCATGAAAGTAACGAGACTGGACACTAATGGCTGCTGCATTTTAAATTTGTGTGTAGTGTCCCCGGTGAGCTGCACACCTGCGAGTTTGAAGGCTCTTTCAATCACAGCCTTTGAATCCCAGATGCATCACGTAAGACATGGATGATGTGGGGGAGAGATTTTAACCAAACACATGCCGGGATACTAGGCTTGAGCCATCTGGCAGAGCAAGCAGATTGATGGATTTTTCTAAAATGGAAGACTTAGATCCATTGGACCTGGGTTGCAATTTAGTGGTTTTCCAGAGATGAATCCTAATCCATTCAGAAAAGACGTATAGGGGTTCTGCTCTCTTACCCCCACCTCCAGATACATGTGTGCTTCCTCCCTGCATTCCCCTGGAGTTAGCAGGAGCCCCCAGAGCAGCAGAACTATAAGGAAGTGCTGTTCTGGGTAGCAAAAGGCAGGGCTGGCAGAAGTATTTTCTGTCACTGCTGATCTTGGTCCTTAGGCTTAAAGACAAGGTCCCACTCAATCTAGTGGTTTTGTGGGCAGTCTAGTGGAAAGGGCTACAGATAAAACAGGCACAGTGGTGTCCCACCCAGGGGCAATCCAGACACTCACCCTTCAGGCTTGTGTGTTAAGCGTGTTCTCTTACTATGTGTTCTGAGTGCCAGGCTTGGAAGTGGGTTCTTGATGGGATTTTTTGCGGTGGTGGACATGGCGGATGAGGCAGTGGTGGTGGGTTTTTAGGAGACATTTATATTTAGCCAATAGTGGATTGAAACCAGTTGCTATGCAAATTTCTTTACTTTGCTTCCCTAATATTTCACATTCCAAGTGAGAGTGATTAGAGAAGCAGTTACTAACAGTAGGCAAGCCCCACCCAGCCTTAGGATACTCTGTCTCCGTGGGTCACTGACTTCCCCACACCATCATCCAGAAAGAAGGAACTAGATGGGCCAGATTGTATATTTAAAGAGGAAGAAAGAGTGCTGCTCATTGAAAGCTCCCCTCCCCCTCCTGTTTTTTCAAAGACCTCTTCTTTGGCCAAGTGAGAGGGTGTGGTCCTAGACTCCTGTCAGATGGGGAGTAGTGCAAAGGAAAGCACCCAGGGCTGTCCACCGGCGGGGGGCTCAGGCAGTCCTGAGAGGCCCAGGAGTCTGATGGCAGAGCCAGTGTTTGGTGCAAAGCGTTGGGTTAGAGTAAATAGAGAGGGTGGGAGAACCTAAAGGAACCTAAAAAGTGGCCACATCCCCATCCTTTGTAACTACTCACTCTGTGTGTGTGTGTGTGTGTGTGTGTGTGTGTGTGTGTGTGTGTGTGTGTGTGTTTGCACATGCCCGCGTGCAGCTACTGGCTACCTGCTGATAGAAACACTGCAGCTTGCCTCCCTTCTCCACCCAGGAACAAGGCTGGACAGAAGGAGGACTAGAACTCCGCCTTTGGACAAATGATTCAGTCGATTAAGAAAGGGTGGACCTCAGGCTATTGTACACATAGGACTTCAAGGGCGGTGGTTACCATTTCAAAGCTTTTACAATCCTACTCGGAATCCCTGTGTTGTTTGCTGGCTGTTGGACGCTACTGAAAAGCTCCAGGTATTCATGCAAGTTGGCTGCCTTTAAAAAAAAAAATTATACACTCTTTTCACCTGTTTTCAGGCAAATTACCTTCGACAGGAAAGCCCATCTACTTTCCCCACCACCATCTTAAAATGCATAGAAAATAAGCCTGGAGGTGAGTTTCTTCACCTAATGGCATGCCAGAATCATGACTGGCTTGGGCTATGAATAAAGCAAAAAAACAAAAAAGTAGAGTTTCCTAGGAAATTATCACTGCTAAAACCATGTGAGAGAGAGTTAGATTTTGCTACCACCAGTGAAAGGAATGACCCCTGGGTTGGAGCAGAAATCGTGTCAATGCTACTATTTATATCCTCGTATAATAAATGCAGTCTAGCACGCCTTTTGTGGTGCTGTTTTTCACCAAGTCAGTGCATCGTCAGGTGCAGAAGCAAGAAGGGGAAGAGAACCAGCTACTCATTAAAAAAAAAAAAAAAAAAAAACCAAAGGAGTGATTTCTCATGAGCACATTGGGCTCAGTGTCATCAAAGGCTCTTGAGGGGCTTTAGAGAAACTGTGTCACATCAGTGTCTGTGGAACTCTTCGTAAAGAAGTGATGTGGGAATAGAAGCACTAGACTGGGAATGGAGTGGCTCTGAGAGCTAACCCAGAGCTGCTGCTAATCAGTACTGCTGAACAAGTTTTTCTAAGGCACATTTGGAGAACACACTGTGTTTTTAGACAAAGGCGTAGGAGAGCAGGGAAACCCGAGGTCAGGAGCTGCTTGTGGTCTGGGCACCATTCCACTCAGTAACCTTTCTAGACACTTTACTGTGGCCGTTTTGGGGCTTGTCGTCCACAGGAAGAGTTCCTCAGGGGACGCCTTGGGGGCTGTGTCCTTTGTGTCAGGACCATCTTCCGAAGGAGGCAAGCCGGCCGTCTCCTCCCCCGGGTGATGGATAGCTGCAGTGACCGGAGGAAATCTAGGAGGCATGTCCCATGAGCTCCCCTGAGTGTCTGACTCGGACTTGAATACAGGAGGTGCATTCGCAGAGGGAGGGCATTGCATTTATGTAGTTATCCTTACCCATTTCTTCATGGTTAAAGAAAATCATGCTACCTTATTATGCAGAACACCAAAGAAAACAATAAGATGGTGACAGGGTGTTGTGTGTGTTTATAATGTGTGTGTATAAAATGTGTGTGTATAAATTGGTGGAAAGACTTCAGGCCAGGGTCAAGTGATTAACCCCCAAGGCTTACACTGGTGAAGACCTCTCAGAAGTAGTGACCTTGATGAAGTCCAATACTTTGGCATTTGAGCTTCTCCACCTGTAAAATGGGGGTGATGGTGCTTTTGTCAACTGTTATCAGACACTATACCAAATCTAAGAGGTAAGATAGTCCCAGCCCTGTGTGCTCATGAATTAAGCCAAGAGATGAAGGAGAAATAACGGAGAAAATGAAAGCAGGAGAGAGAGCGCATAAAGAGGGGACATTGACTAGGGAGTCCCTGGCATCCTCATGGCAGCGGGTATGGGCAGCCGGTTCAGGATCTAGGACTGATCACTGAGTCAGCTCCTACTTCCTTGGCTCCTGTCCTTCCACTCCAATGTCTGCGTTTTTGGTAGGTTTTGTTTGTTATAACTAATGGTAACATTTACCTCTGAGAACGTTAATATAGTGTTTTAAATTTGTGAATAGAATAGCGACACTAATCAAGAAAAATTAATGTTCAGTTTCAGTTACAATGCAATGGGCCAGTTTGTTTCAGAGGATGGATTTCTCCTCCAGAACTGCAGGTAATCAGAATTCAAGTTTGCTGTTCTGGATGGAGTGGGGAAATATTTCACTTGTGGCTACATCAGGATGCGGGGTTTATGTCATGGAAATAGTATTTCAGGAGAAACATGATTGCAGTAGAATTTGCAAAAAGGACAAAAAGAATCCTGCCTTAACCAAACCACAAAGTCTGGTCTGTTGTTTATGGAGTCTCAATAACCTAATGAAACAGGCTTAGTTTGTAAGGGAAACTGCAACATTGGTGGGTCTCCTATAACTTGAGTTCTATCCTTTGTGTTCCTTAAAGTCTAAACCTTTAAATTTGCAGAAATAAAACTTTATTTCTCTTCTGATTCAGCCATGAAGATTCATAATTATTCCAAGATTGGCAAACACCTTTTCCATCAATTCCATGACTTAATAGAAAAACACTGTCATTTACACAGCTTAACGCTACTGGTTTCCACCCTTCCACACTCAAGCATGGTCATTTTTTCTACAGTAACTTTGTAAAAGGCCATGGCTTGGTCATTTGCTTAGCAACCCTACGGTGTTGCAGCCATCATCCTGGGCAAGGACACCGAGGCCCCTAAAGATAGCAGCCTGGCCAGAAGGCTATGGCCACTGAGTAGAGAGACAAACAGAGCACAAATCATTTGACTCTTGATACGTTACTCTCTTGAGCTCTAGAAGACCGTTGAGCTGTTTCACCTGAACTTGTTCCCATCTTTCCTTAAAGACAGGTTCTCTTAGCCTTCTCTGCATACAAAGTAACCAAAATCCAAAGCCTATTCTCCCCTTCTACCAACTTCTGACACACTTAAGGTTGAGGATAGGACCTTACCCAGAAGCCTAGCACACTCGGGAAAGGATTTGCAAACCCTCTCAAAGAATCAACAAAGGCGTGAAGGGAACCATGGGGAAACTGGCAGTGAGGCTGGTATTTCAGGGGCACAACTGCTCCTACCCTTGCCTTCCTGCTCAGGGTCACTGGACTTATGCCCGCAGTCCCGTTATAAGTCTTATGGTGAAGGCTTCCATGGGACTGTCTTAGAAAAACAATCCTCCAGTAGGCTGTGATTGTCTTCGGCGCTACCGATGAGGGCGTGTTCCCTGGACTCCCATGTCTGCCTCCCCCACCCGTATGCACTGGCAACCTGATGTTGTCAGCTGGCTTCCAAGGCATGCACGGCGTGCACTGGAATCACCTGGAGAGCTTGTTGAACCACATAGGTACTTGGCATCCCCTAACCAATACAGTGAGGGTTCCCAGTCTCGGCGCTATTGATATTTTGAATGAGACTGTTCTTTGCTGTGGGGAACTGTCCTGCGCATTGTAGGACGTTCAGTAGCACTCCTGGCTCCTACCCCCTCGATGCCAGAAGCAAACTCCCCAGGTGTGCCAATCAGAAGTGTCTTTAGATATTGCCAAATGTCTCTTGGGGCATAATATTACCCCTGGTTGAGAATTACTCTTAGGGACTCGAATTCCTAAGGGGAGGGTGGGGCCCAGGTTCTAGCTTTAACAAGCTCCTCAGGCAAATCTGTTTCCTGGTTGTGGTCTATTGGGCCCTATCTTCCCTTTCAACACCCCATGCCCTTCAGGCCCTGCTTCCATGGCCACTTAGAGGATGAAAGGTAAAGCTCAGTTCTTCCTTTGCCAGGCCAACTGTGCTACCCAGAAGGCAATGCGCTAAATAAACAAAATCCTGCTCTGTGCTCTTGTGTGGCCCTTTTCGCATCCAGGGAGCATATGTACTTAACAGAGTCTTTGGGAGAGAACGTCCCTGCTGTTCTTCTGTAACCCTGGAAAACAATCTGTGAGCTTCCCTGATGGTCCCTTTAGAGGCAAAAGGGAGAAGAGAACATCAGTGTAGTAGGCTCCTGGAGGGTGAAATGTTCGGCAGCAACTTCCAGGGCCGCCTGGAACCTTCCCTGGGGGAAGGCTGGACCTAATCTTGCCTGTGGGGGAGGGCGCCTCAGCAGAGACCCATCAGCCGGGCCGCAGTCCGGCACAAGCTTGGGACTCCGCCTCTGATGCCTTTGTTGCAGCATGAATGATGTGGGTGCTTTCAAGAAGTCTGTGTGTTCTGTCCCCTGTGGTTGGAACTTCCTCCCTAAATGGTCTTATTGGGGATGTTATTCTCCAGCTGGCATGAGGAGAATTTCCTATGGGGACTGTCAAAGGGCTATGCTCTGGAACAGGGGCCCTTCTGCGGGGATCTTTATGGAAAGCAAACATTTTGTTTAAAAAGAAGGCTGGTTGCTGTCTGGCCGCTCCAGAGCCCCTGGTCTGTGAGTTTCCTGGGGCTTTCAGCTATTGGAGCTGATGGCTTTGCGCCAACAGTGCTTTCTTGAAGGGCACGCTGTGTTCGCGGGATTCGTATCCTTCATCCATCCCTTTCCTAAGCCATTCATTGCACAGTTATATTTAACAATAACGTCGCCTTTTTTCTCACTGGAAGCCCTCTCTAGCTGGTGGGGGCGTCAGCTCATGGTTTTCTCTTTCCTCAGACGGCAGCAGCGCTCTATAACTCCTTTTCAGAAAAAAAAAAGAACAACTGAGGTAGAAAGTGGTGTCCAGTCCCCGAAGAGGCTGCACTGTCTGTCCCCTACACATTCCTGAAGAGAGAGAAATAAATACATCACCAGCACGTTGTTGCATTAGAACAAAGAGCAGTAACACCCGTGTCTGGAAGGGCTTGTCCTAAGATCTCTTAGAACTCCAAGCATTCATTATGGTCCAACATCAAGAAAAATGAAGTGCAGAAATTGTGGTTTACCAGCAGCTTGGTTCAAACGTATTACAAATGTGGGGCATTTCAGCCTCACGTTTAACCCTTGCTCACAGTTTACACGACAATTAGGAGTTCGTTCACCTCCCTTTACATTCTCCCCCCGCTCATATGTTTACACGGCATGGAAACATCAGAGCAGGCAAAACTAAACAACTAGCTTCGAGCTAAAATAATTTATACTAAAAACAAATTTGAAAACTAAATATTATCCCAACCCCTGTCTGTTTCTGGGTGCCTCATCCAGGGAGCTGCGGGTGTAGAATGTGAGACGGAGCCCGTGTCTGAGCCAGCCCGAGCCCCAGAATTTTAAGATTAGGGGCATTAAAGATTGGCCCGTTGAAGCCTCTCACTGTATAGAGGAGAAGATGCCCCGCAAAGTTAAGTGGTTTGCTTCGGAGAAAAAAAACGAGCTGAGGCAGAAGAAAGACAGGTGGCATATCAATTTCTAAGCCAGTTTTCTGCCAACGACCAAATTCTCTTGCCCATGACGTGTTCCCTAACTACTGTCCACAGCACTTCCTTGCTGGACAGAGTAGACGAATTCTTGCCTAGTGCCGGTCGAGCTTACCTTATTGGAAGAAAGAGTAAGAAGGCTGACAGCTCTGTGAACGGGGGAGGGGCTGGGCAGCAGGTTGGCCGTAACTTAGTACCACAGACTAGGGGGAGTAAATAACGGAAATGTATTTCCTCACAGTTCTGGAAGCTAGAAGTCCATGATCAAACTGTAGGCAAGCTTGGCTTCTTCTGAGGGTTATGAGGGAAGGATTTATTCCGGGTTTCTCTATTGGCTTGTAGATGGCCACCTTCTTTCTGTGGCTTCACACGGTCTTCCCTCTGTCCCTTCTGTGTCCTAAGTTTCCCTTCTTATAAGGGCACCAGTCAGATTGGATTAGAGACACCTGACTGACCTCCTTTAACTATCTCTTTAAAGGCCCGATCTCCACATAGAGTCATACTCTGAGGTACTGAGGGTTAGGACTTTCACATGAATTTTGGGGTGGGGGGACACAATTTAGTCCCCCATGGGGTGTCTGTGCATGCACATTTTTGAGCAAAATAGAAAAAGAGCAATAGAGAGAAAATATGAACTCGAATAAGAGTCCCTCAGGCCTGCTGAGGAGGCATAATCCTTTCATGCCAAGACCGTGGCAGGAGATTGGAGAAAGAGAAGAAGAAGAATGAGAACGGAGTAGAAGCTGGAGCTTCTTGCTGGCCAGACCCCTGGACCCTCAGAACTTCCTGTCATCGTCTCATAGGGCCTGCTGACTTGAGCTTGGTGCTGTCCGTCTTCCGAGGGATCAGGCTGGGGGTTAGGGCGGCTTTGTGCGAAACTAGACTGCCCAGGAGTCCGCTACAGAGGCAGAGGGGATTCAGAGGGCTAGCTCTGCACTGTCTGTCCATCATGGTAGCCGCTAGCCTCGTGTGGCTGCCGAGCACTTGAGACGCGCTGCTTCTAGATTCGATGTGCTACAAACGTAAGGCGCACGTTAGATTTCAAGGACTTAGGATAAGAGAAGAATGTAGACGATCTCAATTTTTGCTTAGGTGTGGAAATAGTAATATTTTAATATACTGGGTTAAATAAAGCATATTAAGATATACCCGCTTTTAAAATTTTACTTTATATAATCTGGTTACTAGAAAGCTCTACCTATGTAGCTCTTACCAAGTTATCTATTGGACCGCTGTATGCTCGAAACCGTGCTTGGGGAAAAACTGCGATGGAATTAGGCTGGCACTATTTTGAAAGGTTAGGAACTATATGAATATGTGTATATATAGGTACGTACAGTTTTCTATCTTGCATTTATATTCATAATCCCGTTTCTCTTTTATTTGCTGCTCTTCGCAAATATGATCGTCAACATACAGGGAAACAGAACCTACACAGGAGTAGAGAGAATAGCAGAATAACTCTCCTAGGCGCATCTCCCAATTTTAACAATTACAAACATTTTATAGTTTTACTACATCTCCAACCTCACCCCACGTTTGTTTGTTTGTTTGTTTTTGCTGGAATATTTTAAAATTCTAGACATTACGTAATTTTATTCAAATACCTCCACAAAATGTTTTTCACGGACTGTCCACTATTCTGACTTCTGGCATGTCCTAACTGATGGAAAGATTCTCTAGACAAAGGGACATTTTTTCTTCAACATAAATTTTCTCTCTCCTAAGTAATCTGTGATGAACGTTCTTTAACATAAATCTTTTTAAGGCTGAATTCTTAGATTTTGAATTTCTTATTCAAAGTAGATTTTTTTTAAAATATTGGATGCATAAGCCAAATTGCTTTCTGAAACATGCACACCCCTGTCTTTTATCTCCATGTTTCACTGTAAACACGTCTACCAGCACTGGATGTAATTGTGCTACTTGCATGCATCAAATACAGTCTCAGTGTTTCTTATCTTTTTTTTTTCTTTCTTTTTTTTTTTTTCCTTAGATTTTATTTTGACAGCACATGAGTGCACAAGCAGGGGGAGCGGCAGACAGAGGGAGAAGCAGGCTCCCTGTTGAGCAGAGAGCCCCATCCAGGGCTCGATCCCAGGACCCTGGGATCATGACCTCAGCGAAGGCAGATGCTTAACTGACTGAACCACCTAGGCGCCCCTTGGTGTTTCTTTAATTGGAATGTTTTACTTCTTTTATTACAGCTGAGGCTGAACAATTTTTTCTTATGTTTCATTTGCCATGTACATTTCAATATTAGCCATTTTGGGTGGAATTTTCAGTGATTTTACTATACTTTCTGTACATTAAAGATATCCTTTGATTATATATGTTGCAATTATTCTATTAGTCTTTATATTTATCCTTTGAGTCCTGTTTACAAATACATAGACAAAGGTAAAAAAAAAATTGGGGAAATAGAGAACACATTTATAGCCTGTTCTGATGCAACCATTGCTATTGCATTGCATGTGAAGACAGGTGTTTTGGCATGATTCTAATCAGCTTCGAATAGTTGTTGACTGAGTGTTTAATTTTTACTTGTTTAAACATATCCATCTTTGCCTCTTCCATTTCTCTGCAGTAGAGAAAGTTCTTCATATTGAGGTCTGAAAAGCATTTTCATCATCTTCTAGGCTTTGAGGCATTTCTCACAGCCCTGTGTTAACTACTTTCTTCTTACCCGGCCTCGGGTGAGGGATGCTCTTCCAAGAGTCGGTGTTGGCCTGGACAGTGGGTGTGCATTTCTCTTGGCTCTGGTCGCTGTGCACTTGGCAGCTAGGCCAATGCTCTCTGCTAAGCACAGGTCCTGAGGAAGCTCGGCCCAGGGCCATCCCTGCCCGGTAGTAAGGTCTGTCCGCAAGGATGCCCTGCTGTGCTCTGGTGGGGAGCCTGTGCAACCGCCGCCCCTGGCCTCTCGCACCCTGGCAGCCCACGACGGACATGGGCCCGTCCAATGCCAGCTCGCCCTGTTCCCCAGGTCTCCCTGCAACCGTCTGCCCCGAGCTTCATGCCTTACCGAGTGCTGAACAGACACAACAGGTTAGGCAACAACTTTTGTGTTCTAAGGAATTTTAGGAGACAGAATGGAAAGACAATTGAACATGGGTACGAAGTTTAGATAAACTTAGAAAACATAAGACTTTCTTCCCAGGACCTGGCACATAGTGGCCTCAAAATATTTCTTGGGGAAATCAGTGAATGAAGAAAAAAGTAAACTATATTCGAGCATAAGCCTCACTTAGCTGCAGGTGGAATCTTGCTCCTATAATGGGATTAGAAGCCCCCCACTTCCTCTCTTTAGTACTGGGGAAGACACTAACTCTGTCAGTGTTGGGAGCGGAGCTTTCACAAGGTTTCTGTCTTCGCAAAGTCAGGTAGCTGACAGTCCTGGGGTGCCCCCTTCCCCTGCTGAGGCTCCCCGTTGCACCGCATCCCCTCCACTGTGGATCTGTGGGCGTGGGCTGTACCACTGGTCCCGTGAGGAATCCGAAGTCAGGCTCACCGAGAAGAGGGAACCATGCTGATGAACAGAAAAACCCAGATATGTCCAGAGGAGTCCAAGCACTTCCTATGCGGAACGAAGTGGTGAGAGGGCGCAGGCTGACCAGACGGAACCGACAACTGCTCTGGAGCTAAGAACCCCTGTAATAACTGAGCCAGCCCCCGCCTTGCGGAAACGGATTCTGGGCGTGGGGAAGTCACGCAGATCGCTCTCGAAAAGATTTTGACGCCATCAGACAGCACCACAGCAAATTAGGAAAACATATTTAAGTGGTAAATTCCTAAAAGAGAAGGAAGTTAGTTACAGTGGATAATTCAATAAGCTATTTTCCTAAGTCAGATTATTTGTACCATGAACCTGAGAATTAGCGAGTGTGTTGAACATATAGTATTAAAACTATATCCATTCACCGAAATTCGACCTCAAGTTATGAAGATGAAATGACCTTGGTGCTGAGACTATAGACCTGGATTTTTTAATTCCCAAAGATCTATTTCAGTTGCAGCTAATGTCTATAAGCACAACCTTGGATTTTTGTGGGGGAGGGGCAGGAAGGGAAGTCAGGGCGCAGAAAGAAGAGTCTGAAACCTCATTTGACTCAGCACATATTTGACCTCTAATTCATGCATTCCCTACCCCTCATTTAGCTTTCTTTTTTTTCTTTTTTTAGTTGACCTACAATATTAGTTTCAGGTGTACAACTAGAGTTTCAGCATACATTGTGAAATGATCACCATGATAAATTTAACTTCTACCTGACACCATACAAAGTTGTTAGGATATTAGTTACATTCCCTATGCTGCACATTACACCTGCATGATTTATTTCATAATTGGAACTTTGTACTTTATAACCCCCTTCCCCTATTTCGCCAATCCCTGGGGACCCCCTCCCCTCTGGCAACCACCAGATTGTTCTCTGAATCTATAAATCTGTTTTTGTTCATTAGGTTTTTTTAGATTTCATGTATAAATGAAATCATAGGTTGTCTTCTTTTCACTTGCTTTACTTAGTATAATATTCTCTAGGTCCATCCATGTTGCCACAATGGCAAGATTTGCCCATTTTTATGGCTGGGTACTATTTTTTGTATATATACATACACATACATATAAAACATCTTCTCTATCCATTCATCTGTTGATGGACACTTAGAGTGCTTTCACATCTTGGCTGTTGTAAATAGTGTTGCATGAACATAGGGGGGCATATATTTTTTTGAACTACTGTCTTTGTTTTGTTCAGATCAATACCCAGAAATGGAATTGCTGGATCATATGGTAGTTCTAGTTTTAATTTTTTGAGGATGCTCCTTACTGTTTTTCATAGTGGCTGCAACATTTTGCATTCCCACCAACAGCACGAGGGTTCCTTTTCTCTGTATCCTCAGTAACACTTATTTCTTGTGTTTGATAATAGCCATTCTGACAGGCGTGAGGTGATATTTCATTGTGGTTTTGATTTGCATTTTCCTGATTAGTGAATTGACCATCTTTTCATGTGTCAGTTGGCCATCTGTATGTCTTCTTCAGAAAAATGTGTATTCAGGTCTTCTGCCTCCCCCCCCCCTTTTTTTGGTTTTGCTTTTTAAGGATTTTATTTATTTGAGGGGGAGAGCACAGGTGAGAGCATGAGTGAGGGAGGGGAGGAGGGAGAAGCAGGCTGCCCACTGAGCAGGGAGCCCAGCACAGGGCTCCATCCCAGCACCCTGGGATCATGACCTGAGCTGAAAACAGACACTTAACCAACTGAGCCATCCAGGTGCCCCTCATTTTTTAAAAATTGGATTTTTTTTGATGTTGTTTAGTATTCTTTATATATTTCGAACATTAATCCCTTATCAGTTACATTATTTGCGAATATTTTCTCCCCCTTAGTAGGTTGCCTTTATGTGTTGTTGATTGCTTCCTTTGCTATGCAAAAGTTTAGTCTGATGTCGTCTCATTTATTTTTGCTTTTGTTACCCTTGCCTGAGGAGACAGACCCCCAAAAATATGACATCGAAGACTAACATCAAACAGCTCACTGCCTATGTTTTCTTGTAAGAGTTTTATGGTTTACAGTCTTACATGCAAGTTTTTAATTCATTTTGAGTCTACTCTTGTATATGGTGTAAGAAAGTGGTCCAGATTCATTCTTTTGCACAAGCTGTTTAGTTTTCCCAGCACCATTTATTGAAGCGTCTTTTCTCCATTGTCCACTCTTCCCTCCTTTGTCAAAGATTAATTGAATATAATAGCCCAGGTTTATTTCTGAGCTCTCCGTTTTGTTACATGGATCTATGTGTCTATTTTTGTACTAGTACCATACTGTTTTGATTACTATGGTTTGTAGTATTGTTTGAAATCAGGGATCCTGAAACCTCCAGCATTGTTCTTTCTCAAGATTGCTTTTGCTGTTTGAGATCTTTTGTGGTTTTGTCTCGGTTTTAGAATTTGTTCTAGTTCTGTGAAAAATGCCATTGGTATTTTGAAGGGGATTGTATTGAATCTGTGGATTGTTTTGGGTAGTATGAACATTTCAGTGATAATAATTCTTCCAATCCATGAGCACCAACTATCTTCCCATTTGTGTTGTCTTCAATTTCTTTCATCAGCGTCTTACAGTTTTCAGAGTGCAAGTCTTTCACCTCCTTGGTTAAACTTATTCCCAGGTATTTTATTCTTTTTAATGCAATTATAAATGGGAATATTTCCTTAGTTTGTCTGAGAGTTCATTATTAGTGTATAAAAATGCAACGGGTTTATGTATATTAATTTTGATTCCTGCAACTTTACTGAATTCTTTGATTCTAATAGTTTCTGGGTGGAGTCTTTAGGGTATCCTATCATCTGCGCATAGTGACGGCTTTACTTCTTTACCAATTCAGATGTCTTTCATTTGTTGTCTGATTGCTTTGGCTAGGATTTCCAATACTATGTTGAATAAAAGTGATGAGAAGAGGGATCCTTGTCTTATTCCTGATCTTTGAGGAAACACATTCAGCTTCTCACCATTGAGTATGATGTTAGCCGTGGGTTGGTCCTGTATGGCCTTTATCATATTGAGGTATGTTACTTCTATATTCACATCGTTGAGAGTTTTTATCGTAATTGGATATTGAACTTTTATCAGATGCTTTTTCTTTTTTTTTTTTTAAATATTTTATTTATTTATTCGACAGAGAAAGACAGCCAGCGAGAGAGGGAACACAAGCAGGGGGAGTGGGAGAGGAAGAAGCAGGCTCATAGCAGAGGAGCCTGATGTGGGGCTCGATCCCAGAACGCCGGGATCACACCCTGAGCTGAAGGCAGACGCTTAACCACTGTGCCACCCAGGCACCCCAATCAGATGCTTTTTCTATATCTACCAAGATTATATAATTTTTTATCCTTTTTTGTTTTTAATGTTTATCATATTGATTTTGTGTGTGTGGATAAAACTATTTCTAGTTTTATACTGTTGGGCTGGGAAAAGATGCTTGATGTGATTTCAGTCTTCTTATACTGAGACTTGTTTTGTGTCCTAACGTGATCTATCCTGGGGGATGTTCTTTGTGCACTTGAAGAATTTGTATTCTGCTGTTTCTGGATAGAATGCTCTATATATCTGTTAAGTCCATCTGGTCTAATGTGTTATTTAAGGCCAGTGTTTCCTTATTTATTTGCTATCTAGATGGTCTCTCCATTGATATAAGGGGGTTGTTATTAATATTAAACTATTACTGTCAATTCTCCTTTTATATCTGCTAACATTTGCTTTATGCATTTAGGTGCCCCTATGTTGAGTATTGCAATTGTTCAGTCCTTTTGTTGGGTTGATCCCTTTATCATCATGCAATGCCCTTCTTTCTCTCTTATTACAGTCTTTGTTTTAAAGTCTATTTTTTTAGGAGGGCACCTGGCTGGCTCAGTTGGTAGAGCATGTGACCCTTGATCTAGGGGTTATGACATGTTCAAGCCCCATGTTGGGTGAAGAGCCTACTAAAATAAATAAATAAATACATACATACAAACATACATACATACATAGTCTATTTTGTGTAATACAAGAGTTGCTAATCCCATTTCTTTTGGAGTTTTGGTTTTTGTTTTGCTTCCATGTACATGGACTATCTTTTTCCATCCCTTCACTTTCAGTCTGTATGTGTCTTTAGGTCTAAAGTGAGTGCCTTGTAGGAAGCATATAGGTGGGTCTTGTATTTTTACGCATTCAGTCACCTATGTCTTTAGATTGGAACATTTAGTCCGTTTACGTTTAAAGTAATTATTGATAGCTATGCATATACTGCCATTTTGTTTATTGTTTTCTAGTGTTCTTGTAGCTTTGTAGTTCTTTGCTGTTCCTTTCTTCTTCTCTTGCTCTCTTCCCTTGTGACTTGGTGACTTTCCTTAGTGTTACGTTTGTATTTTTTTCTCTTTATTTTCTGTGTATCTGTTCTAGGAATTTGTTTTTGGTTACTGTAAGATTCCTATGTAATGTCCTATGTATAGAGCAGTTTAAGTTGGTGGGTGTTTAAGTTCAAATGCGTTATAAAAGCACTGTATTTTTACTACACCCCCATGACTTGTTTTTGATGTCATATTTTACATCTTATTTTGTGTATCCCTTGACTAATTACTGTAGGTCTAGATGACTTCACCACTTTTATCTTTAAGCTTCAGATTAGCTGTGTAAATGGTTGATCTACTCCCTTCACTGTATGCTTACCTTTACCAGTGATTTCTTTTTCATAATTTTCTTATTTCTATGTATGGTGTGTTCTTTTCCATTTTTAGAAGTCCCTTTAAGGTTTCTTGTAAGGCCAATATAGTGATGGACTCCTTTATCTTTTACTTGTCTGGGTAAGTTTTTGTTTCCCTTTTGGCACTTTAAATATATTGTACCACTCTCTTCTGGTCTGTAAAGTTTCTGCTAAAAGTCCGCTAACAGTCTTTGGGGCTTCCCTTGTCTATAACTGGTTTTTCTGTTGCTGCTTTTGAGATTCTCTTTCACTGGTGACACTTTGATTATAATGTGTTCAGTGTGAGCCTTTTCGGGTTTATCTTATTTGGTAGACTCTGTGCTTCCCAGACGTGGATGTCTGTTTCTTTCACCAGGTTAGAGAAGTTTTCAACCATTATTTCTTCAGATAGATTTTCTGCCCCTTTCTCTCTCTCTTCTTTGAGACCCAATGTCTCAGAAATGTTAGTATGTTTGATGTTGTCCCAGAGGTCCTTTAGACTATTTTTTAAAATTCTTTTTTCCTTTTTCTGTTTTGATTATGTGAAATATATTGATTACACTTGTCTTCCAGACCACCAATCCTTTCATCATCTAATCTGTTGTTGATTCCCTCTAGTGTATTTTTCATTTCCGTGATTGCATTCTTCAGCTCTGATCGTTTTTTTTTTATATTTCCTATCATTCTGTTGAAGTCCTGACTGTATTCATCCATTACTCTTCTGAGTTCAGAGAACATTTTATGACCATTACTTTGAACTCTCGATCCAGTAGATTGCTTATCTCTGCTGTTTTGTTCTTTTCTGAGGTGTTGTCTCGTTCTTTCATTTGGAACATGTGCTTCCGTCTCATTTTACTGAACTCTCTGAGCTTCCATGTATTAGGTAGATCAGTTATGTCTTCCAGTCTTGAAGAGGTGGCTTTCTGTAGAAAGCCTCCTGTGGGGCCCGGTGGTGCAAATCCTCCTAGCCGTCCAAGCCAGGTGCTCCCAGGTTTCCCCTCTGCAGTCCGCATGCCCTCTTCTGCTGTGGTTGGGCCACAACTGTCATGTGTGCACTAGTGAGCTGGGCTGACCCCAGCCCATCTGGTTGAGAGACCCAGCTGTGATTGCTGCAGGCATGCTGGCAGACAGGCAGCCCTCTAGTACAGCTGGCTCTGAGGTCTGGCTGTGACTGTTGTAAGTGCTGTAGTGTGGGGGGCTGTCCACCCTTCCCACCCCTGGAAAGGGCTGCTTGGAGGGGGTGCCAGTGATGGCTGAGGCTGCACGCCAGGTATGGTGGGGAGAGGATCACTCAGGAGAGGCTCTGGCTGGGGCAGGTGGGTTGGGCAGGACGAGTTCTCAGGGGGAACACTAGGGTAGGGTAGGTGGTGCTAACACAGTAGAGGGCATCAGAAATGGCCGTGCCAGTGTCAGGCCAGCTAGGTAGAAGGGAAGTCAATTTAAAAAAAAAAGTGATGCCCTTCAACACTTCACTCACCAGAGAATGTTCCAGTATGCCCTAAAATTAGTGGATTTCCTTCACATGTACCCCAGGTGCTTTTCAAGCTGCTGCCTCTGTGCTGGGACTGGAGCAAGGGAGGTTGTGCATGTGCCCTTTAAAACCAGAGTCTCCCTTTCCTACTGCCTTCTGGCTCTCAGACCTAAGCACCACTGGTTTCCAAAGCCAGACGTTATGGGGGCTCATCTTCCCAGGGTGGGGAGCCCAATGTGTGGCCCAGACTCTTCATTCCTCAGGGAAAGCCTGTATGGTTGGACACCCCCCACCCCTGCCACGCATGGGTCACTGGGTCTGGAGTGTGGTCCTGACGAGACTGTATCTCTCCCCCTCCTACAAATCTCAGGGTGGTATTGTCTTTGTATCCTTAGTCGTGTAATATCTTTTCTGCTAGTCCTCAGGTCATTTTCCGAGATAGTTCTGGTTTGTCGACCAGAGGAGGTGAGCTCGGGAGCTGCTTCCTCTGCCATCTGGATCCCGCCCCCAGCTAGGTTTCATTTTCTATTACTGTAGAATGATGAGTGTCCAGCTTGCAAAAAGGCATTTGCTCTGGATTTTATTTTATTCTACAAAGATTGTGAGACTTCTATGGAGCCATCTGCTGGGGGGGTAAAGATTTTAAGCCGCACTCTCTACCAGTAAAAAGCTCATGACTTAACCGGGGAGACAGGAATTTCCAACTGGAAAGTGCTGGAGGTTACAAAGGCTCAAAAGAAAAGACTGATTTTATCCTGGGGCTTAAGAAAGCCTTTTAAGAAATGCCCCTTAAGCTGGGTCTTGAGCTCAGAGTAGAGTTTTGTTGGGCAAAGAACGTGGGGACAGGGAATTTTAAGCAGACACCAGAGCAGACAGAAAGGCACTGGGATGGTTGCAATTCCTGTCCAGAGCAGGACAGTGTTTGGCGTGGCCGGAGGGAAGAGCCGCTCGCCGCTGTGATTGTGAAAGCTGGGGGCCAGTTTGTACCGTATCTTTACCGGCCGCTTGGCCAGCAGTTTTCATTAGGCTTTAAATGTCATTCCAAAAGTAGTCCTTATAGTATGAAGTTGCAACTTTTGGTTTTCCCACTTAGAGCCAGGGATTGGTGGGCTGATTGGTTGGTAATTCGGCCCAAGAATTCAGGAAAATGGAAACCGTTCACAAGTAGCTGTTGTGTGTTGTTTACATAGTAACCAGAACTCATCATTTTACATCAATATTTATAAATTCCCCAAACTGAATTTCTGATGTAAACATGGGGATGGACATTGAAGAATGTGTCCTGTGATTGGGTTTTTTGTTTGTTCATATTACCATTGATTAGAAGTTTCTCGTCCAACAGGACTTAAAGTATCCTGGAATCTTTATTAAATTTTTTGTTCCCTAAAAAGTCCCCAGACATACTATAATGCATTTCCTTGAGGCAACTTCCAAACAAATGGTCTCTATTTTTAAAAAATCAAATGTCAATAGCCAAGCAATTATTTTGATTAAACAATAATTAGATACTGGCAATTTGCAACGTCCAATTTGCAAATTACCCCTGTACCCATTTTATTAGATGACAGGGTACAGGCTAGCCCTGATCACGTGGTATTTCCTAAAAATGTGACTGAGCTAACAAAGAACTTCATTATTTTAACCATCAGCCCAAATTGCCGTTGTCTTCCCCAGACACACCCCTTTCCTGGCATCCTGAGTACTTAGCCTGAGAGGGACAAGTTCTCAGCCACAGGATGATAGCGTTGCCTACCATGTTTTTGATTCAAGAAACTTCCTGATTCCACCATTAAGAAGTTTTGAACAATTGAGCTATCTCTATTCGCTAGCCTAAGTGATCATTCTCTCCCCATGGTGGTGATGGCCAGTGAACTTTGACTGAGGGTCAGAAACATTTCTGTGATTTTTCTGAGGTCAGATTAGAGCTGAAATTGCAGGAAACCAGCATCGTTGTGGCTGGCTGGATAAGCTAATTTGGGCTGAAAACATGGAACTGCAGAAATAGGAGATTGAAGAATTCAGTTTGAATCTTCTTGGTTTACCAGCTGTATGGTTTTGGGAAAGAGGCAGAGCTTTAATTCCTCTTCTTAAATGTGTAACAAAAGGGACTGTAGCCCGCATTGAGTGGCTTTGGGAGTTCTAAATGAGAGTGAAAGAAGAGTGAGGGCATGTGAGGCATGTGAAGGCCCTGCGGCTGCGAACAGCTATAAAACGTAGACCACTATTTGTGCAACACATGAGTGCTTTCTGGAAGTTCCCAACTCCAGCACAAATCCCCACCTGTACACTCTGAGTCCCTCCACATGAGACCTTCAGAGCATGTATCAATTAGAAGAAAGTGCCCCCTTGGCAAGTGGGCAGAGTTAGGTTTTTTTTTTCCCTTTTTTTCCCTTTCTTTTGTTTTTCTCTTTTTTCTTTCTCTTCCTTTCTCTTTCTTGCTTTCTTTCGCTTTCTCTTTTTTCTTTTTCTTTCCCTTTCTTTTTCTTTTTTTTTCTTTTTCTTTCTCTTCCTTTCTCTTTCTTGCTTTCTTTTGCTTTCTTTTTTCTTTTTCTTTTTCTTTTTCTTTCCCTTTCTCTTTTTCTTTTTTTTCTGTCTCTTTCTCTTTCTCTTTTTCTTTTTTCTTTCTCTTCCTTTCTTTCTTTTGCTTTCTCTTTTTTCTTTTTCTTTCCCTTTCTTTTTCTTTTTTTTCTTTTTCTTTTCCTTTCTCTTTCTTGCTTTCTTTTGCTTTCTTTTTTCTTTTTTTCTTTCCCTTTCTCTTTTTCTTTTTTTTCTTTCTCTTTCTTTTTTTCTTTCTTTCTTTCTCTTTCTTTCTTCCTTTCTATTTTTTGAAGAAAGGGTCCCTTCCTATTGGCAGATGCATCCTGCGCTGGCACTTGGCTGGGAAGGCAGAGCACTAGCTGAGAGTCAGCCCCCTGAAGCCCTCAGTCGGCCCCCTTTGTGCAGTAGCCAAACTATGTTTATTTCCCCTAAACCCTATAATCTCCTCAGAAATGCAGTTAACTTTCCAGGAATTTGGTTCTAGAAGTAACGTTTTCTGCTAGAAAGACATGGGATTGAAGTGAAACACATTTTTCATGTTTTGATCCGCCATTTACTAATTGTGTTAGAATGAATGACTTCAAAGGAAAGCATCTTGGTGGTCTTGTTATGTGACCTTGGGTGAGTGACTTAGCATCTCCAGATATGTTTCTTTATTTGTACAAGGGAGAACACCAACCTGTTCACCCCCAGGGTCGGTGGTATTAAATGTGGGATACCGTGTCTGGGAGGGTAGTATAGGACTCAATAAGCATTCATTTCCTCGAGTGCCACTTCTGCTGCTGTCTCCAAACCTGGCTCTTTGGTTTTCCCTGGGACAGGAATCCTTACTCTTTATAACTAGTTCTTCAGATCACAACTTCAAGATAATGACTTTAACGCTAACAAGGTCCAAGGAAAGCTTTGTTGACTGTAACTTCAAAATGGGGGAAAAAACACACACACTGTAGTTTAAACCAAAGGACTATTTCTTATCAAACCATGTCTTCTAAAAACAAATCAATACTATTAACGTTAAGAGAGTAAATATCAGCCCAATCTGTTTTTGTTTTCAGTGGAACAAAGACCCTTATCCAAAAACGTCAGTTTTATATAACCCAGTTGATGGTCAATTTAAGAATAGGCTGGCCGCCAGAGTACAATGAAGTTAATAGAAAAAGTTGTCCTCTGAAGATCAGTTCTCGGTATCCTAATTTTCCAAAATCCTCTAATATAATTAACCAAATCCTCTATCATTGAGGGATGAATAGGAGAATGGGGGAGACTGTGGATGGAGCCCTCATAGGGTATTTCGGGACAGTTGGCAGAGTAAGGAGAGCTACTAATTGTTTCAAGAGTCTGAGCTATACCTGAATCCACAGTGATTTCTACAATGTATTTGGGTCTATCTTCACTCAAAAAGGCCAAAACTGAGCTTCCAAGGTCACCTATAAAGCAGAAAATTAATGGCCTCCTCCTAGTAGGCCACCAGCTGATTTTATGAGATGTGTATATTCATATTTGAAAACTCACTGTACACAGCTTGAGATAATTTTCAAAGTTCAAAATACAGGGGTCTTCCTCTGTAACAATACTTTTTCTTTGACGGGAATATAAACCCATGCCCAGGTGGGTATTTCCTTGGAAGCTTTCTAGAAGGTCCTGTTGTTCAGTTTGGATGGAGGTCTACTTGATTATTTATCTGCATTTATATTATGATAAACAGCTGATAAATGAAATGCTTAGCATCTTAATACAAATGTGAAATTCTAGACCAATTCAGATCCGAAGGATGTTAGCACCAGATTCCATCCTATAAAGATGTGGGTCCTTGCAGTTTGTGCTAATACTCTGCAGCTCCACTTCCGAGTCTCTTGTCTATTTTTGGCAGGGTAAAAGCTTGATTTGAACAACTTGGAGTCCACATTGCTCTAATAAATCTGGAGACTGTGTTTATTCCCTCGGGAATAATTGGACAGATTAAAATGTTTGACCCCAGTGATTTCAGTGTGGTTCTCTGGTGATAGATTTTAGTCATGAATAGGTTGAGTGATAAATTGGATGGCTGGCAAGTGGCCAAAGTTCAAGTTTCACTTAATTTTTTTTTGTTCCCTTTCTTTGCTTTCTCTTCCCTAGGGACTGCTGAATTTCTAGAGAAGTAAAAAGAATAAGAATCAAATGGATTGAAACCTAAAAGGCAACCTTAGAGCCCACAAGTGATAGAAAGTAGGAGCTGGGGCCAGGTTCAGGATTCAGCCAGGATAATAGGAGTCAAAACTAAACACTGAAGCTTTGAAGGGTTGATAGTAAAGACAGAGCCTTTAACATGTAGGCAAACCCTAAACTCAGTCGAAAATCATTAAGAGCACATGATGGGCAAGTAGTAACTTAAGACATTGACCCACCTCCAAGGATCTTATAATTTTAGCATTCATTGTGTGTGTGTGTGTGTGTGTGTGTGTGTTTTGGAGAAGCAGGTGTGGAAATGGATGATAAAGTAAAGGGGTGTTATTGAAATTATTTCAATTTTTACATAAGAGTGTCAAGCCAAAATGTATCCACCCAGCTTTATTAAAGATACTTGTCATAAACAATCATGGTATTTCAGGAAGGACATGGTCAGATAATCATTAACAGTATACAATTTTCAAACTTCATTCTTCAATGAACCACCAGAATCAGACTATAAAACCCAGGGAATAGGGTGACATTTTTACATAGGTAGTTGGAATCAAGAATTTAATTATTGAAATATTCCTGCATCATAATTCAGGTGTTCATTAAGAGCCTCCTGTATACCAAATACTCAGCATGGCTCCCAGTAGGGATTTATCATTTTAGGCCTATAGTTAGAGCTAAAAGAGAATCCAATAGGTTCTACTTAAAGGTTTTAACCACTTAAGGTAATAGGAAGAAAAAAAAAAAAACCTTCGATATGCTTACTGTTATCCATAGGAATCCATCATTGTGTTTATTGAGGTGGTATTTCAACTTACCCCTTGCACTATATATGAGTTTTGGGAATAGTTTGGCTATCCTTTGATAGGTTGTTTGCCTGGTTATATCTTCATTATAGCATGCCAGTGAACAAAACTAAGAATTCAATTGCATTTTAGATGAAATGGATTCGTGCAGCACATTATAGCCTCCCACACACACTGTGGAAGATCAGGTTAAGTGGTTACTGTCCAGTGGAGGAGATGGCAATGAGTCTTAATTTCTCCCCTTATCCAAGTCCATGTGATTTTAGCAGAGAAAGAAAGCTTATTCCACGTCTGTCCCGGGGGGCATTGGCATAACTAGGTTCCAGCACCCCAGACTTTATTCCAGGCCATTCTCTGCACAGCATTTAAGGAAGGATGGGGAAGATGACTCAGCTACCCTGAAAGCAAAGACACCTGGTCACCCAGACCTCAATAATGAAATGATTTCAAGAATTCACACAGCAGTGATCGGTCAGTGGGCAGATTGTGCAAAGAAGATTGTGTAATTTGACCAATTAAAATCTGTGAGATGGAAAGGATTAGGGTAGTTCTCACCCATGGCCACACTTTAGGATTGCCTTGGAGAGCTTTATGAAAACCCCAATATTTAGTAGACGGACCCCAGAGATTCTGATTTAGTTGGTCTGGAGTGCCTGATAGGCTGGATCTTAAAAATCTTCCCGGGTCATCTATTGTTCAGCCAAGTTGAGAACCACTGGATAGTGTAACAAGCATGTTGATACACTGATAGCAGTGTTATTTCACAATATATCTCAAAAACCTTAAAAATGTGTATTCACTTGGTCCAGTTATGGAAAAGCAACACAAAACTGAAATATATATGTATTTACTTGTCTCTGCATTGAAAAGAAGTTGGAAGTATTTGCGTGGCTTTTCTTTGGAAAAGGTTATTGTCCAAAGGTTATTTTATAGGTTATTTTCGTTTTTATGTATTTTCAAAAATTTCTTTCCTGAACCTCTGTTGCTTTGAAATTTAAAAAGACCATTTATATTGGACTCTAATAAAACTAGGAAACATTTCACAAATACATCATGTCTTCACTGCTTTATGCAAGACACAGTCTCAGGGAGTTTTGACTAGTCAAAGACATACACCAATGTCCATCAGCATTCCGTGTTGGTCCGTGGTAAACACCAAGGTCTTGGGGTAAAACAAGTGTGGCTCATACTGTCCTTGCCTGTCTGCCTGTCTTTCCTCTGTGCTAGATTCCTAAGAGGGAAGAGTCTTTTATTTTAATAATTTTTTTATTATATTATGTTAGTCACCATACAGTACATCCCTGGTTTCTGATGTAATAAGAGGGAAGAGTCTTAGGAGCACCCAGCGTTGTGCCTTACATTTGGTGGACTTTAGCCACACTCAAATATTTGTGGAATGAATGAATGAATGAGCGAAGAGAGATTCCTCTGACACTCCAAAGGAGAAAATGAGATTAGGGGCAGGCTTTGCGGGAATGAGTTGGATTCGTTTGGACGGTGACCACTGCACGTGAGGAGCCAGCTTG
Source organism: Ursus americanus (assembly GCF_024610735.1). Lineage (NCBI taxonomy): Eukaryota > Metazoa > Chordata > Mammalia > Carnivora > Ursidae > Ursus > Ursus americanus. The sequence goes on from NC_142134.1 coordinate 43,102,955, forward strand.
GACAAAAAGCTGGGGTGGAGGCGGGCGTGACGTGAGGAGGAACAGTTTGTAGACTGCTCAACTGCAGAGACCCTTCTCTGGAGCGGCAGCTATGCCAAACCAAAGGAATCAAGCAGAGGGATAGGCAGAAGGTGGGCCTGGTGAGAGAGATGGAGAAGGAGAGGCTTCCAGGTATCCAAGAAGTACATAGCAGCGTCCCTCACTTTCCCTGTGCATAGAAGCGTTCCCTCCCTCCATTTGCATAACACGATTTGGGGGAAAGGAAATAGGATTCACAGAAGGGAAAAGGTGGTTTCCTTTCACTATAGTGAAAGGGAAGAGGAGGTTTCTTTAGCAAGTAGAAACGGGCTGATAAAATAGGATTTTTGTTTGTTTCATGCAGAAAGATTTGACACAGAAGAGGCAAATATCTTTGCATGACACATTCTCAGACAGAGTGAGGAAGAACACACTTTCTCACCATCTGAGTGTCGGGTATTCTGTCCAGGAGAGCTCCTGACACCCAGCTCAGAAAGGGCCCAGAGAAAGTCCAGCATTTCACAGTTGTCCTAAGAGCTGGAGTGGAATGCACTTTGAGGAATGAAGGAAATGCTTTAAAATGTCATTTGGGAATGATTTCAACTCAAATGCCCTACTGCCGTCCTCCCCCCTCACCCCCAGCTCCATGTCAAGGCATCACCTCTGGACAGCCCCTGGGGTTGTGCGGACACTCAGAAAAGACTTCCTGAGCTGATGGGGAGCTAGGCTGCTTTCAAAGCCAGTCAGGAAACCTCCCTGGGCAGCAGTCCGATATTTAACCCCCCACCACCACGAGATCCACCCTTTCCCAGTTCTCCTAAAAAACATTTCCTAGTCAGTCCTGAAATAGAAAGTACAGTTGACCCACAGCCCGGTTTCCCGAAAATGAAAAGCTAAACGTTGGTTATTTCCAAGTGTTTTAAAGGTAGAGATGACAATTCTGAATGGAACCAAGAATTGCGGAGACCCGAGGTTAACCAGAAAGACCACCCCCCCACCGCCGCCACCACCACACACACGCCCCCTAAATTCATGGACAGTGGATGGAAAACTCAAATCCTCTGTGGCATGAGAATTGTCTGCACCCCCCCCCCCCAGAGTGTCCAGGAAAACAGCTCCGAGACCCTGAAGAGGCCGGAGCCTCAGAACGGATAAACCATCCTGACGTCTCTGTGAAGAATGGACATGGCATCTGGGCCGTGCCCGAGCCCTCAGCCGTCCCTCATTAACCGCTGTCAACTTCACATCTGGCTGCGGCTTCGGAGCCCCGCGGTCACCCCAGGGAGCAGCACTGGTGCTCGCCCCGCGCTGCCGCCTACCAGCTGGCCTCCTCCTAACTGAACAGCGCAGGCCGCTCTTCTGGCTGCTCGGAGCCCTGGAGTCCGCGCGGTGCGGCCTGCAAGGTGCTGCGCCAAGCTCGAAGGTGGCCTCTGGGCGCCCTTCGAGGAGGGTGTGGTGCGAGCACATGCCGGCAGGCCCCTGAAACCCCCGGGCCCCCACCCAGCTTGTTTCTGGTTCTCTTGCATCGTGGCAAAAATCTATGAAAAGGAAAAAGACATTGTGGGCGTCGTGGTGAAGGGCATATTATTTGGAGTCAGAACTCTGACTTGGAATTCCATCTCTGCGGCTTACGGGGTGACCAGCTCATCCTGGTTTACCTGGGGCTGACCTGCAAATCCCTCAGGGCATCTGGGTGGTTCATTTGGTTAAGGGGCGGACTGTTGATTTCAGCTCAGATCATGATCTCAGAGTCGTGGGATTGAGCCCTGAGTTGGGCTCTGTATTCAGCGAGGAGTCTGCTTGTCCCTCTCCCTCTGCTCCTCCCCTCGCTCTCTTGCTCTCTCATTCTCTCGCTCTCAAATAAATCTTAGAAACAAAACTGGGAATGCTCATTCCAGGACCCCAGTCAGTCCTAGGCAAACCGGAATGTTTGGTCACCTGGGATGTTAACTGTGTAACCCTGGGCACGTGAACTTTTGTATTAAGTTTCTCCGTCTGCACAACAGGGATGATATTATCTACCTCATGTTGGTGGGAGGATTAAATGAAAGAGGGTGAAGGGCTTAGACCTGCGTTACCCATGTTAAGGACTACATGTGTGCGTTTACCATGAGAATACTTGACAGTTACATGGTTTCAACTGACAACAAAACCCCAGGCTGAGGACGGATGGTTGACTCTCAGCGTCTTTGCTCACTGTTGCAGCCTCTTGGGTGAGTGACTTCTCTCAGCCTCGTTTGCCCCATTTGTAAAATGGGAATACTAGAACTCGCTGGGGCAGTGTTTGGTCCGATACACCACGAATACTGTGCCTGGTGATAAAGACCAAGCCCAGAGCAAAGGAGAGCTCGGGTGGTTACTGTTCGGACTTGCTATTAGCGGGAGAGACCACGTATCCACGCCAGTGCGGGGCAGGCGCGTCTGCCCCTCTTCTCCCACCGACACAGTAGGAGCCCCTTCTCCACAGGGCACACGTCCCCAGGCCCCGAGGAGATGCCTGAAACTGCTGATTACCCAACCCTCTATGTACTGTGTTCTCCTATACATGCATACTTGTGATAAAGCTTAATTTATAAATTAGGCACAGTGAGACATTAATAATACAATAGAATAATTCTAATGCCATACTATAGTATATGTGAATGATCTCTCTCAAAATCTTATTGTACGGTACTCACCCTTGTTCTTCCTGTGACAAAGTGAGACGAAACGCTGTGGCATGAGTAGGGGTGAGTGACAGGTATGGTGTAGCAGGAGGCCACTACTGACAACTATAGGTCAGAAGGAGAATCTTCTGCTTCCATGGAGAGCTAGACCGTAGATAAGGGGGGGGGGATACTGTAAATCCTGGTTTCCCCCCAAATGCTGTGATTTATCCTGTGTGTTCAAATACGAATGCCTGGACTGAGGGGCGCCCTGTGGAAGAGGAACAGACCACTTGGAGATGCCCATGCACCCCGAGAGGGTCATCTGAAGCCTCTGCCTCTTAGGAGGAAGAATGGCAGGGACACAGCGAGTCCAAGGGCATTCAGGGCCCACTGTACCTGCCTCCCCCACCCACCGACCCCCCAGCAGGCTCTACAGACATGGCCCTGTTGATGTGGCACAAGTGAAGGCATAGACAGCGCCCAGCTCCCTGATCACACCTGTCAGCTGCAAGCCTGAACACGCCAACGGGCCCCGCTTGGCGGCTCCTGGGTTTGCATTCTTCCGAGCACCACTCGGTACCTGACGGCGGCCCTATCTGTAGGAAAGAGTATAAGGTTATATGGGGTTCCTGTGGCTCAGTCGGTTAAGCATCCGGTTCTTGATTTCAGCTCAGGGCATGATCTTGGGGTCGTAGGATCGAGCCCTGCATTGGGCTCCACGCTCAGCCGGCAGTCTGCTTGAGATTCTCTCTCTCCCTCTCCCTCTGCCTCTGTCCTCTCCCCAACCCCCACTCTCTCTCTCTAAAATCTTAAAAAAAAAAAAAAAGAATATAAAGTTATAAATAACTGCTTCTAAGGTTCTTTGCTTTTTCCCTGCCTCCTACATTGCAGTCAGCTCTGAATCCTCCGCGACCAGGGTGCATGGTATCTTACAGTCCTAAAGTGCATGCCTCAACTAAAAGTCTTGAGTTCAAATCTTAGTGCCGCTACTTACCAGCTGTGTGACCTTAGGAAATCTACTTACTCTCTCTGGGCCTGAATTTCTCACTAGCAAATGGTGATAGCGGACGTGAGGCGAACGGGTTAACCTGTGTAAAGCGGGTGGAATAGCACCTGGTCTGTAGTAAGTACACTGTCCGTGCTGGCTGTAATTATACGTTATTAACTCATGAGTTGAGATCTGAAGGATAAAAAGATGTAGGCATAGATTGTCTTACAGACCTAACTCTGTAAACAAATAGAAAAAAATAGAAAAGGAGAGTCGTTCACGTTAGGTTAAAGAATATCTACTTCTTCCCTGCCTCCTGCAAAAGACTGACACCCCGCGGAGATTGGGCCAACTGTTTCTAACGTGTGCACGGCAGTGGGTGATCTGTCCCGTAGATCGCCGTAGGAACAGATCAGCATGTTGGGGAAACCAAGTCACATGTGCTTGCTTAGGTTGTCCGTCGGACCCATTCGTTTCCTGAGCCGATTCTTCCTAAAGTGCAGCCTGCACCTCTCTCCCACCTCACCGTGCCTGAGTCAAGAGGCTGGCGTTACAGCTGCCCAAAGCTTGGCCTGCGTTTCCCCGTTGCTTTCCAGCGTGTTTTTAATTTTCCTTTTCTGGTATTCATTAACGAGTGAGGCAGGGGTGGTTGGAATTGCTGGGGACATTTTCCCTAGTGGTTTGGAGGCAGAAGAAAGGGACTAATGAGAGGAAGGAGTATGTGGTCGGTGGTGATGTAAGAAGTCCATGGGCTCCCTAGGGGGAGAGCCTTTCAGGCTCAAGTTCATACTCCAGGTCTAAACGAATTCCCAGAGGGTGGGCTTGACCAACTGATGACCTCTCTTACTTATTAACTGATGTTTACTTCACTTGTGACTACACAAAAGTGCTAATGACTTTTTTTCACGTATGGTTTCTAGTAGCTTCGTGAGCGGTCATGTAATTCGATCCCAGGGAACGTGGGTTTTAACTTAGAGGAGAAGAAAAAGGAGTCCAGACAAGGAGGAATGACTTTACCTAACATTCTTCGACCAAAGAGATTATTGAAGAAGTTGCAGGTATAGTGAGTGAATTATAGAAACTATCCAATGTGAACTCAGGAAGTTCCCTAAGGGAACTCAGAACCAGGCTGCCTGAGAACCAGAGGAATCCTATGAATAGGAGTGGTGTTACTGTTACTTGAGTCTTATCCAAGTAACATGATCAGGATTAATTCACAAGGGTGGGTCCTGCTCAAGGGTGGGCTCAGGGAGCTCAAATGGGACTGTTTTGGGAGATGATGATTTATTTTTATCTTAAACACAAGAATTTCTAGTACTGTGCATCAAAAGGATCATGTCATCATATATTTAAAATATAGAGCCTGCCTTCTTCGGGGCGGGGCAAGGCAGCCTGCAACAAATAAAACCCGTCTGGGCCAGCACAATTAAAAGTATCAACAGAAAGCATCTAATGAAAGGAGCAAGGGAAAACATAGCACAGGGCATTACGCTAAGTGAAGTAAGTCAGAGACAAACCGCGTGTGATCTCACTTAAATGAGGACTATGAAAAAACCAAGTTCCTAGATACAGAGAACAGATTGGTGGTGGGCGGGAGGGGGCTGGGGGTGTGAGATGCGTGAAGGGTGTAAAAAGGGACAACTGTCCAGTTATAAGATAAGCCATGGAGCTTAACGCACAGCATGGTGACTATAGTTAATAATACCGTATTGCGTGTTTGAAAGTTGCTGAAAGGAGGTCTTGAAAGTTCTCGTTACAAGGCAAATGTGACTGCATAGGTCACATGAGGCTGCTAGGGGGACTTACTGCCATCCTTTGGTAACACATACAAACATCAAATCATGCTGACTTGATGTATACCTGAAATGAATAATGTCATATGTCAATTATATTTCAATAAAATCCATCAAAAGGAAAAAAGCTATCTGGGCCAGCACAATTAAAAGTATAAACAGAAAGCATCTAATAAAAGGAATAAGAAAAAAGAGCTGTTTCCCGAATGTCTTAGGCTGCTGACATACCCATGTCCATGAGTGCTGTGAGCACAGTGCTGAGAATTTCGTGGTGAGCGAGACAAGCTGGACTTTCAATCTCACGGAAGCTGTGTTCTTTTCAGGGGAGACATGTATTTACAAGGGAAGCAAGTAAACCTACAAAATAATTTCCAAACATGTTTAGTGCCAGGAAGTGGAATCAGGTGCTGGTGGGAGAGGCGGTCCCTTTTAGATGGACAGTCAGTCTCTGAGGAGGTGACTTTGAGACTTCCACTGTCAACTTCATCCCTCAGGCTCCCTCCTCCCCTCTCAAGTGTTGGCGTCCGATTTCTCAATGCCCAATTATCTCCTGCCCCCATGGGCATGGCTTAATCCTGCTGAAGCTCGGAAGTGGATTATGGACTGGTAGTCAGGTGTCTTGGGTTTTAACCCCTACACACTCCCAGCATCTGTCCTCCTCTCTGGTCTCTCTTCAGCTCTGTTTTCTCCCTCCCATCAATGTCCTTTGGGACAAAGTCCACACTGAACCCAATAATGCTGGTCCCTGCCACATACTTGCATCCTTGGGGCCTTTGAATGTAGCATTCATATCTAGACTGCCACACCAACATCCTTCATTTTTCTAGACTTGGCTCTAGTTTCATGGCCTCTGGGAAGCCTTCCCTGGTTACCTCCAAGCAGAGGGAGTGTCCCCTTCCTCTGAACTCTCGACACTTGGCTCATACCTCTATCTCTTTCAGATAATGTGGCATGGTGATTTTTTGTTTTCATGTTCGTCTCCTTGAGTGCATACACTGTGTAGAGTTTTGTGGGGTTTTTTGCACCCATAGTGTCTAACATCATGCCTGATATACAATAACTATGCTAATTACCGCTCAGTGCTCCTATATTCCAGGTACTGTTAGGCACTTTGCATGGATCTTTAAATCTTATGGTAAACATTATTGTGCCTATTTTATATCTGGGAAATGAGGCTTAGGGATTAAAGAACTTGTTCAAAGTCACAGAGCAGGAAGGTGGCCGACTTAGGATTCCCACCCAGATGTTTTAAACTTGAAAGCCCGTTTCCACTTCACTGTGCAATCTTTCTCAGGAAGCGCTCCATACGTGTATATTGAATGAAAAACAAAGTATTTTAAAATCACTCGCCCTGCTCTACCAGCATAATCCATCAAAAGATGTATGGTAACTATTACTTAGTTCTATGTGTGTACTAGTTTTGGAACCCAGATCAAATAAAATCCTATTGGGCTTTAAGGACGGATTTAAAAAAAAGTTACTAGGGAAGTATGTGAAAAGGGGAAGGGGAATAAAAAAAAAAATGTCTTCCCTCTTCCCTCTCATCTTTCTCCTCTAGAGTTGGAGTGGGGGAAATTAAAGGAACATCATGAGCTTGCTGAGGGGGAAAAAGGGAGACAGGCATCCCAGGACAATCATGATAACTGTGTTGTGGGATCATGGGGGTGAATCCATCCATTCCCTGTTTGATAATTTCAATAAAGTGGACACCAGAAGGGTGACTGTTGCTTAGTTCAACTCAACAAATGTTGACTGAGTGCCTGCCGGAGCGAATGTACATGCTATTCAGACCCTCTAAGAGGCACCTGGGGAAGCAAGACTTTGGCCCTTTATAGACTTGCCCAGAGCTAACTGGTTGGCTGGGGCAGAGCTAATGTGCCTCAAACGTAGGTGGGGAGTGACATGGGACTCCACAAGCTGACTCTTCCCCCAGCACCAATACGAGCACAAACGAGGAAGTCATCACGTTCCTAGAAGGATCAAGATTTTACAGTTTGGTTCTATTGGCTAAATTATGGAACCAGACTCTTCCCCAGCCTTCCTTTGGAGCTTACATTCTGTAGAGAAAAAATAAGCAGGGGGGAGGGAGTGGAGATAGAACGTGCCAGAAAAAAAACAAGTTGCTTTAAAGAGGGTGGTCAGGGAAGGTGGATTTTAATCACAGACTGAAGATGAGGGAGCAGACCAGGTGGGAACCTGGAGAGAGAGTTCCAGATGGGCAACAGCAGAATGCAAAGCCCCCAAAGCAGGAATGTTCTGGGCCCTGTGAGAACCAGCAGGAGGTGAATGCGTGAGGGGTGGGGATGAAGGCAGAAGCAATGGGACAGAGAACACCGGACCTTGCGAGCCGTTGTGAGTGCTTTATGCTCTGTGGAGAATAGATGGGGAAGGGAGACCAGTGTAGAAGCAGGGAAGCCTCTTAGGACGCTGTTGCAATAATCCAGGCATTGATGATGGTCGCTTGGACCAGGATGGTGGCAGTGGAAGTGATGAGAAGTAGTTGGATTCTGGCTATTATCTTCTTGGTTGTATTTGGAGTGTTAAAGAAAGGAATTGGGGCTGACTCTGAGGTTTTGGGCCTGAACAACAGGAAGGATGTAAGGTGCTGTTCAATAAAGCTGGTAAGATGTGGGAAGAGCTGGTTTGGCAGGGAAGCTGAGGGTGTTTGGCTATGTTAAGTTCAAGGTGCCTATGAGATGTGGAAGGGAAGACATGGAGGAAGCAGGTTGATATATGATCCTGGGGCACAGGGGAAGTTCTGGGCTGGAGGCCAGGCCATGGGAGGGGAGAAAGCATGGAATCCCACAGCCTGGATTCCAATCCCAGCTCCACTCTGTGAACCTAGACAAGGCTTTCTTCCCTGCTGACTTCCCTATCCTCATCTTTGAAGTGGAGGTGGTGTCATGACTATCACAGGACAGTTGGGAGAGTTAAAGAAGACCACATATGTAAAGCATAACACAGTACATAGTAGATCAATAGGTAATGGCTGTCTTCTTCCCAACCCCCTTCTGGGTTTCCAGACCCTGTAGGGAGCCCACAATCCAAACATATCGGGCAAAGTCTAGAATGTCAGCGCGAGGAATTGGGACTATCTGATAAGCAGTGGAAATTGAGTAAAATAAATTGTGTTGGCGAGGTTAGGATGGATTGGATGGGGAGAAAGACCAGGAATGAGAGACGGGCTGGGTTGTGTTGCAAAGCAAGGGAGGTACAGGGCCAGGAGGGCCAGGGTGGTGGCACAGGAGATGGAACACATACATTTGAGTCTGTAGGGTCATCAGCATCTTGAAAAAACTTTCTTGGAGCCAAATCACCATGGGTTCCTGAGAATCTCAATGGCCTGTCCCCCTGTTGCCTTGTCCAAGGACACAAACAAGAGCCTATTTCTATCTCATGGTGACCATGTCTCTTGCAGCAGTCCCCTGGCCTCGCCCCGAGGACCTTGAACAAAATTTGAGTAACTCTTCCTGTTCAGTGGAGCAGCTGAAGCCTAAGACTCATCCATTGGCAGGGGAACTCACTTCCCTCCAGAACCCCCGATCTTGATTCTCTTCGCCTGAAAGAACAAATACATTCATTAGGGTTGAATGGCTCCCTTTCTCATTATGTAATAGCTCAGGGCAAGTAATTAGCTCTCTTAGCAGTGAAAGACCAAACAGTTGAGAATTCAGTCTCCTCCTCTGACTTCTCTGACTAGAAATAGGGCTGAGTAGAAAATCCCAAATAAAATATTAAAATGCAAGCAGAACTGACAAGTACATTTAACAAGGTTGCAGGACACAAGGTTAACTTACAAAAGTCAATTGCATGTCTCACTACTTGCAAAGAACAAATGGAAACTGAAATTAAAATATGTTCTTGACAGTTATGTCTTCTGTGACTAGAAACAGTTTTATTTCTCCCTTTCCAATCAGTATGCTGTTTACTACTTTTTCTTGTCATATTGCACTGGTAAGAACCTCTAGTGCAGTACTGAAAAGGAATAGTGAGAAAGGATCTCTCTGTCTTGTTCCTAATTTCAGTGAAAAAGCACTCATCTTTCAATATTAGACATGTTAGCTGTGAATGTCTTATAGATATTCCCCAGTTGAAGAATTTCCTTCTAATCCCTACTTTGCTGAGAGGTATATACATATAATGTTGAATTTTATTAAATAATTTCTGTACATATAAAACAATAGGGCTGGGGCAAATCATGAAAGGGAAGCCCCTTTTGGAGCCATCTCCCCTACGCATAGGTACACACACCCTCACTCAAGTGCGGACAGAAGGAGATTGGGGAAAGAGTAAAAAGGGTAGCACTGCCTCAAAGAGGACTGAAAGGAGAGAAATGGGTCAGACCCACTCACTGGCAGGGTTTGTTTGTTTTAATTCCCAGAGGTGGAAATTGTCATCCCTTGAGGTAGATCTGGCCTACAGATGTGGGTTTTGTTTGGCCCATGCCATGGGTTTTAAAATGTTGAATTTGTTGTTAACTTTTAAAAATCAAAACACTGCACATTAGACACTGGATTTCAGCTTATAAAATTTTCATTCCATCAACACTAGGCTGTTTTTTTTTTTCTTGAGGTGTAACTGACATAGAACTATATTAGTGATTAATTTCAGGTATACAACATAATGATTTGATATTGTGAAATGATCACCACAGTAAGTGTAATTAACATCATCAATTGCATAGTTACAAATTTTTATTTTGGGGAGAAATTTTAAGATATACTCTCCTCCCAACTTTCAACTATGCAATCCAGTATTATTAACTATCGTCACTATGCTATACGTTACATCCCTACGACTTTTTTATTTTGTAACTGATGTTTATCTTTTTGGTCCCCTTTGCCTATTTTACCTACCTCTACATTCCCTCTCTGGCAACCCACAATGCGTTTCTATCAGCTTTGGGGTTTTTTTGTTTTGTTTTTGCTGCTGCTGTTTTAGATTCCACGTCCAAGTGTGATCATACCATACTTGTCTTTCTCTGACTTCCGGCACTTAGCATAATGCCCTCAAGGTCCGCCCATGTTGTCACAAATGGCAAGATTTCCTTTTTTTTATGGTTCAATAATATTTTATTGTATATATACCATATTTTCTTTATCCATTCCTTTATCGATGGACACTTACATTGTTTCCATTTCTTGGCTTTTGTGAATAATGCTGCAGTGAACATTGCAGCATGTGGATGTTTTTTTGAACTGGTGCTTTGTTTTTTCAGATAAATACCTAGAAGTGAATTGCTGGATCATAGGATATTTCTATTTTTAGTTTTTTTGAGGAACCTCCATACTGTTTTCCAGAGTGGCTGCTTCAATTTACGTTCCCATGAGCAGCACACAAGGGTTACCTTTTCTCCATATCCTCACCAAAACTTATTTCTTGGTCTTTAGTAATAGCCATTGTAACAGGTGATATCTCAGTGATATCTCATCGTGGCTTTCATTTGCATTTCCCTGACGATTAGTGATGTTGAGCATGTTTTCTTGTACCTGTTGGTCATCTGTATGTGCCCATTTTTAATCTGATTGTTTTCTGTTATTGCATGAATTCTTTGTGTATTTTGGACAGTAACCCTTTATCAGATATATGATTTGCAAATATTTTCTTCCATTTTGTAGTTTGCCTTTTCATTTTGGTGATGGTTTCCTGTGCTGTGCAGAAGTTTCTTAGCTTGATGTCATCCCCCTTATTGATTTTTGCTTCTGTTGCCTTTGCTTTCGGTGTCAGGTCCAAAAAGTCATCACCAAGACCGATGTCAAGAAGCTTACTGCTTATGTTTTCTTCTAGTTGTATGGTTTCAGGTCTTACCTTCAAGTCTTTAGTCCATTTTGAGCTAATTTTTGGATATGGTGTAAAACAGTGGTCCAGCTTCATTCTTTTGCATGTGGCTGTCCAGTGTTCCAGCACCATTTATTGAAGAGACTGCCCTTTTCTCATTATATTCTTGCTGCTTTTGTCATAAATTAATTGATCGTATATGCGTGGGTTTATATCTGAACTCTATTCTCTCCCATAGATCCATACATCTCTTTTTATGCCAATCTATAATGTTTTGATTGTTATGGCTTTGTAAAATAGTTTGAAATCAGGCAATGCCTACAGCTTTGTTCTTTCGCAAGACTGCTTTGGCTGTTGGAAGTCTCTTGTGGTTCCACACAAATTTTAGATTATTCTATTTCTGTGAAAAATAGCTTTGGAAGTTTAGTAGGCATTGCATTGAGTCTAGATTGTTGTGGATGGTATGGACACTTGAACAATATTAATTCTTCTAATCCATGAGCACAGAGTATCTTTCCATTTATTTGTACCATCTCCAATTTCTTTCATCAGTGTCTTACAGTTTTCAGTGTACAGATCTTTCACCTCTTTGGTTAAATTTATTCTGAGGTATTTTATTTTGATGCAGTTGTAAGTGGAACGGTTTTCTTAATTATCAGAGATTGTTAGTATATAGAATCACAACAGAGTTTGTATATTGATTTTATATCCTGCAACTTTACTGAATTCATTGCTTAGTTCTAATAGTCTTTTGGTGGAACCTTTAGGGTTTTCTATAATATCATGTTATTTGCCAATTGTAACAGGTTTACTTCTTCCTGTCCAGTTTGGATCTATCTTATTTCTTTTTCTTAACTAACTTCTCTTAGGCTGGTCTTCTGGAGACAAGGACCAGTGAAGGCCTGTAGCAGCTGCTGGACCCTTGAAATGGAGCAGCACACCTCACCATGGTCCCCACCTGGCCTTGCCATCCTCATTTCCTCCCTTCAGTAGCGTATGAGTTTACAAGACTTGGTTTAAAGTAGGATCAGACTGGGCAATTAATGAACTCAACATGAAGAACAGACTTGATGTTTACCTAGTTCAGAAGTGAACAAAGAGGGAAAGAATGTGAGGGAAGTTAGAGCAAAGGGAGGTTGTGTAGTCAGCCAGACTATTACGGTGAGGTATTGAGGCTCTTTCTTACAGACAATGTATATTCTTCTATCCTAAGCGGCTAAGTTCACTGTCAGAAGGGACCCCTCCACTCCAAAATAGTTCATGCTTCCTGGTGGGCTGAATTCAGCAGGACACCCCATCAGAGCCTCTGTGAATTATGTTGGGGTCTATCCTGCTTCAGGTCAACTCCTGTTAGTAGCAAACTCATGGACTTGGGAATTTTTGCAAGAAGGGAGTTCATTTTCTCTTCTTGCTCCCCATCCTCTTGCAAAAAAAACAAAACAAACAAAAAGAAAAAAACAAAAATTCCATGGCACATCTGTTGTCCACTTCTTATATTAAGACTGATTTGCCTCTGCTAACTTTGGTATAGGAGCTCAGGATCCCAACACAATTATTACCAAAAAAAAAAAAAAATATTTTGATTTTCAGAGTTGCTTTGTTGAACAGATGGCATATCCAAAGTGCATAGTTTGTTTGAAAAATGGTTTTTTTATGTTCCTTGTGCTCATCCTTCAAGTTCATGGCCATCACCCATCAGCACCTGAGAGTACTTAGTGCTCGGGATAACTAAAAGGGAGAATAAATCCTGCTTGCTTTGAACACAGCTCAGGGTTCACTGTATGTTCCTGTACTGGCCAATGCTAATCAGCTCTTCCCCACTCCTCCCCTCTTTGTGCTTATAAATCAAGAGGCCTCGGTATTAGTCACCAAAAAAGAGATAATTAGTGAGTACAAGCTGCTACCTTCATAGATCATTCTGTGCCTTGGATTCAAGCTAAGCCAAGAAACTGGAGCAAACATCACACAATTATGAGTTGCTTTAGCAGAGCATTTTTTATACAAGGCACATGAGTCTGAATGTTTAAATCTAGATTCTGTACCCACTCCCCCCACCCAAACTGTTGTAAGGATAGCCACGATATGAGGCCAAAGGGAAAGTAACTTCCCCATTTTATAAGGTTTTCCTTTCCTAGACTAAAAAATGTGACTCTGGAACCTCCAGGACTTAGCACAGCAACGGTTTCTTAAGGGTATAGTCTTCAGATATTTTAAATACTTTAATCCTCCACATGGATGTAACAACGAAATAAGATGTCCCTTTGTTCCACTGAGATATGCTATATCCTCCCAGGAAGCCATGGCTTGTGCCCTTACCAGCCATTTGTCCAACTGGAAAATTCATTTCCTGCTCTGGCAGGCCACATGGTCAAGGGCACTGCTGCCCTGAGAAAAAGGAAGACTGTTTCCAGTCCAACTAAATAGTGTAGGAACTTCCTTCCCATGCATTGCTAACCAAATATTGCTGGCTTATGCAGAAGTGTTCCCCTCCTGTTTTATGACTTTGGAGCTGTTCAAATGCATGCTGGCTTTTATTTTTTCCATCACACAGTGGTTCTTCCAATTTTTTAGTTTCCCATATCAACCACTTTGCTATTTTTAAGCAGAACAATTTCAAGCCAAAGGAGCTAATCAGAACAGTAAAACCTTACCAGTTCATGCAAGGAGACTGAACTCCTTTGGTGAGGGAAAGACTAGCATTAAAAACAGGAGGCCTGTTTCATCTTCTATAAGATAAGGGTATAGGATTGTATAATCAAAATCCTTTTCTACTAATATTAAAACCACATTTCATCAAATCTAAGATGTCATTGATCATATAAAACATATTTTATGTACCAACAGTTTTAAATATTTCCACGGGTTAAATTATTCCAAAACACCTTTAAAGATTTCCCTGCAGTGAGTGGATTGGTCACATCGGACTCCTGTGGCTTTGAAATCCATTCAGACAAATTTGGTGACCTTTCCTGCCCTCTAGTTGTATTGTTTGGCATGAAATAGTCTAATCCTACTGAATGACCTCAGTAATGAAATATAACACCGCTTTTTAACGCCTTGGGGGCATCTTTCTTTCTAAGCAAATAAAGCTTTTACTTGTCTCTTTGCAAGAAAACATGGAATTGCTCTCCTCCTAACAATGACGATTTGCTTCAGCAACATCAAACTTACGTGCCACTGCTCTGTTTTCGAGACTTTTTATGTATACAGTAACTTTTCATTTCAGTGCTGAATCATAATGTAATCTTTTCTAAGACCTTGAATGGCAATTCAATTCAATGGCGTAGTCCCAAGAATGGACGTAACTCAATGGAAGTTACAAGATGGCCCCCCTGAGACTGTGTTTGCCCTGCTCAGATAAAGGCATCTGCATCATGACTACAGCTTGGCAGTAGAAGCTGCATGACTCCCTCCATCACCCATGCATTCTAATCTCAGGGATGTTAGAGTGTGAACGAACAAGGATCCCAGAATGGATCAACTATGGAAGTAGCTACAATCTCCTGATAACTTACTGTTCTCTCCGGCAGGGTACTAAAATCTTGACTTAATATCGACCTGACCTCACAGCAGCCCCAAATGTATGTGTAGATTAGGAAGTTTAACCAGGTTAGCAGAGTTGCCCCAGACTACACAGGCTAATTTCAGAGCAAGGATTCAGATCCAGACAATAAGCCATTCTGTCCACCAGCTCTGTGTTTCTACAGGCCATGTAAATTGTGTGCACATCAACCGTAGATTGCTGCTGAGTTCCTTTCACTTTCAAGAATGCAAAGCATCACTCCAAATAGGCTCTCAGAGGGTTATTTAAAAAAGCTCAACTGCATAAGATTTTCTGTAATGAATTGATAAAAATAATTTATAATTAGCACATCCATTATAAGCAAATGGCCAGTTCTTAAAGGGGCTCACCCTCGTGACTGCTGCCTTCACAGCCACTGTGGGAGCTGGTGTGGCCATCTGCAGCCACCTGCTCACCACGGTACAATGAGATCGTCAACTCATCCCCGTCTTCTGACCAAAACCCTACCTAAGGGCTGAAATGACTTTCTCAGTGATACATGGACGTACGTTCTCTGCAAACTATGGGCCTAGATCAGCTTACACCTTGGCCTCCTGCCCCTTGAGCCGGCTCTTCAACATAGAGAGTGAATGGTTATGGACAATGATGGTTTTCTTTTTATAGACCATGAATGTAGTTTTACTTTCCCAATGTTAGAGGACATGACAACACATGGGACTTCAGGGCACAGGAGCCCCCGGCCCCTGGTTCTGGCCAGCAGCCCAGAGGTAGAGCATGGAAGCCAGCAAGTTTGCCTCTAGAGAATACCCCTGTGGCTTTGTGGTGATGGCGATTCTGTTTCTGCGGACGGTTAAATATGGAATCTGGGAGGAGCTTTGTACTTATGTTCAGTGCTTTGGGAACCAACCCCAAAAGAAAGGACTGAGTGTGACTAAGGGCTTTTGTGGTCAAAATAAACACCAACAAGAGGGAATTACCAAGTCCAAACAGTTGAAGACTGCCCGCCTCAAGTTCTAGACTTGTAGACACCATGACAACTGTATAAATGTGCATGCCAGGGGCCAGTGTCGAGAGTGCTTTAAGAGAATGCAAAAAAGCATCTTTTAAAAATTGTTTTCTCAAGTCACCAAATCATTTAGTTGGTAAGTGTATATTGAGTACCTACATGTGATGGGGGGGAACATAGGAATGAACAACTCCTGTTCCAAGTGCGGCAAGCATGAGTACTCAAAGAAGCTGGGTTGAACAATGAGCAAAGCCAAAGCCTTTTCTGACCTCCCACTGGTTTTGTTACAGCTGTAAAGGTGCTTCCCATTATGGCCTGACAAAAGACAAGAAGAGGCGCTCTCAAGATGGCTGCCCAGATGGCTGTGTGAGCCTCACGGCAACAGCACTCTCCGCAGAGGTCTCTGCAGCTGCCACTGTCTCCTTGGTGACAAATGAGCCTGGCCTAGACAACCCTGCCTACGTGTCCGCAGTGGAGGATGGTCAGCCAGCAGACAGCCCATTGGACTCTGGCCGGAGCAACCGAACTAGGGGTGAGTCAAATGGGTGGTTTCCTGGGAATGGGCTCCTCGCCTTGAGATTACCCTCTGTGGGATATTTACTGTAGAAAGTTCTAGAAATATTTTTTTAAGGGCAAAATCATTCTGGTAGTTTCGGCAGCAATCCAATGTCCAATTCTCCAAAGTGAAATGAAACCACAAGTACCTCAGATCATTAAAAACATGTAATCGAACTTAGTGGAAGGGGCAAAGTTGGGCCTGATGATTCACCACCCCACAGTGATGGCACCTTCCCATCCATGCTGCTCAAGAAGGGTGCCACTACCTTCAGTCCAGCCCAGCAAAACAGAAAAGCAGGCTTTTAGACCATACGTATTTCACTGTAGAAAATGGAGACAGTACAGAGAGGCAAACTGCATCATCCTACCACCTAGAAGTAAGCAGGTAATTCTTATGTTCCTGTGTATATCTGACCAAACATGCACATTAAAGAGGGTTTCTGTGAATGTGTAGCTACTGTTTCTTCCTTTTCTTTTATCTCAGCACGGCCCTTTGAGCGATCCACTATCAGAAGCAGATCTTTTAAAAAAATAAACCGAGCTTTGAGTGTTCTTCGAAGGACAAAGAGTGGGAGTGCGGTTGCCAACCAAGCTGACCAGGGCAGAGAAAATTCTGAAGACACCACTGGCCCTGAGGGTAAGTGACCTCCCCCGTGAGTCTGGACATGGGCTGGGCTTCCAGAATGGCCTCAGAGGTGATGAGGACCAGACCACCACCCATTTTCTAGGACACCTCTCTTCACAAGGGCATAAAATATTTTTTGCCTTGATTAGCCTACTTCTTACGTAAGTAACCAAAGGCAGAAATGATTGTTCTCTTTTCACAGAGATTGAGCAAATAGGTTTTGGAGCCCTCACTTTCAGATGCTAGCTTAACACGTATAAGAAATAATAAAAATTAAGTGAAAAGCATTTACAACATGGCTGGCAGCAGTAAATGCTATGTAAGTATTTTTTTCTTATTACGACTGCATATAATGTGGGGTTCTGAGCATGTTTTTCATGCATTAACTTATTTAATGCTCACAACAAACCTATGAAGTGGCTACTATTATTATCCCTCTTTTACAGATAAGAAAATGGAGACACAGGGAGATTACTTAGCTTGCCCCAAATTACCTTGCTTAACGTTTGAATTCAGGCAACGTGGCTCTGGAATCCAGGCTTCTGTTGGATCTTAGATCCTTTGTGTTTATAAATGCGGCTAGGAAATACTTTCTTTTTATCTTACGTTAGAACTTCAGAGCAGCAACAATAGCTTTTTTAAAAAATGGAGCTTTCTTGTGTGCCAGGTAGTGTTTGTCCTAAGTCCGCTAGATGTCACAGTGCTAAGGGTAGGGATGATGGTGATTCTCATTTTACAGATGAGGAAACAGAGACCCAGAGAGGAACTCGCCCAAGTCACCCGGCTAGAAAATGACAGACCTAGGACCTTAGCTCGGGTTCTCCCGCTCCAGAGCCCGCGCCAGCAACCCCTGGGTTAAGTGCCCTCCCCTCCTAGGGGCTTGAGAGGTAGATTCCAAACCACTGGCTTCATCACACCGTCAGAGAATCCATGAACAGTCCAGAAAATCCCTCTAGCTTGTCACCTCTCCCCTCTGTGCGTGCACGCATGCGCGTGCGCACACATACACACACACACACACACACACACACACACACACACACACTACATGCTCTCACTACTCTGAGCTCGTTACATCCTGGGAATACTGTGTCTCTCTCTCCCTTCCAGGCTGCTGTTCAACTTTCACTCCCACGCTCCTTCAGCTGCCATTCTCATTCCTCCTTCCAGGCCCTGCCTCCTCCTAGAAGCCCTCCCTGCCTCCCTCAGTCCTCTTTCCATTGTGTTCCTAAGCACCTGCATCTTTATTATAGCAGTGCCAGCTTTCACTGTCACTGCGTCTGTAAGAACAGGGGTTCTCTCGTGAGTGTGTCCTCAGGGTGAAGCATATTTTGCTGAGTGTGCAGTGAATATGGGATTACAACTCCCTTTCTGCCACTCCTCCCTCTTATGAAAGCGTCCTGGATTCTCCTCTATGTAAAGTTTTCTTTCTGCATAAGATTTATTTGCATGTGTATTGCAGAAACCTTTTAAGTAAGAGATTCCTGTGTGAAAGATGCTGGCCTAGGCTCTATAACTTTATATAAAGATTATCAAATCCAGTTCCTAGCTCCAAGAGGCTCATTCATGACTGAGAGAAAATAAAATACCGTAGGAGTGAGCTATAAATAAATGGCAGTGGCAGCCCCAGGGAAAGGAGCATCACTTCCAAGCAGGCAGTGTAACCTGGGTCTACGGGGCCGGTTTATGACCTGGATGGGCATTGGGATCTTGACTCTGTGTTAGAAAGTAGTGGGAGACGAGGTTAAGGCTAGATTAGAAGGGTCCTGGATGGCATTTGGGAGTCTTGGTTTGGGGCAGTGAACACACTGAAAGCTTCGCAGAGCGCTATTGCAGGAACTGCGCGACGTTCCCGGAAGACGGCCGCCATGTTACATGTGCAGGGGGCTTAGAGTGGGAGAGAATGGGTTTCTTCAGATGCTCCAGGAAGCTATGACTCCAGAATGGGGTGAGGTGTTAGGACTCGGCAAGGCCGGTAATGATGGTCTTTTCAGGATTTGTGAGGCAACAAAGCTTTCAAAAAATGGCCTTCGAGTCTCACTGCTTCAGCAACCTGTGGTTGGTCCCGTGAAGTCCCCTGGCATAGTTTATCCATCCTTTTTATGTGGGTAAAGAGGCCCTGCTGTTTATTGGCTGTGTGACCCTGGCCAGATTATTTAACTTCTCTGAGCTCCAGCATTCTGTCCTCTAAAAAGCAGGGATGATAATAATCTTCATAGGGTTGTTGTAAGGACTAAACCCCCAAAATATGCATGCAACTGGCTAGCTCAATGCCTGGCACATAGCAAACACTCAGTAAATAACATCATATCCCTAGTCCTTCGGTGAGGACACCATATTGGACAACTCTATTTTATTCCAGACCAGCAGAAGTTCGGCAGTTGAAAAAAAAAATTTAGATTTATTTATTGACTTGAGAGAGAGAGAGAGAGAGAGAGCTGGGGGGAAAGGGCGAGGAAGAGAGAGAATCCCAAGCAGACTACCTGCTGAGCAGGGAGCCTGACATGGGGCTCCATCCCACAACCCCGAGATCACAACCTCAGCCAAAATCAGGAGAAGGATGCCCAACTGGCAGAGCCACTGAGACACACCGAAAACTTATTTTAACTCTTCAAGGTCACTAGGGTCTCCCTGGCATGGTTCTAATGAACATTATGTACAAATGCAACTGGGGGTGTCCTCTCAGACTCAAATCAAATGCCCTGAGTAGTTTCGGTTTGGGAGGATGGTTTTTGTAAATCTGTTGGTGGGGGGAGGGGGGTAGACAGACAGGGGGAGGGGAACAAGAACCAGCAGCTTTGATGATTACTTCTAAATCTTTCTTTGTTCAAAGTGATTTTTTTAAAAATCACCATTCCCAGTCACAGACCTGTTCCAACAGGTGCTTATGGTAACGCCTACTTAATGTAATCAAAGCAGTTTAAACATTAACTGAACTCAATCGCCCAAGTACTGTTAGCACCAGGAACTGACAGATTAAGGCTGCTGCCCACAGCCTTCAGCAAAGCCCATGGCTTTCGTTAAATTACATCCCGGTGGAGGTTAAGGACCCACGTTTGCAACCTCTCAGGCTTCCTCTGGCTGCTGAATTGCTTTGTTTATCATGTTCTACAACACTTTGAAGTAATTTGAATTCTTTCTGTATTGTTCCTGGAGAGTTGAGCCCTTCTTAATGAACTCATAGTTCATTAGGGAAAATGGACTAGGGTCATGGGTTTTGAAAACAAAGCACATTAGGCAGAGCCAGAGCGGCAGTTTTCCTCCTCCCAGATGACTTCATAAAGAGAGACTCGCAGGGCAAAGGCAGCTGTCGGCAGCTACAGGAGACGAAAGCATCTCCTTCCTCCACACCCACACTCAAGCAACAGTGGGGGCGGGGGGAGCTGCCGCCGCCCCCAGACTAGGTGTAGCTCGCCTGGCGTTTAGTGGCGTCCCTTCTGCACGCTTTTACCCAGACTGAGGCAGAGGATGGCTCCAGTTGGCATTGCTGGCTTATAGGTCTATAGGGCAAGTCCCCTGTGGGACTGCTGTGCGTCCCCGGCTCCACAGAAACCCGAGAGAGGTGACAGGATGGCAGGTCACCTGGAGCCCCAGGCTGTGACTGGCTCTGAGGGCCACCTGACTTTGCAGCCTCCTGCCAACCCTGTCACTTCCCCGCTCTAAGCTCAAACGTGCTCACGTGTAAAATAAAGCCATTCAGCTGTCTCCGTCGCTATCAAACCAGACAATAAAGGAAGCTCTTCTGCATGTGGGTGCAGGGTGGGGTGGGGGCTGGTGGGGACCCGTGAAAGATTTCATGTGGAAAGAAGAGTCTTCAGGTAAAAGATAAAGTTTGAGGCACCCGACTCGGTCTATGGATCTCCTGTGAGCTCTGAATTCAGCAGTGCAGCCCGATCAGGGATGAGCCTCTGGAAGCCACCACCTCTCCTTGGTCACGAATCAGGCTGTGTGACTTCCCTTTATTGACAACAGTGTCTGAGAGGCCTGGGAATTCCCTAAGCCTGCAAAAGCAGGGTCTTCCAGGGAGAAATCTTCAAAATGGCCTGAGAAGGCAGAAGAGCGGGTGTGTTGTTTTGTTCCTTGATAAGTGAGTGCTGAAACTGTAGTCTATTCCTCATGACCCTTCGTTCTCCTCCACCCTCAGGAGGCTTTGGCCGACACTTGGGATCTGTGCACACAGCCACGGAACAGCCAGAAACGATGTCCTCAAAGACCTTAGAGTCAGGGGAGGATGCAAGAAATGGCGTGGATGATAACGGAACGCTCAGTGCTGGGAGCACTAGAAGCTTTAGGGGGGAGATGGGATGTTTAGACAGAGCCTGGAAAGAGAGGGATCAAGGTAGAGTGTAATTGAAAGGGATCATTTCATGCGAGTCTTGAAGAAAAAATTGGGTCTAGGCCTAGAATGAAAAACATTCCAGGCAGAGAAACTGTTGCTGGCACAGAGGCAGGAAAATGGAAAACATGTACAAGGAACGATGCATAGTTTAGTTTGGCTGAAACCAAAGTTTGGCAAGAAGAAGAGTGGTTGGAAATGTCCGTTGGGTGGGTGTCTTAAATAAATACTGTCTTTGTCCATTTTAGTCTTTCCAAGGTTGTATCACCTGATTCCAGATGGTGAAATTACAAGCGTCAGGATCAATCGAGTGGATCCCAACGAAAGCCTCTCCATTAGGCTTGTGGGAGGCAGCGAAACCCCGCTGGTCCATATCATCATCCAGCACATTTACCGGGACGGCGTGATTGCCAGGGATGGCCGGCTACTGCCAGGGGACATCATCCTGAAGGTAGACGCGGTCGCTGTGGGGCCCTGGAAAGGCGCTCAAGAAAAATCCTTCAGAGCCAGTCAGTGGATAGATGGAGGAAATGCTAAATAAATGTGAAGCCGTCCCTTTCCGTAGTTACTCTGTCGAGAGGACCCTTCATCTGAGACTTGTAACTGAGACAGATCTTTGTCCCCTTCCATCTTGTTCTTCTAGTCTCTCCCTCTTTCTGTAGAAGAGTATTCATCCCTCTGTATCATTTTGTCTGTCCTCCCCTCCTTTCTCCTCTCCCCTCCAGCTTCTGTCCCTAGTCCCTCCCTCCTCCTCTCTACCCTCTCCTCCTACTTTAAGTAACAATAACATAAAATAACATAAAACTGGAGCTCATATGTTTTTAGAGCAGATTAATGGAACATTTTGTATTTTATCTAGTCACTCCCATTCACACACCCCTCCACGGAAAATTTCTGGTGGCTTAATGGCCCTCTGCGAGAAAACCCAAAAAGAAATCCTAAGCTATTCCCACCAAGCCACAGACCTTCCGGGGCAGGCAGGTGGGTGGAACAGCACGCCTTGTGCATTTCTGTGCTCTGAGGCTTGGGTGTGAGGAAGGACGCGAGGGAAGAACTTTGAGAAGAAGAGAAAGGATGAAGGGAGAATTGTTGATCAGACAGAAGTCAGACATGTGCCAAGAGTGATAAGAAATCCCTCCCTGGTCATGTATTCCCTGTCTGATACCCAGAGGAGAGTTTCACCCCATTCCTTCCAGGTGGTTGAGGGGCCAGCTCCTGACACATCATGAGCTATTTCTCTGGCAAAGAAATTCTTTTTTTTTTTGGAATAAGAGGAGAAAGAATTTAAAGCAGTTGTCACAACAATCCTGGAACTCCCGCTGGCCTCTTAGGACCTTCATGTGGCCTCGGCAGGCAAAGGGCTGCCAGGACTGTCTAGCAGATGCCCTGGCCTTCTCCTGGCCTGGGTGCGATGGGGGGAACCAGACGCAGGACAAGTGACCGAGCAGAGCAAGGGTTGTGAGCTCCCCCCGCCCCGGGCTTGGACAAAGGTGGTGAGCGGCTCTGTGCACGGGAACCTCCATCCATCCCTGGAGAGGCTGCAAAAAAAACGGGGATGGAGGGCTGCAGGAAGACCTCTTAAAATTTCACCTGAGCCTCCTCTAACCATTGGCTGCAAGGACAAGAAACCCTACCCAACCACAGAAATTCAAGAATGTTGTCTCTCTTCTTCAGGGCCCCTGTCCTTAGACCCTGCAAGGGTACTGTGCTCCTGTGATGTTTCCTTGCGAAGCAGTGACCACCACTAGGGGCTGCAGCCTTCCGGCTGGGCCAGCTTATTAGCCAGGGTAATGAAAACCGGAAAGCCCCAAGCAGCATCAGCCCTGCAGATAATGAGGCACGAATGAGAGGGCCGAGCTTGAGGACGTTCGAGTAGCATGATAAAGTGATCCAGGCTTTCAGTAAGAGAGCCTAGAAACTCATTCACATCAGTTTATTTGAAACTATACAGAGATTTTTTTTTTTTCCTTTTGTTGAGAACATGGGCAAAACACCTTGCAGGCAGCGACCACCTGAAGGCCACAGACTTGCACGCATGCACGCACACGCATGTGCAGTGGCGGGGCCTGGACGTTCTAGGATGCATGACCCAGGGAGAAAAATTCCCCTGGAGATCATTGGAAGGACCATGTCTGCTTAGTTTAATCTCAGCAGCAGTTTAGTGTAATCATTTGAACTTAAATGAGAAATTTTCTTCTTTTGCCTTTTCCTATTTTTTCTTCTTTTTTTCTCCCTGTGCCCTCTGCCCCCACCCACCCCTTGATCTGGACACTGAGTTTGGCAAGCAACAGGAATGAGGGCTGGGACTGTGTGAATAACCCTGGGGGCCTGTGCAGGGACGGGTGGAAGAGAGATGGCATGCACCGAGAGTGAGCTGAACAGGTGGCACGGGTAGCACAGAAGGAAAGTGGAGCTGGGAGTAAGGTTGGAAGATGGGGTATCTGCAGATTCGGACAGAGGAGAGGTGACAGACCAGAGCAGGCTTTAAGGAAGGGTCCTGCTGATGCTGTGAGCCTGGGCCTTCTAGGAAGGGTTGTGGCAGGGGGAGCTGGCCGATCCGCTCTAGCTTCCGGTCCCCGCCCAGGTCAACGGGATGGACATCAGCAACGTGCCTCACAACTACGCCCTGCGCCTCCTGCGGCAGCCGTGCCGGGTGCTGCGGCTCACCGTGCTGCGTGAGCGCAAGTTCCAAGGCAGGGGCAGCGGCCAGGCGCCGGATGCCTACGCGCCCCGCGACGACAGTTTCCACGTGATTCTCCACAAAAGCAGCCCTGAGGAGCAGCTTGGAATAAAACTGGTGCGCAGGGTGGATGAGCCCGGGGTTTTCATCTTTAACGTGTTGAATGGTGGTGTGGCAGACCGACACGGTCAGCTGGAGGAGAACGATCGCGTGTTAGCCATCAATGGACACGACCTTCGGTACGGCAGCCCAGAAAGTGCAGCCCATCTGATTCAGGTGAGTCCCGGGTCCCTGGCTAGAAACTGCCGGTGTGAGTGGGACGTTCATTACCCTGACCCACCCGCCCTGTTACTACCATGTGTGACATGCGGTGCCCCCCTTTCCAGGAGTCAAGATCGACGGGCCAGGTAAGAACATTCCATAAGCAAATGATGTGTCTCAGGTTCACGGACATTCCTTAAGGGGTGGCAGCCATCCTGTCTGACTGCCCGTAGACACTCGGGGTTATATGCTGCAACCTGACCAGGTTAAGATCACTGCAGATCAGCAGGGTTGTGTCTTCCCTGTACCCACTGTGCTATTCGAAGACCCAGGGGTCATTGAGATACATTCTGGACGTATCCAAGACGTCTAGATGTACTAACTCCCATAGGAAGCTACCCTCCAGGAATCCTCACTATGGGACCAGCTAAGGCTAAGCCAGTCTCCATGGCTGAGTCCAACCTCCTTGGAAAGCCCATGGAAACTCAAGTACGAGTCTAGGAGAAGGCTCCTAAGAAGAGAGGCATACAAATTATGCTCCCAATAGCCTAATATTCGTTCAAATTAATTCACTTTTGACTGGCATAGCATGATCAAGCCCTAACATGTATCTTGTTGCCTTTGGCTGTGTCGCCATGTTTTTCTACTGTTTAATAAGCTGCCATCTTTATTCTTAGGACAGGCTTTGTTCTGGACTCCTGTACTCTAACCCATTTATTCACTTCAATTGGCCAAGATGTATTAAGCTTCTGCTGCTTACCTCGCCATGTGTCAGGTACAGAGAACACAGAGATGATGGCCTCTGAGGCTGTTCTCTCAAAGGAGCCCACAATGTAGCACAGGGCATGGACTTTCTGTAAATAATTGCCATATGGTGTGTTGGTACCATAATGGAGAAATTAAGTACAGTGCTGTTTCAGATGAAGGAGAGAGTTTTGCTTGCATGGGCCTAGGAATTCTTTACAGAGAAGATCTTGAACTGGGGCTTTGAGGAATCAGTAGAAATTCTCTAGGTAGATAAGGCAGTGAGGGTCATTTTAAGGGGATACACCACAAAAGGACATTTTCCTGAAAGCTGGTTAGGAAAAGCGTTAATACCTGGAACATGGTGTATATTTAAAAAAGCAGCCATAGACAAGGTGGGTTTGGGAGGCAAGGACCAGATCCTGTGGAGTTTTAAGAAGTTCAGACTTTATCATTAAGGCCATGGGGTGTCATTGGAAGGGTTTAAGAAAGGAAGTGACATGATTTTCTAGATCTCTCTTGAGGTACTGGAGAGCTGATAGGAGAGGGGCCAGATTTGAGGCCTTATCTTCTGAAGCATTTGCAATTACCTGGCACACTGTGTCAGCTTGCACTCAGTGACTGAAGTATTGATACTTCAAGAGAAGACAGCGAGTCAGCAGCAGTAGTTGACTGAACCTTGTACCAAGTTCTGCTGAGGATGATAATCAGAAAACAGAGCCTGCTTTCTAGAACTAGATCACCTAAGCACACACAAGTCTCCCTACCCTGGGTTCCAGCCATGGAGTTCTTCCAGGTGTTGACAACTCTCTGCACTGTCACATGTGTGGTATCTTCTCCCTCTTCCTCAAGGAGAACGAAACAGTGTATGATACTGCTTTTTAGGTGTGGACAGCCTGAGGCAAAGATGCAAGGGGACTTACCCCACTTGCTCTGTCCATGAGGATAGGAAGCACATGTGGTGTCTTGGCCTCTGAGCTGTGGCTCTTGGTGGTGTCCCACTTTCAAGGTGATTCTCAACGTGATGGATGTTTATCTGCCTAGGGCCCTGAGGCCACAGTCTGTGGAGCAGGTGGAGAAAGAAGATCAGAGTTACAAGTGGCATTTCCCCTCTGGAGTTTATGCCATCTGTTCCCAAGTCCATATGCCCCGCTTCAACTTCTCTGAACACCACACTTACATAACCAACTGGCTACTTGCCATCTCCATGTGAATATCTAAAAGGCACCTCAAACTTCATGTCTAAAACCAAATCTTTGACTTCTCTCTACTCCTTGTCAAACTTGTTCTTTCCTCAGCCTTTTCCAGTCTCTAGAAATGGCACCATTGGTCCAGTTATTTGGGCCAGAAGGATCTCTTATGCCCTTCAATATGCTCGCTCTCTATTCCATTTCTCACTACCTCCACAGTCCCTCAGCCATGCTACCATCAGCACTGGGTCTCTGTGAGAGACCTCCCACCTGGCCTTCTGGCCTCCACACCTGATTCTCTACCTCTGCTCTCTACATGGCAGTTAGACGGCCACTTGACACAGTCCGTCCCTTCGTGTCACTCCTGTGCTCAGCTCTCTGATGTTTCCCAAGACATTTGGAGTAAAATTTCCAAATCTTAACAATAGCCTTTACAGCTGTATGTAATTTGGCCTTTAGTTACCTTTTCTTTCTCAAGCAAAGTAGAGGATTTCTAGTATTCTCACCCTTGCCTTACCATGCTCAGTCACATCGTCTTCTTGCTACTACTCCTCAAACATTGCAAGTCCTTTTTCACCTCAAGGCTGACGTTCTCGCTATCTCTCTGACTGGAAGAATCTTCCGAATGTCTGTCTAACCGCCATGCTTCATTCAGGTCTCTCCTCAAATATCACCTCAGAGAGGCCTTCACTGACAATCCCACTTAAAATAGCTTCTCCCACCCCCAGCTCTATATCCTTTATTTAATCTGCTTTATTTTTTCCTACCAACTAATTACTTTATTACCTGTTGGCCTAGTATAAAATAATACAATAGAGTATTGTATCTCAAGCACTTAGAGAAATGCCTGGCAAGAAGAGACACTCGATAACTATCTGCTGAATGAATAAATTGAGTCACGTTATAAAAATGTAAATATACAGAAGATAGAATTTATACATTAATTTCACCCCTTAGGGATTTTTCATCAAACCATTGACCAAAGAACAAACACCAAATCTACTTTTACATGCTATTTGTCCCCAAGATGGAATTTCTACCTTTTTCCTTCTTGAATTTGTTCGGTTGTGATTGGTTGAGTGCCTTCTGGGTGCCGACGAGTGTGCGGTACAGGGGCAAACCAGACTGACGCAGTTGCTGGCCTTGTAGAGTTGGGGTGTATTCCTGTCCCTGATCTCAGATACAGTGAAGTCAGCATTTCGCAGGTGCTTCTAGGCCGTATGTATCAACGGGTGAGAATGGAAAATAGACAACGTTTATGGAAGCATTAACCCATGGAAAAGAATCATTTTTCTCGTCATGAACAAACTGCACTCTAAGCATGACCCCCCCCGCCCCCCACCTTTGGAACTACACATTCAGGTGATCATCAGTTTTTTTTTCGTGTTGTATTTGTCAACTCCCTCTGCAGGTTGGTCTGTGCAGCTCACGCTCTAGAGCTAATCCGCCAACCACACTTCACAACAGGCACACGAAAAACTCCCTTACTCGTGCCATTTGGAAAAATTTTGATTACATGTGGCATTCTACTTTTGTAGATTAATAACAGAAGAGGGAAAATTTTTTTCCCTGAGAAAGTAAATTTATGAAGTAAAATCTTGCCTAACAGTGGGACTTCCTAAAAGAGTCTTCTGCTTACTAAACAAAGCCAACGTGCTTTATAAGCAGGGGAAAAGGAAAAAAAAAATTCTTTTAAGGGCTTGGGCAAAGCTAGTTGGAAAAGAAATGGAAAAAGTAGAGTGCTGGGGAAATCCAGTTAAGCAATCTCAAGAGTGGATTTTATTTATGTGATACTTGTAACACACACCAGGCTGGGGATTAAACTTAATACCCTTCAAAGGTGGAGACGCAAGTTACCAACCAATCCTGGGCTGCTGGCCTTCGTGTACTTGCTCCATGAATCACACTTGCTTTAGAAAGAAATTCCCAGACAACATGTCCTTTTGGTCATGTTCTCTCCCACAGTACCACACTTTTGCCTTTTTCTCCATTATTTCAGGGAAAAGTTATTACAGAGAAGCCACAACTGTTTTAAATTTGACCAACTTACATATGTAGTGTCCTAACCCCCACTTACTCATCAACCCTGGGTTCCAGAACCCAGGAGTGAGTCGGACTCCTTTAGGAGAAGAAGCCCTAAGGAGACAGAAGGTTCAAATATGGAACAGTTGATGGCAATAAACTTAGGACAACTTTATTTTTCTCCATTGTCAATTTCTTAATTTTTTGAGCAGCCTGTCTAGAATCATTGTAGATGGGGCACCTGGGTGGCTCAGTCAGTTAAGCGTCCGCCTTTGGCTCAGGTCATGATTCCAGGGTCCCCGTGTCAGGCCCTCTGCTCAGTGGGGAGCCTGCTTCTCCCTCTCCCTCTGCTGCTCCCCCTGCTTGGGCGCTTGCTCTCTCTCTCTTTCTCTGACAAATGAAATTTAAAAAAAAGATTGCTTCTCTCCCTAGTGATCAGGTGCAAATGATTTATGCTGACAATACTATGCCTATTCTGAGATGCTCTCATCTATCCGCAGTTCTGGGGCAGTGAGTTCCAGTGTATTTGGGAGTTCAAATATATACAATTAAGAAATGAAGAAAGTAATTTTGGATTTCAAATTGGAGTCTCCCTCCTATGCCTTTTTTTTTCCTAGGCAACTCCCAGACTTGAGGCAGAAGCCGAAAAAAAAATTCCGGGCCATTTGTAGAGGTGATGATAACCTCTAGGCTTTCATTAATACTTACAGATGTGTGAATTTTTGTTTCCTTTGCATGAATTAATATTTAAATGAGAAGTTATGTTATCAAAGAACAACCAACAACCAGGCTCTTCAGACTTTTCAAAAGAATGTGAGCGGCCTCTAGACAGAGCCAGAAAGTAAATAATGAACTACTCGTATTACCTATATTTGTTCTGAAGACGTGATTCTAGCTCATGAGTTCAGCACAACTGGAAAAAAGACCGAACTTTCGTCCCCTGGAGCCAGTAGGAACTGCCAGTGAAATAAGATCTGATAGTTCAATGTGCTTTGTACGGACCAGCGCAGCTAATGCAGACTCAAGTCCCCATTTAACGCATTTTCTTAACCTGGCATCGAAATAAATTTAATACAAAGGCGAAAGAATGCATAAATGTAAAAACCATCTTCTTGAGCTGGATTCTGAAAGTCCAGGTGATTTTTATACAGGGCTCCACATTTCATGCGCTCATGATAAAGCATGACTTGGTGAATTGTACAGCTTTTCGGCTTCGAATTTTGTGAGGGAATCTCCCACACAGCTACACACTGCGAATATTAGGGAATCTATCTTTTTTTTTAATATTAGGGAATGTTGAAGCTTCACTGCCCTTCCTCCAACTCAAAATATCCCCCCACGTGCATTTTTTTTTTAACACCAGGGAACAGAATTAACTAGGAGAGTAACTTCTAGATACCATAAAAAAAGAGAGAGAGAGAGAGGCAAAAGGCTTAGGTCATTCTGCTGACTCAGCGATCAACAACCAGAGAGCTCAAGAGCTAAATTCTCATTTTGACCTTGTCATTGACATCTGTATGGCCCTGTGTACATCAGGCTGTCATCATTAACATCTTGGTGTTAACTTAATTAACTTAAAAGATGTGCTTCCGGGAGCAGAAGGATGAATATGGAGCTACAGTCAAGAGGGAAAGTAGACCAAATTTCTGTCTCAAATCTTTTTCTACCCTGGTCAAATCCTAAGGTCCTCTTCACCACTTTTCCTCAAAGCCTCTTTATTTTCCTTTTCCTTGGCCAGTCTTTGGTTGCTCTTTGCTCACTGAAGTAGCTGCTGCCTCCCCAGCAGAAGATGTTCTTTACAAAATGTGCCAGGCGCTGTGCTAGGTGCCCATGTTTCAACGGTAAACAAATCCGTGCGCCCCAGGTTTGCTTGTGCCAAGCTCATTTTCTAGAAACTCTCCACTTACACTGCACTGTTAGCTTGCTCTGGAATTCTATTTCTGGAGCCCCCAACTTATTGCTCAGTGAGAGCAATTCTGAGTATTCTGAGAGAGTATTCTGAGTATTTTTCTCAGAATTTCTCTTGCTCACTGGAAGAGAGGGGTAGGGCATGGACTTTGTTTCTGCACCTCATTGCATGAAACGTTGCCAGGTCAATGAATGACCAATGATTTTGGTATTTTTATAGTCTCTCAACTGGTGATGGTTCTGACACCTCCTGTGGTCTGAATTGCCATGTAGGGTTTATGGGCCATGCGTGATCTCAGAGCTAGCCTGTGCTGATAGAATGTGTCCCTTAGTGAGGTTCTGGGAACTCCCTGTCATCTTTTAATTAGTAGTAGTGAAGACAGACATCTATGGAGCTCTCGGCTTCACAGAGCTAATCCCCTATGGATGTATGATGTGGGAAAACGGGAACCCCATCACTGAGGTCCTGGGTACAGCTGGTCCATCCGCGAAGAGACTACTCTGTATTGGGTCTCCCAGGTCCGATTCTATACACACCCCCAACCCACTCAACTTTATTAGAGAGAGTCCAGAGTTCATCAAGCTTTTGAGATGACTTGAAAACATAGGAAATATCAAAGAAAGTAGAAATATTTGACCTGGAAAGGAGAAGAGCTAAGGGAGAACAGTGAGCCTTATCTTCAAATAAGATTGTCATGTGGAAATTGATTTGGGGCTGCCTGAGAGGGCATGACTGGAGCCAATGGCTAAGCAAGAAAATGGCACATTTAGCTCAGCCCAAGGACAAACTTTCTAATTAGTGCTATCTAAGAATGGCACACCCTGCCTTGGGACACAGTGAGTTCACGGTCATTGGGGGCACTGAAGCATGAGCTGGTGACAACTTGGAAGGATTTTGTAGGGGAACTGAAGCCTGGGTTACAGAGAGAATGTTGAATTAGACGATGTCTGACATTTCTTCCCTATATGTGACTTTTTAATGATCTGGAACCAGTGCTCCACAATTTCCCAGGGCGCTGTGAGCACAAGATAGACAGATTGACAAAGATAGCTGAGCAGCTGGTGGAAGGGAAGCTAACATGGGGCAACCCCAAACAGTAGAGAAAAAACCATCCCTACAACTATACGTTGAAAATCAAACTTAGACTGTCTCACTCTGGGATCCCGGGAAAAGAAATGAGTAGGGAGTGCAGATGCAGGATGAGTTATTTTGAAAATGCTTATTAAAACCTTTGTTGGTGGAACACTAAGGAAAGACAAACTTATGTTATTATAAATGCAACGGTAGCTCTCACTTGTCTCTGTAACGAGGGCTCCAGGGTCAAGTGGGTGGTCTGTGGACCCATACTGGTGTTACAAGGCTTGTGTATATATGGTCTCCCTGCTCTGAGTAATAGTTTGGATGCCTAACAGTCCTCTTGGAAGTTCCCTGTTTCAGGTCTTTAGAATGTAAAAAACCGTTTTATTTAAGCATATACATATATATTTTTTTAAAGCAGCAAATGGTGTCATGTATTTGGTTTGAGTCAATCCTTCACAGTGAACAGGTGAAGAAGCCCTGGGTTAGGTGAGAAGGTCACACCTTGAAGTGCAGGCGCACTATCCCCTCTCGGTCTGCCCTAGTTATCATGGCTGCCTCCACCCTTGCGGGCCCTGTGCGGTGCTAGAATAGTAGAAAGACGCCCCCTGCTCCAATGTTACAGCTCCGCAAAATGCCTCTCCTGCTTTGTGCGGTGGTGCCTTTGATTTTCCATTTCTCTGCTCTGTGAAGTTGCTGATCTGTGTGGTATCCTGATGTGGTGAACGTTTCCTATCAGCCACAGTGGCTTTTGCAGGGAAAAGAGCCATTCCCAGGCTGAACATGACCGTACAAGATGCTTGCCTTGCAAGACATCAGTGTAGCGCTTCCAGACTCCTCCCTCCAGTTACAAGAGATGGGATTTTATTATTTTTAAATGGGCTCCATCTAAATGAGGCTCCCAGACTATGGTATGCTACTGTGGCCCCTGCTTGGTTCTGTCATATAAATATTATTGGCAGTCTTGAGTCAAATCTCAAAAGAGCAGAGAAAAATAATCCTTAAACCATCACCAAAAAAGACAAGCCTTATCATGATAAATGCTGCTCAGTTTTAACCCTTTGTTTTTCTCTGAATATTAGATTTTTCCTATTTCCTTGGCTAGAAGTAATCGGTTCCACCGTAGAGAGTCTTACGTGCATAACTCATCTCTCTTTCACGGCACCTGCTTCTGACTGTCCCTGAAGTAGGACAAACGGAGGACAGGAGCCATGTCCCCAAGGCTCTTGGTGAAGTGCCTGGCCCAGAGCAGGCACACGAAGCCGTGGGGACAGAACGGCTACCAACAAGCTGAGGCCCCCAGGGGAGAACACAAAGGCCATCGGAAGCACTTCCCTTAACCTATAGAACGGAGAGAGGGAATTGAATGCCTTTGCTCTTGGAAGAGGAAGGAGAAATAGGTTAAGCAGTCAGCCTATGCAACCTGTAATCACCATGTCCAGCGTTTGCCTCAAAAATTGAGGCTGTTTAAAGGAGAGAGAAGAAACCTCACCCAAAAAGGATTGTCCTCTAGCCTTGTCTGCTACTCGAGAAGCTACAACTGTGACACGCTCCTCTTGCCCAAGTTGCAACTTTCCAAGACACACAAGACAGAGGCTCTCCTACCCCTGTCTTGTGGCATGCTCTTCCTTTGAGTGTGGCATGGAAGCCGACGGACCTGCTGCACCCATCTTTCTGGCACATATGATGGGGGTATCGCAATAAAAAATTTTCTGCTCTTCTGCCTCCCCTCACCCCCCTTCTCACACTTCACCCTCAGACCAGATTCACACCCACGGAAAGAAAGGCTTGCTGGTTCTAAGGGCTGTTTCTCGATGCGGAATCCAGCTGCTTCTGAGGGCTAAGCCAGTACAAACACATTAGCCTATTTTCCACCTTACAACTTCAAACACTAGGAAAGAAAGCGAATCTGATGGAGTCTCCCTGAGAACAGTTTGTAAGGTGGCTGGTAAGAGCCGCAGACCCGGCCTTGTGGAGAATTTGTTTTCAAGTGATTTGATACCAGGAACAACACTGTTGTTGTTCCTGCCAACAACTTACTACCCAAGTCAGCATTTGAAAATCCAGTGAGAAGTTTGTGTTTAAAAATGTGAATTAAACGGCTCTCGCGGGCTGCTCCTTGGCATTCTGAATTTTGCCTGGGAGGCGGATTCAATATATAAGTCTCAGATTTTCCTCAGTTGTCATGAGGTGCCTAGGCCACGTGATTGCTCCTGGGCCAAGTGACAGTGATAACAATATGTGGGCCAAAGACAAACCCACTGCTGAGATCCTTCAAAACATCGGGGTTTCCCTGAAGATAAGGAGCAAATTTGGGCTTGGCAGTTGGAATTTTGACTGGAGTGTTTGCCCCTTCTCTCTTAGTCATTTTTGCTTCAGAAAGTTCCTAGTGATAACCTCATTAGGATAAGTGAGGCTTACAGTATAAAGGAAGAAACATTATGACAAAATACTCCTCTAAGAGTTGAGTTTGGCTGGCTCATACCGTAGTGCTTCATTGTTTTCTGAGCCTGTTAGTTTTCTAATGATGCAAGCTCTATAGGTGATAAGAAACACCAAACTGAGGGCTTCAGAGGGGAGGGGTGGGGGAGTGGGATAGGCTGGTGATGGGTAGTAAGGAGGGCACGTATTGCATGGTGCACTGGGTGTTATACGCAAGTAATGAATTATGGAACTTTACATCAGAAACCGGGGATGTACTGTATGGTGGCTAATATAATATAATAAAAAATATTATTAAAAAAAAAAACACCAAGGAATTCATGATAGGCGAACGAACAGAGGGAAGAAGGCATGTAAATGAGGACTGGGTAGACCAGCAAAAGGGACAACTGGGCCTTATGTGAAGGAACTTGAGTGAAGGACTTGAACTTGCTTTTCGGGCCCTGTTCAGGAGGATTTTTGTAATTACAGAGACAAATCCACTTGACTGGACCACCATCCACCAATAGACCCTCTTAATGTACTTTAGAGGTTGTATTTTAAAATTTCATCTGATTTACAGCTACCCAGTTGATGACCCGTAAGTTTCAAGAGAGCTCTGAGAAGAAATGTTTATTAATATAAGGATGCGAAACCATGAAGGTTTGGGCCGGTTATTGTTGGACAGCCATGGAGATCTGATTTCATTGATGGGGTTCTGATTGCTTAAAGTATTGAAAACAAGGTCAGTCTTCATGACCAGATTTTTCCATGGTCTGGTAGCCATACCTGTAAAGGAAGAAGGCAGGCAGGCCAGTGTCCATCTCTGCTGTTGTGGTGAGTGGTCAGGGGATGGGGTGAAGAGAGGAACCCCAGAAACTTATTCCTCCCTTCTCCACTTGTCCCCAAATCTAGTCTTTCTTAGGGACCTTTCTAGTCAACTCTGGGCCATTAGGGAGCTTTGTTGATGTACATTTCACAGGGCTAAGGTCTCCTCTGCCTGCCTTGGGGATCTGGTGCCTCGGTGAGCAGTTCTGGAAAAACGAGTAATGCTCTCGAACAGACATGAAATTCATCTGTGGCAGAAAGCCAATTTGCAAGTTTATGGTGTGGAATGGACCTCCCCAGTAAGCAATATATTTGCTGTTTGGAATGTTCTATGCAAGCATCAATGTATATAGCAGAGAGGAAGAGGAGTCAGAATTAGTGATAATCACATAAAAAATAAAGGATCAAGGCAAAGGCCTTTAATCAGGCTGTATTGGAACCTATTAAGTCATCCCTGTATTCCTAAAGCGTTCATCCTTTCCCACGCCTGTGGGTTTAGCACTGCAGATGCACGATTTCTCTTCCTGCCACCAACTCTGATCCTTTTTCTGTACTGTTTACCTTCGATCTGTGTTTTAGACGTTACACTGTATACTCTGTTCTCTCTGAAAAGTCCTTCAGACGTGGCTTGTGTGCAATGGAGCCATCCCTTAAAAACAACAGTGTTTGATGATGCCTTTGCAAAAGCTGTTGCATAAGTCAGACCTTTGTAGTTTTTCCCTTTGAAACAGGTTTCATTTCCTGATTTAAAGATAAAGGAAATAATTCTCATGTGCTTGCCAAATTACAAAACGGGCACTGCCATGAGAAATACTAGACACCATTTTTTTTCCCATTAAAAAAATGTAGAATAAAACTCTTATCTTGTTAAGCCCCTGGTGCTGGACACTTTGCGTGGAAGCTCTGAGAATGGCTAATGTCTGTGTCTTCTCACGCAGGCCAGTGAAAGGCGTGTTCACCTCGTCGTGTCCCGCCAGGCTCGTCTGCAGAGTCCTGACATCTTTCAGGAAGCTGGCTGGAACTGCAACGGCAGCCGGTCCCCAGGGCCAGGGGACAGGAGCAGCACTCCAAAGGTGAGCCCCAGCCAGGGTATGTCTACTTCTCTTGCAGGAAGCTATTTCTTGCGAAGGCTGCACACTTTAACATTTCTAAGTGTAACCTCTGGACTTCATCACTTGAACGCTGTTTGACTTGTCGTGTAAAACAAAAAGGCTGAAGTCCCATCCTCAGGACCTGGTGAGATAACAGGTGTCTCCCATCCAAGCAAGAGGGAAGAAGGTGCAGGAGAGTGTTGAAACTTGATCTTACAGACTTCATATGGGGACATAATTTCAAGTCAAAGCCAAATAGATGTCATGTTTTTCCAACAGTCATTTTGCTTAAGGACTGTTTTCATTCATTTTGAAATGAAATGGGATTTGCTTGGTTTTTGACTTTTGAGTTCCCAATCTGCCTGAAAATTATTTTATTAAAAATTAAATTATTATAATTATATATTATATACTATATTTAATATAAGTTTAAAATATTTCAATTAAAAACTAAAATAAATTCCTCTGCTAATTCTAGTATGTTTGTTTCGCAGAAGAACCCAGGAAAATAATATAAACACTTGAAGTTCATATAAAATTAGGGAGTCGTAGGGAATGGGGCAAATCAGAAAGCAGTTGCCCTGTCTTACAGCGTTTAAATTCAGAAATAATGTAAAATAATGTGGATTAAGCAGAATGCATCTATAGCCTGAAGGCATCCTTCAGGCCAGCAATTTGCAGCCTCTCTTTCAATGAGGTGACTTAGCCCAATTTGTACTTCTATTAGAGGCAATGCCATAATCTCTCCATTGGATGGGTATCTAAAACCACACAGATCTTGCTTAGTCCAAATTGAGTCCCATAGCCTTGGCTTGGCATCCTGTTGGGATGGCAATGAGTTTGTAGCTGGTTCTCCTAAGATCTGATTTCATTAAATTACTTGTAACTAAAAAGAAATCTATAGGTAGCCCATTCATCTTGCAAAAGAGATTAAGGAATGCCTATCAGAGCAATCAGAACATATCAGGCTGTGTTTCAGTTTGGAATAACTCACAAGTTTGGGTTTTTGAGTAATGGATGCAGAACAAGACTCAAAATTTTGATTTTGAGACATGATGTTAATGACACAGCCTACAAGGCCACACCCCCACCCCTTTCCCCAGCCAGCTAGCCAGCCGTGTCCCATAAATCCATAAATTCCAGGCTTATTTACAGTAAGCAACCTAGACAGACAAGGTAACTCCTGCTAAAATATTTTATGGATAAGGACTCCCTGGTGTCTTTCACTAGTAAATACCACTAGTGTGTTTCAATTAAACTAATGGTATTTATTAATGGAAAACTAGTTTATTAGCTTAATTTAATTAATGTAATTAACACTTACAGTTGGATTAAGTAGGCCATATTGTATTCTAGCTCATTAAGCCACTAAGCATGAGGCTTCCACCAGCACGGTGGGTCTATAATCCCTTCTACCTAGCTACCGTGAATCATGGAAACAGCTGGGATGGGCTGTTCAAATTTTTGCTGCAATCTCTATCATGTATCTAATTCCTGGAAAACATACAGAACAAACTGGCCTAGTGGGAAATTGTAATATTTTCATTTTAATTTACAGTTCTGTCTGCCTTCTGAGATGCCCTCACACACACACACGCACGCACACACACACACACACACACACACACGGCCTATTTAAAATAAAACGAAGACATATATGGCTCTTTGATGATTTAGATTTTTATGATCCTACTAAGCTTTGTTTTGTCTAGGAAACAACACGGCTTTTTGAAAGTAGGAGCTTAAATGAGTCAGAGAAATACCAAAGAAGGCAAACCAAGACTTGTGAGACAGAAAAGTTTGTAGCCAACTGAAAAGTTAAAGACTGATAAAATGTAGACGTGCGGCTACCTGTGTGGGAGAGGAAAGGGAAAGTGACCAGAGAGAAGTCATAGGGGGACTTCACCTCTAGGGCACCTGTATTTCTGACGCTGGGTTGTAAGGTACATGGGTAGGTCATTATGTTCATCTTCATACTTTTTAAAAAATAAATCTAAAATGTTTTATTTTAAAAATCTCAATATTCTATAAAGTACGCATTTTTATAGCTGAGTGATAAGTAGACTGGTGCCCTGATGTTTTTGAATCAGCTTGAATTAGTTCATACAATATGTGTTTTTGAACATTAGGGAACACACTGCAGTCTCTGAAGTAGGGAAGGGGGTTAGGAGAAAACATGGATGGAAAAGATCTGTGGTACTTAACTCTCTTTCTCCTCAACCAGAGTACCGCCACTCTGCACAGGAAGGGTTCATGGCGGTACTTGGGTTTCCCATTGCTAACATGGACTTTCTCTGGTGGGGAAGGCAGACAGTTGTCAGAAACATAGGACAAAGGACATGTTTCCTATTTAGGGTAGCCCAGTGATTTGTGTCGAGCCCATAGGTGCTTGAAACTCCTCCTTGCTCAGCATAGCAAGGCTGTTGGGTAAGCTCTGAGTAAGTGCGGAGGAAGACTCCGCTTTCCAGGAACTTGTAGCTACAGGCATAAATAAGCGAGCTCTGCAGCCAGGAGAACGTAGGTTTCAGTGTCCGAATCTTATTTGTCATGTATTTTATTCAGCATAATTGGGTTTGAGTTGAGTTCTTTAGTCAATGAGATAAACCATTCCTGGAAAAATTGGGTAACTGATTCTTTCACGTGCTTTTTCTGACAGTTCTCTGAAAATTGATAGGTTAATTTTTATCACGTGTTAAAACATGACCTGTGAGAGCAGAGTGGTGTGGTGGGGAGAGTCAGATATCTGGGGTTTCAGTTGCCAATCCTACCCCCACCCCCCGGCCAGCTGTGCTTCACTGATGAGATTCATTTTAATGTTGAGTCTCAGTTTTTCTGCCTGGACACATTTAAGTAAATAACAAATAATATTTCTTTCCCTTGCCTCAAAGAGTATCTGGCCAATGTGTACATTATTCAAGGAATATTTATTCACAACAAAATAATTAGGGCCTCACTAATTTCTATTAACTGGTCTGGCAGGTGAGAAGCCATTTGTGGAATATTTCATAAGCTATGCAAT
Source organism: Ursus americanus (assembly GCF_024610735.1). NCBI lineage: Eukaryota > Metazoa > Chordata > Mammalia > Carnivora > Ursidae > Ursus > Ursus americanus. The sequence goes on from NC_142134.1 coordinate 43,141,470, forward strand.
TTTGCTACTTTCAAATGAATTTAGTGACACATTTTTTAAAAGAAGTATTCTCAGATCAAAGGCGTTTCTTCAGTCACAGGTGTGCCCTACGTGGGCATTCTTCCCGACTTCATAAATGAGGTCAGGGGAGCTTTGATGACGGTATTACAAGATCTCAAATGATATTACTATTAGAAATCCAAATAACAATAAAATGTGTTTAAACTTACTACCTAGAAAGGCCATTACATTATTGGAATCTTCTTTTCCTCCAGGCAAATATTGTAAACATTGATAAAACCCAAGAATTGCAGGAAATCGGCACGTTCACAGTGTATTGGCGAGATTATAGGTGATTGAACTGTTTCATATGTATCAAAATGTAAAATGCCCAGGCTCTTTGATTAAGCAGTTGTACTTGTAGGACATTAGCCCCAAGAAATATTTACACAAGTGCACAAGATATGTGTCTAAGGATGTTCACAGTGACTCTGTTTAATTTTGCAAGAGACTTATAAACCACCAAAATGGTCATCAGTGGGGGGATATGACATATCCACACAATGAAGTACTAGGCAGCTGCTCAAGAATGCAATAGAGTGTGCGTGTGTGTGTGTGCGCGCGCGTGTGTGTACACATGTATTTTTTAATGTGAAAAGATGTCCTTGTTTTCCCGAGCATTCCATACTGTGTTTTAGACATCACCTGGGAGATTGGTCGGCTACCCCTATAATATCCCTGGCTTCCATGTGGAAATAACGGAGGAAAACCCTTCTTTGGGAGGACCAGGAGTAAATGCTTTACGAATGTCCCCAGGAACGAGCTGAAGCAACGCAACAGCCAGCAGGAGTCTCTAGGTTTAGAACTTTGCCACGAGCTGGGGGCATTTTCAGAACTGCCTGCATCTCCAAGTAGGGCCCTTCTGAGAGATGTCTGTGACTCAAGTCAGAGACATGCTGCACTAACTGCTTTGTGGAAGAGGAAAGTCATGGACTAAGAATGATCTGGAGAGCACCTCCAGAACTACTTGGAGGGCTAGGACCACTGTGTTCATACTCTCACTTATTTGTCTTATTTTGAAACTTTGCCCTGAAGAAGATCCCATTTCTGTTTTATAACTCACTTCTGATAACTAGTATCTTCAAGTTTCCGGGGTTTATAGAGACCGAGACCTTACAAGTACTAATTGTAACATACACCTTGCCATAATCATTTGCAGTTCCTGATTTAGTATTCTGTTACTACCAAAACCAGTTTGTGGCAACTTGTAGTTTAACCATTCATTTATTTGACAAACATAGTTACCATCTTTCGTGTGCTAAATGCTATGTTCAGTGCTGGGGCTATAGTAACAGGTTATTACTGGATACAATAAGCCTATTAAAACAGGCATGGGTAATTTTATACCATAGAAAATCATGAGATATAAATGCACAAAAAGCCTAGGCTTATCTTCATAATGAAGTGTTAAAATGGACTCTTGTGCATGCAAGCGATAGTTCCATATGATGTTAACCACCAACTTGACAGAAGTTTAATTATCATGCCTGATCTGTCCGGTTCCCACCTCCATGTCCATAAAGCCACTTTCTTGTTTTCAGAGTGTCTTCATGAAAATGCAAATATTAATACAAATTCTCCTCCCCCTTTTTAAACAAAAGACAGTATAATTACACTTTCTTTTGTACCCTGGTTTTTGTTTTTTTACCAGATGTATTTTTTAATTTTCTTTCTTTAGCTACAACTGTAAGCTCTGTTTTGAGCTATAGACTTCTCTGAGGTCTGATCAAGTATTATAAATATTTATTTGCAGTGCACACTCCCACTTATACCCCTAGGTCATTGCACAAGCAGGGAGAATACATTTTCAGAAAATTATATGTTGATATGTATTCATTTATAAACAGTGCCCTTGACTGTCTTATTCCTTCAGGATAACACTGCATGTAGCTTTGAATGCTTTTAGTATAGACTAGTTGCTGGACCAAAATCACAGCTCTCTTAATTTGCTTTTCAAAAGTTGGTCCTCAGTGTATTCTATACAATGTGTATACTATATTTTTACATAATAAAATTAAAGTAGAACTGCATATTATTTAGAAATGCTGAAGATGCTAATTGGAGAGAACCTAGTTAGTAGAGAGTTTTTAGAGTGGAATAGCTATGAAATCCATTATTTTTCCTTAAGGAGTTCTATAATTGAATCCCTACCTAAATTAAACGGAGACTATGTAATTAAAATATCGTTACTTTTTTTTTTTTAACTTAGAAAAAGATTCCTGATACTCATGAATGAGAAGAGTTTTATGAAATACTATCAGGAATAAATGAGTCACTTGAAAACTTTTGGGTGCAGTTCACTTTGTGTGCTTACTGTTTCTCCAGTGGCTTCCAACCTGCTCCTCTTCCATTTTGTGCATTCCCATTGGAAATGTAAACTCTCTCTGAATCAGCCTGCAGAATCTGGGGTGATGCAGCTCTGCGGAGGGTGGGAGACAAAGCCAGCATTCTCTCTGCGCGTGTCTTTCTCTGTGAGACCAAGGACTACCGTCCTTTATCCAACTTGGGTAGTTTTCGTATGTAGGAAATGCGAACCCTCTTGCGAGCAGATGTGCTATATTTGTTTTTCTGTCTGTGCCTTTAGCCCCTGCATCCTGTGGTCACTTGCCATGAGAAGGTGGTAAGTGTCCGAAAAGACCCCAGCGAATCTCTCGGCATGACCGTTGCAGGCGGAGCGTCCCACAGGGAATGGGATTTGCCCGTCTACGTCATCAGTGTTGAGCCGGGAGGAGTCATAAGTAGAGATGGAAGAATAAAAACAGGTAAAAAGACACTTAAGGTACTGGGGCAGTGGGGTGTTACAAGGAGTTAGCAGCTTGCCGGGATAGGTCACTGCCTCCAGAATCAGAGAGTGAGATGCTGAGCTGCCCAGGACCTCTGTTCCCCATTGACCATGATTGGTTTGAGTAGAGCTGCTGGACTGGGTTCCACCTCTCTCGGTTTGTGTGGGTTGATGTGGGCCACATGGCTTGCAAATACCTGCAAAATATGCCAAGAAGTAATGGGGAACTTCTGCAGTAATGAGCAAGTGGCCTCAACTAAACAGCATAATTTGGTTCCATTCTTTCTAGGTGATTCTTTGCTGGGTTGATCCCATGATGAACCTATTCGTGAATTGTTCTATTTTATGGGTTGGGTGGGAGAAATACTTTCATAGATTTTGAGTCAATGAATATCAAGTGAAAGTACCATGCTAGGTTCTTTCCCACTGGTAAAAATGCTTCACTAATCTTACGTGTCCTGGGCTACGTTGAATGAGGGAAGGGGATGTCACCTATGTATCCTTAATACTGTCAATTTCCACAAAGGGGTAGCTCAGATGGTTGAGCAACTGTGTCATTGAAGGACTCAGATTCAGGAGTTAAATGTGAAGTTTCTGAAGTACAGTTGCTTGGCCTGAGCCACAGGGTGGTGGGATGGTAAGGGATTTCTTTGGCCAACCTAACAGTGCCTCTTTTGGGGTCAGGCAGGACTCCAAGCCTTTCCCATCTCTCTCTTCCTATCTTTTTACTCTTGCCACGGTTATTCTGTGTGAAAAGATGATATTCAAAGGAGGCAGAAGATGAGAGAGTTAAAGTATAGAAATTAGAGGTAGGAGAGCATATGTTTTGGTTTGTCTTGCCCTTCCTTTTCACCCAAGCACCTGCTTGGAGAACGATGAGGTTCACCAAGAAGTGACTTGTTCGCAAGAGAATGTGAGCAGGGTATTGTGTAATATTGCGTGTGGAAATGGCCTTGCACATGGTAGGTGCTTACCCAACAGTAAGTATATCACCTTTGCAGTGAACCACAATGGTAACTCCTTTTTCTCCTCGTCAAGAGCGTAGTTTCAACTCCTCTTTCTCAACTGCTATAGACTCCTCTGCCAGACCGTTTCAGGGTAGTCTCTGACGCACGCGAGCAATCCGTATTTATTGGGTGACTGCCACACGCCAGGCTCCCTGCAAGCACTTGGAGCTTTTGCCAAATGCCCTCCCTTTGTGCTAAAAACAAGAAACAAACGTGAAGAAGTAGGTTTCCTTTGATTAAATAGTAAACAAGGCTAATTTACCTAAACCTTTTTTTTTTTAAGGCAAGAGCCAAACACTAATGGGTATGCTTTAGAAACCCCCAAACATAACTTACCAATGCCTTGAAACGTGCGCACACTAACCGTTTGCTGTTCAAGAGCTCCGCTTCATGTCAACGGAGGAGGCGAATGACATGCTCCCTCACCCTGCTCACTTCCCCGCATCCCTCTCAGTCCCTGCCTCTTGGCACTTCTACAGAAGTTCCTGTTTGCACTCTTACTAAGGACAGCTTCTGCTTCTCTGGCCATTAGGTGACATTTTGTTAAATGTGAATGGGATCGAACTAACAGAAGTCAGCCGGAGTGAGGCAGTTGCATTATTGAAAAGCACATCCTCCTTGGTGGTTCTTAAAGCTTTGGAAGTCAAAGAACGTGAGCCCCAGGAAGCCTGCAGCAGCCCAGCAGCCCTGGACTCCAACCACAACATGGCCCCGGCCGGAGACTGGTCCCCCTCCTGGGTCATGTGGCTGGAATTACCACGGTGAGTTCCAACGCGACATCCTTGGAGAGGTGTGGGAGGAAAACAGTTACTCTCTCGGGCTGATCCGTGGCACTAACATCGTCATGAGCCCCAGTTTGATTGTAAGACTGCTTGAAATAATTCTGTCTGCTGTTACGGAAAATGCATGCAGTAAGCCCAGGGGAAAGCCTGGCGGTGGAAACATGGCTATACACTCATGTTGAGAATCTGGGGACTGCCTGTGTGGTTGTGTCGGTTGCTCATTCAGCAGAGAGCTTGGGCGACAGGGAGAGAAGGCTAAACTCCAGCCTTCTAGAACCCACCCTGGAGTCAGGGGAAGGATTACCTGTCCCTAGCTTGATAGTGGCAATCCTCAGAACTTGCATGAAGGTAAAACCCTGCGTTGGCTTCACCTCTTTGGCGTGTATGGAGCCCTGGCTGAACATAAAGCAGAACATTTTGCCTGTACCCAGATGTTTGAGCATGTGCTGTTTGAGGGTATGTCTCAGACCCTCTCTCCTAGTTCCTCCTCTCGCGAAGTGCTTGTATAAAAGTTTAGGAAGCAGCTGGGTCATCATTTTAGTGAGATGTAACTAGAGCTTTATGGTGAAGTCATTAAATTGTCTCAGACACTTCAGGAAAATTTTTAAGGGAAGACTTACTAAATGGTTATATACAGAAATTAAATATTCAAAGGACAGATAAATGGGGTTTGCACACCTGCATCAGAGCATAAATTCTTGGCCTTCAAAGGATTGCCTTACAAATTCCAAATGCATGACTTCTTGTTAAATATTGGAGACACTGAAGATGAAGTGCCGTAGGATTAAATGAATGAAAGTAGGATGTTGGTTTTAGTGCATTTTTCTTGAGGGTGGAGATAGGATGGTCTGGTTTTTTTTTAACGAGGTTTTAAAAAACATCCCTGTCTTGAATACACTGACCTAGATTCCTTTTTGAGCCTTTCCTAGTTGATAAATTATTTTTAAAGTAAGTGTATTTTTAAACAGTTGAAAATTAAGCATTGAGGCTGTTTGAAAACCTTCAAGCATTTTAGAACCAAGACTGAGTGGAAGAAGAGTGCTACTTTAAAATTTTTTTTTAAAATCTTTCTGAAACTGGAATCTATGAAAGTAGGTCATATTTGTGTGCCTGTGTGTGTGTGTGCGCACACGTGTGTGTGTGCGCTTGAAGGCTATTCGTCATGTATTCAGAGTTCCTCACTGTGCATTCGTGTAAGACAGGACAAATATGAGATGCTTTTAACTCCAAATACAACCACGTGAATGGCTTTCTCTCCCTCCACTTTTTGTCACTTGGCCTTTGGCAGCAATTCTCTGCTCTGGCCAGAAGGATAGCCTGGACTGGGTTCATTTCCTCTGAAATCAGTAGACAGAAAGTGTGAAATGATGCCAGCGCAGACAACACTGGTCTTCAGTCACCCTGACAACACCAGTCTTCAGTTTCCTTCGGCCCCTCATCTCCTCGCAGTAATATAATCCCAGTAGAATCCCAAGGCACCACCGGGGAGAGGGGTGCCCTCAGATCTATCCTCCCAGAACCACTCAACAGAGGCGAGCACTGTTACCAATTCCTCGTGCGTTTTTGCAGGGAAGGTCTGTGTCGGGGTGGCAAACTTTCTCTGTAAAGGGCCGGCGTTGAGGGTTTGAGGGTCACACTCTGTGTTGCAGAGACTCAGTTCTGCTGCCGTAGCATGAATGTAGCCATTGACAGTATGCACGTGAACAGACTTGGCTGTTGGGTCACCAAGACGGGCGATGGACTGGGCTGCAGTTTGCTGGCCCCTGGTCTACGTATCTATGTACACAAACACACACAGTGGCAGCACACACACTATTGTGTACCATGATTTTTTTTTTTTTAATCTTAAGAATATACTTTGGGTGTCATTTCGCACGAGTACATACCCAGCTGTGTCGTTCTCCTCCTTGGCTGCTAGAATTCTGTTGTACACAGGTAACCGTAATTACTGAACGAGTTCCTATGAGCAGCGAACACTTGTAGCCACTGCACTAGTGTGCTGTCCGCTCGCCACAGAGCGGGTTACAGAAACCACAGAGCGTCTGCCCGGCAGGGGACAGGCTGCCTGGATAGAAAATTATCGGATCACACTCTTCTAGACTGGGTAGACTTCGCATCACTGTTAGTGAGCACTGAGTGGTGGTGTGGGCAAGCGGGAGGCCCACCTCATCTCTTCTTCTGTGTGCGTGGCCTGTCCTTTCCACCTGATTTTCGAAATAACTGTTTTTTTTGGGTTCTTCTAGGGAGTCCAGATATGTATTTATCTTTTATGTTTCACATCTTGCATTTTCTTTTGAATCCTTTCAACTGTGTCCATTTCCTGGTGTTCCCTTTGCTTCTTATGCTCTGCCCGTCATATTCCTTCCTGTAGCTTATCCTTTCCAGCTTCTGCTTTCATTTCGGTGGTGGTTTTATTCTTCCCTTCCATGTCTTTCCTCTGTCAGCTCATTTCTTCTCTCGTCTCATGTCTTCCTGGAAATCTTATGTCTCTGCGTGGATCTCTTGTTTATAGAGGGATTGTTTCAGGAATATTTTAAATTCACAGTAATGTGGTTGGTTACAAATTTCATTTTCTATAGTAGCGTTTCATTTCTGTGGCAGCATTTTTCGGGTGACTGGTTTCTGTGTTACTGTTTTTACTGTTACTTTCCCTCTTTTCTGTTGTCCTGTGTGTCTGCATGCTAGTGCTTTTGTAATCCTTGAGCTAGGTAAATTTTTCCTGGAGCCGCTATGGGCTGGAGGTTCATGAGGGGAAGGAACCAGGGCCACCTTCCAAGTGGTAGAAGAGCCTTTTGATGACACCGGGCTGTGGTGCTTCACTTCTCAAACCAAGAGCAGCAGCCTGCGTCTCTCCCTTCCACCCAGGCTACTCCCTGGACGGTCGGGTTATCGGTCTGTTTTCTCACGGCCTCCCGCGTGCCCTTCCTCTCTGTCAGTCTGGGCTCAGGGAAGCTCTGCGAGCAGCCAGCCTGCCTGTTCCTGGTGTTCCGCTGTGGAGGGGTGTTTTGCCCGTCAGAGTCGGCCCCAGCTGCGGGCACCCTCTCTTCGTCTTCCCCCTTTCACTGCCTTCGGCGGTTAGTTCTCCCTCGTCTGTAGTGACCCAGTTTTATTTCAGCTGGAGTTTGCATTTCCGTTTCCAAGTCTCCTAGCTGCCGTTATGGTAATGTTTAAAAGCAGAAGGGGAGGGTCGCCTGGGTGGCACAGCGGTTAAGCGTCTGCCTTTAGCTCAGGGTGTGATCCCGGCGTTCTGGGATCGAGCCCCACATCAGGCTCCTCTGCTATGAGCCTGCTTCTTCCTCTCCCACTCCCCCTGCTTGTGTTCCCTCTCTTGCTGGCTCTCTCTCTGTCAAGTAAGTAAATAAAATCTTAAAAAAAAAAAAAAAACACAGAAGGGGAAACATAATCTTCACTCTGACATTTAGAAACTAGAAGTCTGTCCATCCTGGCATTTTTCAGATGTCTTTAGTACTCTATTATATTCCTTTATCAGGCTCTCCGCTAGTTTCAGGATACGAGCCTCTAGTCATAACACTGCTACAATTTTTATGGATGGGGTATCTCTTCACATCTCTAATCTTGCCTGCAGAGAGCTTCAAAGACCCCAGCTTCTCCCCAACTGATGCAATACCATTGGCTTAAACGTCTCAAGTCATTTGCCATGATTGATGCCCTAAGAATTTCAGGCTATTTGTCAACCTCAGCAAGTTATTTGTCTGAACTGCTACAGACTCAAGCTGAAAATAGATATTTTTAAAAAAATTCACAAGGGCATTTCCCTCCAAGTTATACATTTACTCAAAACCATTTTCCCCTTACAATTTCACTGATTTTGAGGAAACCTATTTGCCCTCAAGTATGATCCAGACAGTTACCTAAGGTTCTCTACCAATGAAGAAAAATGATATGCCAGCAGGTCTAGAAACGGGCAAACCTTTTCTAGGACATTGTAATCATGCCCTCAGGTACAGTCCAACACACAGAATGAATAATCACGAAGAAGAGAATGTTCATACACTGACCCGGCAGTTGCCTGTTCTGAACCAGTTGGTGTCTGATACAAGCAATAGCAGAGTGAAAGCGGGTGATGCAGGACAATGCATATACATCTCACCCTTACCAGTGGTGCCTTGTGGGCCAGGAGGGACCGGGGCAGCAGCTCCAGATGCTGTGTCTACGCTCTCCCAATGATCAGATTCAGCTGAAGGGGGATGCAGAAATCACTGAAGACCTTCTGCTTTATTTTCTGTTGACTTTCAGGCCCAAATTCCACATCTGGAAGTCTTTCAAAACATGCTGTCATCTGGACTAGTACAATAGAGGAGAAATGAGTTAAGATGTATTACTATTGTGCAGGCAGAGTGTGCTTTGGGAACCCAGAAAAGATGCTGGAGTGAATTAGAAGAGTGGCAACATTTTTTTTTTTTTTTTTTACAAACCTCTTTAATGTTTGGCTTGAACAAAAGATAACTGGACTCTCACATCTACTTCTGCATTCAGTCAGATCACCTATCATGTGTCCTCTGAGCTTAAATGCTTATTAGAAATTTTTTTTTTTTTTAAAGGCAAATAGTCTCACTATTCTGATAAAAGTATTTTTTGGCCTTTAAACTCCCTGAAAGGCACATACTTCAAGAACCACACTTTGGTAGTATAGAGGCTCAGTGAAGTTTTGAGGTCCTCTGAGAAAAGGGGGATCCTTAAAGGAGACTGAGAAGACAACCAGTGAAACAAAAATATACGGCTTCTTGAGAACCCAAGACTTCACCGTAGTCCCTAACATGGAGTTGATTTTTTTGAAGTAACCGTAATTTTCTCATTGGGAAAAATTACTAAACTCCTTGCTATTCTTTAAACAATGCCAACTCTTCTTCAATGAGGCCTAAATTTAGAGAATGAGTTCAGAATAGGAAAAAAGCTCATAGAATTTACAGTCACTTAATATTTCAACGGTAAATCCTCAACATCATTGATCAAGGCCAGGTTCCACATTTCCCAACGGGGAGTGAAGTAATTCAACTTGAGAAACAAATGCCCAGTACTCATCGGTTCCAACTGACTTTGAAAGGGTTTAACATCCTGAGTTCTTGCTGCTACAATGAAGTTGAAATACTCCACACAGAGGAAGGAAAGTACTTAGTGAAAAGCCTACTAGTCACGCCGGCATCTGCTTGAATGCCTGGCACAGAGGGCAGGGTTTTTGTCTGTTCTGTCCACTGATCTCCCAAGTGCCCAGAGTAGGGTACACTCAGTAAACGTCTGCTGAAAGATGATCCGAGTAGATGTTTTCTCTCCAATATCAAAACAAGAATCTAGGAAAATAGACACAATTTGTGACTTAATGTTACGTTGAAAACTTTATACTAGAGCATAAATTTTAGATGCTGAGGTTTACAGCTTGTCCACATGAAATAATAAGAATCAATGTAAGGTCCAAGGTGATAACTTAATGAAAAAAAACCCAGTGGTCAAAGGAGTAAGAATACTTGTTTCAAGTATTGCTCTATGTACCTGTTGAAATGTTTTAAGGAATCATAGCTGGGAAGTGTTAAGATAGCTATTTGCTCATGACCTTGGGTAAGAATCACCGGATTCTTCCTGTGCTTTCCCTCAAATTTTCGGCACAGGAAGGAATGTAATGCTCTGGTATTTGGAGAACTGCCAATTACCTGCTTTGCATATGAGCAGTGAATGAGCCATTATGTAAATGTGCTATCTGACCTACAACGGCTCCTACAGGAGGAACTCACTATTGACATCAAGTCTGTGAAATACAGATGATGAATATGTTACAATCAAAATATAGTTGTTTTATTTAATGAAAATCATTTTTCAGCTATCAGTGGAAGAGATTATTGTAAATTATGTGACAACAGATACAAAACGAACTGAATTTTACCCCTACATTCTAAAGTTACCCCCCAAACAAAGCCAAAGCTTGTTTCAAGTTGGAATCGGCAACACTACGAAAAGTCACATTACACAGATTAGCGAGTTTGGTGAGAAATGTAACAACCAACTTCATCACTTAACAAAACCTTTCACAAGAGACGTTTTATTGGTTTTTCAAAAAGCAGTTAATATTTTAAGGTACAGCTTATAAACAGAACAATCATTATTTTCATTTTTACCAATATGAAAATGCTAATTTTCTTTCAAACCAGTTCCTGTACTGGGGGACTTTAGTCCAATCCAGTTCCTGACAACACTGTGACAACTGTAACACAGCTTACACTTGGCCTGCACCTTGTTTCCTGCTCCAGCTGCCACTGAATATTAAGAATTTCTTCCATCTAATCTTCTATTTTAGGTGAGGATTCTACTCACAGAAGACCTGTGGCCTCTCCTCCCATTCCTTCTGTATTTTCCTATTCAGTTTACTATTCTTTTTCTCCATTACGAATCATTCTCACAATCTTTAAATGTACCTCAGTTTCCATTCACTGTATTCCTGCATGCTTCTCTGTAACCTACCAAACATGTAGAACTACATTTAAAATGGTATTTTTCAAAAGTCTAAACTTTGGCAAATGTATTCATTATTAGGGTTAGGTTTCTTTTTCTTTTTTTTTCCCCACTGAGATTACTCATTTAAAGGGTTTTTGCCTTCATTAAAATTATATTCACAACTAAATAAAAATTGGATATTGCTAAGTATGCTTGAATTTGGTTCATCAGTAAGGATTTAAGTCTATCCAATCTGTTTAATATAAACATAATATTTTTTAAAGGGTGTGTAGCAGTGGAAAACAATTCAACTAGAAAAAGCCGCTAATAGCCCAAAGGTCACTGGGCTGTGACAATTTTGAGTGAAACCCATCCAATGCTATTTAGCCTGAAAAAATGTCAATAAAGGGAATGGGAGATGAATCATAATAATTATTCATTAAGAGTTCAACCTAACTGTGCAGATTTACTGCTTACACATTCTATTTCAGGTATCTGTATAACTGTAAAGATGTTATATTACGAAGAAACACAGCTGGAAGTCTGGGCTTCTGCATTGTAGGAGGTTACGAAGAATATAATGGGAACAAACCTTTTTTTATTAAGTCCATTGTTGAAGGAACACCAGCATACAATGATGGAAGAATTAGGTAATAATGACTACTTATTACCAATATTGTTTTATATATGCAAAGGCTTGGCCCCATTAGAAATAATGCATGTACTTTATTCCTTGTTTTATTGGCAAGAAAAATATTTACAATTTCTAAGAATTCCTTGGTCCCGTACAGCGACTTCTTATGCTTTTAGCGTCCCTTCTAACAGAAGCCGACTGGAGAGTTTGCAGAATTTAAGTGGGGGCAGGGGGAGCCTTAATATTAGGTATTCTTAATTAGAATTTTATGTAATTAAAATTGACAGATGAAGCAAAAACTAGGACCACCAAATACACTTGCATTGACTTCAGCTACGGGCCAAAATGTTAATCACGTGTTTGTTTTTTAGATGTGGTGATATTCTTCTGGCTGTCAATGGTAGAAGCACATCAGGAATGATACACGCTTGCTTGGCAAGGATGCTGAAAGAACTTAAAGGAAAGATTACTCTTACTATTGTTTCTTGGCCCGGCACTTTTTTATAGGATCAATGATGGGTCATAGGAAAACAGAAAACTATGTTGAAACAATGTATTTATCTTGTCAATTTTTTTTATTTAAAGGATATACACTGTAAAAATGTAAACTGTCAGGAAAAGTATGATCTATTGAAAGCCAATTACACCTCAGAAAACGTAATTCTCAAAACATAAATCCTAATAGTTTTTATTCAGTGTGGAGGATTTCTCATTACTCCACAACTTTAAGTTTATATTTTTCTATTCATTAAAAAGCTCTCAAATGGCTGAGATCATTTGTATGCCCCACTTAATTCAAATCCTACAATTAAAAATTTGGTATATGCTGAGGTCTGTAAAGGGTATATTATGGGCATTTTAAAATCTGGCTGTAAATCGTTTTTTTAAAGTGCACGGCTGAAAAATGTTCATCAAATGAGAAATATTTTTCAAATTATAGTTGCCTTTTAGTATGTGATATTAAATTCATTTCTATTATCACTATTTAAAGGATCCTAGTAATTCTTTCAACACCGTGTTGTTACCGACAAATACATCCTAAGGCTTATCCCTAAAAATGCTCACAGAATTATAAACTTGTATTCTTAGATTTACCAGGAAATGACTAATCTAAAGCTCTTGTCTTTTCATTCACAATTAGCTAGTAACGGTATCAAAACTCCACATGCTGCTCAACCTATGAGCTTTGGAAAAAGCATCAAGAAAGCCAAACCGGTTAGCTTGACCCCCCGCTCGCAGACATCCATGAGGCCATTCAAATCCGTGTCACAGTGATGAGGGTTTGTCCGTGTGCCTGCTACAGAAACTACCCTCAGGGCAAGTAAGTTATTTCACAGACACCAGCCAAACGCCTTTAGATTTTACTTATTATTAGGATACAAAAGTTGCCTAGTTATGCCATGAACCCAAATTGAGAACGCTGAAATCCTATCATCAAAAAGTTGTGATAGCAAAACTGTTCTTTACTATGCTAAGCCAGAGTGCCACAGCAGTACTGTGACAAAAGACTACTTTTAATTTCAAGACTCAGAGGTGCCTTTTGCAGTGCAACCTCTTGAGACTGGTATTTGATTAACTCAAGAAAACTAGGGCCAAGGTGGAACCTTGACCTATATCAATCAATCAGATACTATGTACATAGCTCTTTAAAATTCCCTGCTGAGTGACTCATCACATTACGTTATTGGATATAAAGTCATTGCTGTTTTTATTTTTTTAAATATTACAAGACAAAGAGTTTTAACTTAACATGAAAAATTCACTCTTTTATTTGAGAAAAAAGTTAACTTTTCATACTAACAGAACAAGATTAAAGGTAAATTTCTTAAACATTATCCAGAAAAATAACAAGATTTATGGTACATTTCTGGCCCTAATACACACAAAAGGCCAGAGCCCTGCCTATTCGGCAGGTGCAGCTTCAGTGCTCTCCTGTTCAGGGGCAGGCTCACTGCCAGCTTCTTTTCCTTCTTTGCTTCTCTTAGATTTTTTGTGCTTGTGTCTCCTGTGACTGTCTCCTTCTTCACTTTCATGGCGACGTCTACTATTACTGAAGAAAAAAAAGTTTGTTCTTAATGTTTAAGTATACACGTAGTGACAAAAATCAACCCACTGTGTCTAGGTGAATTCTCAATATAATACTGGGTTAGAAGTAATCCAAACAAACACATTTTGAGGAGTAACCAGTTTTTCATGTGACTTTTACACGGAGATAGTATCTACATTACAGTCTCACCTTCTTCACCGATATTATCCTAGCTTCTCAGAGCCCACAGACTTTATTCTGAAGAACTACAAATTAGAAACTGAAGCACTAGAAACAGAAAATACTTTCTAGGGTTGATTTTTAGGCAAACAAAAAATAGGCATACCATTTATTTGACTATGGGGCCCTGATTTTTCTTTAGCATATGAACCAGTAATTAATACTAATATTTAAACAAACCCCTCTCCCAACAAGATAATGTAAGAAGTCTGAGTACTAAATGCAGTCTTGTTAGATTTAAAAATCTTTGTTGAGCCTATAAGGAACCAACTATTTCAACACATTATTCTTAATCTTCCAATTAGGAACACATACGCTCTACTAGTTATTTGGAAATGTTTTTACTTTGAGGTCAAATCAATTTATCTCAGCTTCAGAGGGATTCAGTATAAAAGAGCAAACCTTCGAGATGACTTGTGTCTGGTTTCCTCTTTCTCTCTGTGTCGTCTTTCTCTGTGTCGTTCTTCTTTCTCTCGGCTTGCTCTGTGGCGCTCGTAGCCTCTTTCTGCATACTCCCTGTATCTGTAACGTTCTTCGTCACTGAAATTGGAATAAAACCTTTCATGACAACTGGACTGTTAATTCTGACGACTTCCAACTATGAGAGATGTGATCCGAGTCCAAACCAGAAGCCTCCATGTTGTTCTTATTGGCATCTTATACAGAATAGGTGCAAAATATTTGGAGAGGAAAACAATGCCATTCCCAAATTAGTACTACATCTAATATAAAACAATCTTTACACATTAAGGTCCAATTTTGTGCTTTCACAGTTGTGACTGTGTAGAAGTTTTATGTAACAATTTTTTTTCCTTCAAGAATTGGGAGCTGTAACAGATTTAAGTTTTAATCAGCTTCATTTTCTTTTGTTCCTTTGAAAATTAAAAGCATATCTTAGATTTCCAACCAAAATTCTTTTAGAATCTTTGTGTGCCCAAGGTTTTATAAATAAAAATATTTGGTTCACAATGGCTATATAGTGGAAAGTAGATAAAGGTTCTTAAGTTTTCCAATTACATAAAGAGTACATGGCATGAAGAGGTGGCAACATTAACAGAGGGACAGCAACTTCTACAATGT
This sequence comes from Ursus americanus, assembly GCF_024610735.1. Classification (NCBI taxonomy): domain Eukaryota; kingdom Metazoa; phylum Chordata; class Mammalia; order Carnivora; family Ursidae; genus Ursus; species Ursus americanus. The sequence goes on from NC_142134.1 coordinate 43,156,504, forward strand.
CCACACAAAATGCAGGCAGAACACTACCTGTGGACATACTACAGTCTGACATCCCAATTACTTAATACTACAGGTACGTGTGTGCGGCTGGGGATGGGGGGATTCACACGGCTGACAGCAGCAAGTGCATACCTAGGCTGCACCTCCATTTCCTGATTTTGGAGAGGACTAGAGTTAGTTATTCTTTTTTTTCACCTCCCTAGACTTGTCCTTGTTTTGTGTCTCTTCACTTATATTCTCTCCATCTTTATCTCAATCCAAGCCTTTTTTGGTTCAGCACAGAAGTCAACACCTTCTATAACCTATTATCAGTAACTCCCTTAAAATAAATATCTTTTAGAGCACTATGTACTAAAGGGCTTTGGTTTCTAGAAATGTCTAATACACATCATTAATCTGCTTAACATCAAGCTGTTAAGGCATATGGGTGAAAGTATAAGCGATATAAAAGAAAAAGCTTAATTATGGTCTCCCACCAAAAGTAATGATTCAGCAGTGCTACACCTAACAATTATTGCTGACCAAGTTCTTATTGCCTGAAATATATTATACATTCTACAAATTTTACAGTATGCCTACATATACATACACACACATACATGTGTGTGTTTAGCTGTGTATATACACATTTTTCTAACCATAAATACATACTTTTGCATTTGGACACTGGAAGCATATCACCTGAAATGCAGTGTGTTGGCAGGGCAGAGTAGACCGGGGATCACATCCTGATTCCGCTAGTGACTACTAAATGTGTGACCTGGGGTAAATTACTTAACCTTTCTGAACCTCCGCTTTCTCACCTGTAAACTAGCAACAATCATTTTCAAGGTTGTCGGAGAATTGGCAGTAACATTTATAAGGCCCTTAGCACAACAGTGGGCCCTCAAAAAGTGGCAGCTAACATGCAGGCTCCTCATCTTCAGTGAAAGCTAAATTGTTTTTAGAAGCAGAACCTTTTTGTAAAGGTGACTGACTCTGTAATAATGTTTCTGAAGTAGAATTACCATGACAATATCCTGAATAGTATCCTTTAAAAAAAAGAGGCCCTCTTTGTAATGGATTTACAAGTTGGAATTACATAACAATAACTAAGGTTATTATCTCAATTTGTCATTTGTAACCCTCCTTCTCCTCTCACCCTAACACCAATTCTTGTTAGCTGTGAGGCCTCTAAGATTCTTTTAAGACAGCCATATGATGATAACCATACTAGAGAGGTGATGATAGAAGATTCGTTTGGCCTCATTCACAGAACATATGAAGACCCATCCTTCCATTGCCTTCTCTGATAGCAGCTGCAGCACAAAGGTTTCTCTGGGCCTGGGAATCATTACAGCTCATTTCAAACACCCTACAATGACCAGCCTTCTTTCTGGCCCACACTTAAGCGGCCTAAAAACCAGATGTTGATACAGGTCTATGATTTTCAAAACAATGACCCTGTAATTTGTAACACAACACGTACTATATGCCATATTGCAAAATGCCAGTCTTTAGGAAAAAATGGCCCTTATAGTTCACTGGGATTTCCCAGAGGACACTATTCCTGGGGTAATTCAGAACAACAGAAAATTCCTCTACCTTTTGCCTCCCAGGCCTTGCACTTTTTGATTCCTGATGCCCTACAGCTTAGCAATCTGAAAATCAAATATGGTTTAATCACTAACACTTATAGTTTCCATAAAAATTGAGTAGCACTTGTGTTTGCAGCTGAACAATCAGAATTCAGCCTCAAATATTCTACAAACGTTATATTATTTATGTGAAGAAAATTTATGAACCCTAGCAAAGCAATTCATTTTAGTCTTCTTTCCTATCAAGTTTACATTCAGCACCTTAACTTGTGAACACATACATTCTAGAAATAGCAGTGCTATCTCAAATATATCCACTTGAACTACGTTAGAAACAATTCAACTTTCTGAAAGTAATGCTCCTGAATTTAACAGGATCCTGCACTATGTGGCTGAAGTTATCAGCACATATCCTACCACACATAATATCCAAAATTAACAATACACATACACACTTATGTATCTATCATACCGTTATTTATAGTCAATAAAATCTTATCAGGTGCCTACAATGTATAAGTCATTATTAGCAGCTATAGGAAGGAAAAACATTAATCCTATTGTTTCTTATGGTACTTTTTTTTTTTTAGGTAGTTTCAAACTACTAACCACTCCTAGTCACCTTGATAATATTATATGCTTAAATCGGTAATAATTGCATATGAATATTTCTGTATCCTTAGCACACAACTCTGTACCCGGTACATAACAAGGATCAGAAAACGTCAGTTACATGAATGAATTGCCTCCCCTCACCCGTAAGAAATAAACTGCATAGAGTAATAAAGAAAATGAAAAGTAACAGAATTTTTAAACTACCTAATTTCAAGACTAGAAAGAAAAGATTTTAAGTAATATCTCAACTACATTTTCAGTAGACAGAATGGCTCTCTACTACCATCTTCATTTCTTTTCGTGTCCATTTTCTCATCTGCCAAGTCAAAATTTAGATTAGATAATCCCTAAAGACCTTTTTGGATTAAGAAGTCTATAATTGCAAGATCACATCTAACAAAACAAAAGCTGCCTGAATCAAGTACATGCTCATATCCTGAACTGATACATTATTCATCTCATCTAGCAAAATCAGAAAACTGTCTGTATGTGCCTTATATTTATCTCATCCATTAAAATAGCTGGTATAAAAAAAGTTCTCTTTGATGCATTTCATTTTATATTGTGATGGTACCAAGACTGATATGTTAACGAGACGCCAAAATTATTGCTTTGACAGTCATAAAGGTTGATTTTTATTAATTTCAAAACCTGCCTAGCTAACAGTTTTATTCAATAACTTTCAAAACTGTTTCTTCTCTACTATATTCATCTTCTTCCCTTGCAATGTGTAAGTAAGTCATCTTATTCACTGCATGCCAGGCATTACTGTACAAAGTGCTAAGAATACAGAACGGGACATGGTGGTCAATGCCCTTGCACAGGCTTGCTAAGAAACACATGCTTTAAAGATGATACAAGGGAGCATGTGAAGGAAATAATTCAACTTTCTTTTGGGTTCAGAAGAGCTCACAGCAGACAGACATGAGCTGGACCCTGAAGAATGAAGTCTGTGAAGCAGAGAGGAGAAGAACAATATGAACAAGGAAGTATGAAACGATAAGGAATTTTCAGAAGTGCAACCAGCTGAGCACAACTAAAACATGGGGCATACTGGCTTGAGAGAGAACTGGGGTTAACATGTAGGAAGGTGCAAGCTCGGCGTGGAGTCCGCTTGGGTTCTCTCTCCCTCTGTCCCTCCTGCTCATGCTCTCTTGCTCTAAAATAAATAAACCTTTAAAAAAAAATGCAGGAGGGTGTAGTGACCTGGGACTTGTGGATCATAAGAACTCTGAATTATTGTCTAGGCCAGCGGTGTGTGCCAGTACCACAGCAGTGTATGAATTCTTTCCAGTGGCACAAAAAGTTTTAGGGAATTAACTTCCAGATCTACAACTTCCGTATTTATTCTTTCTTAAATCTAAACTTCTTAATGATAGGTAAAACATCATGCCACTTCTCCAGCCAACCTCTTCTCTCATCATCAACTTCCTAGCCCTTTACACAAGGCATTCCTTCACCAAGTTTACTATGATTCATTGACTCAGGGTGTGAAAACCATCATGGTACTAAAAATGTCTAATTTAAAATATTAATGTCAGATCTAATTTATTCAAGGAACAATAAAGCTTCTATAAGGCTTTAGGTCTTCCTATCCTATACATTTTTCTCTCAGAGATAAACTATGGAGTAAGAAATGGAAGAATTCTGTACTCTGGGACGTTCTATCTTCAGATATATTTTAAGTAGTGTAGTGGAAGTCCCAACAATTTCTTTGACCTAGTTAAAACAAACAAACAAAAAGAAAACAAAAAACCCCACACAAGTCCCTTTGAAGGAAAGCAAATCAAAGTGTTGAGGGGCAGCACCTTATCTTCATTTAAGCGAGCAGAATAATAAAGTCAGCCTTCTCTGATAAAAATGGAGTGTGATTTGGCTATCAGGCTTGACCAGGGCTGTCTTTTACCAACTAAGTTATATGGTAGCTATTTTCCATAAATGGAATGGGGGAAAAACTGCAACTCATGAAAATAAAAACACATATAAAGACGTTTCATTTTTCTAAGGACTTTTTGCAAAGATGTACTAAAATTAACAATCCTTTTCGAGTGTATTCAGTTAAATAAGATGCATCTAAAAGAAACAGTAACAAGTTAGAAGTCTTTTGTTAAGTCTTGGTAAAGGCCTTCTGGTGTTCTTCCATGAAACAGAGAAAACTAGATTTTAATTCCTGAATGTACTGGGTTGAACTGTATCCCCCAACAAAAGACATGTTCAAGTCCTAACCCCTATACCTGTGAATGTAACTTTATTTTGGACACAGGGTCTTTGCAGCTGTAATTAAGGAGGAGATCATACTGGATTTGGCTGCACCCTAATGACTGACATCCTTATAAACAGAAAAATTTGGACAGACACAGAAGTGAAGACGCAATATGAAGACCAACACAGACAAGGGTGATGCATCTGTGAACCAAGGAACACCAAGGACTGCTAACAACCATGAGAAGCTACAAGAACGGCAGGGGACAGATTATCTGTCAGAGCCTATGAAAATGAACTAACTCTGCTGACACCCTGACATCAGACTTCTAGCCTGCAGAACTGCAGAGAGTAAACATCTGCTGCTCCAGGCTGCCAGTCTGTGGTACTTTGTTACGGCGGCCCTAGGAAGCAGTTATACCGAGTAACAAATACTTTTACAGATCAGGAGGTTTCCAATTCTCTGCTTTCAAAAAAGTTGAGTCATGGCTGATAGGGCTCAACAGATCCTTAAAAATAATTCTGATGATAGTCAACTATGTAATTTTGGCATATCACTGAATCTGAAGGTGCTCAAATAATTAAATGACAGAGCCACACCAAAATTTCATCAATCCTCATTTAAGTATTTTATGTGAACAAGGTTTCTCAGTATTTACACTGCTATATATATATTTTTTAGAAGAAATGTAATTAATGGTAAAGTCTGTTTTTTCCTAACAATAGTAATATTCACTCATGGATACATATATTAATTGGGGATAGACAGAAGGTTCTCTGTAACATTAAGGGATGTAGTTCACTAAATTATTTTCAGAAGTTGCATTATCTTTATATATAATTATAAGTAATAATTAAAATCAGGAAAAAAATTTTAAAAATACTTAATCTTACGTTCACAAATTTTTTTACACATTTAAACTTATATAGATACGCTCAGGAAAGATAGAATGACAACTAAAAAAAACTTATTTAAGAATAAAAATATTTTACAGTAGAAAAACATTCTTTGGGGTAAATGGCTCAGAAATAAGAATTCAAGCACAGAGAAATGTACGATTTCTGACTGTTAAAGAGAGCCTGTTATACGCATTTTAAAAAATGGATGTTGTTGTTTAGCAAGTCACTATTATGTTCTTAACCCACTGGTATGTTTAAAAGAGTGATGATTTTATTTTAAAATGGTAATGTTTATAATACACGGGAAATTATATCTCTATTGCCAACTATTTAAACTTAAGACGAAAAACTTCAGATGGAAAGATAATAATATTTTCAAATTCTTTTAAGGAAGAAGTAAACAAATTGAAGACTGCTGCTTTACAAAATGGAAAGCCTCTATGAATTAAATAAGCCATGACACTTTTAAAATGGTTACCTCCTGAGATTTTACTTAGGATGGCATTATCTCAGTAAAACTTTTTTAAAAATAAAAAAATAAAATGGTTATCTCCCAACTACTCTTAAAGTAATCCTTTCCCAGGTGAATTGTATTTTCCATCCTTGCACCAAATATACTCTGTGCATATGAAACACATGTGTACAAATTCCCGCACACTCAACAAACCTGTTAAAAACACTTGGTGTAGGACTGTGATCACGCTCCCGCTCTCTCTCTCTGGTGCGTTCTCTTTCTCTGTCCCGATCACGGTCTCGTTCCCGGTCTCTGTCTCTGTCTCTATCTCGATCTTTCTCTCTTCTTGAATAATAGTCCCACTGCTTGCTGGTATCCACAAGACTAGGCCACGAAGGAGCAGAACCAGGAAGGTGGGGAAAGGCAACTAAAGAAAACAATTAAAAACAAGTAAAGCACTTAAAAAAAAAAACAAACACACAAAACAAAACAAACCTACTGAAAAGGACAAAACTCCCACCAAAAATGCTTCATTAGATTGTAACCGAAACATATTTTATAAATAGAAAAGAGAAATAACATACAGTGAATATCTACAGTTTGTGGTAATATCCAAAAGCAAACCTTAAAGACCTAATATATAAAGACTCTTCATTCGTGAAGATGAACAGAAACCAGAATTAGATACATCACAAACTTTTCAACCAAAAACATAAACCAGACATCTTGAAAGTATTGAGAGAAAGTAATGGCCAACCTAGAAATGTGTACTCAACAATATTAAATCTAAAGAATAAAAATAAAACAAAGGCATTCATAGATTAAAACATGAGCAAAAGTTTTAACAGACTTGACCAAAAGAACTTCTATGAGATATACATAATACATTCCAAGAGTAACCACTAAAATAATAGAAACAAAATGTTATCATTTCAAAACAATTTAAGGAAAAACAGAATTTAAAAAAATCACCTGAAAAACTCAGTTCAAAAAGACTTGGAAAAGATAGGGGTTAGAGGAGACAAGTTTCATTAGTTCAATCATCACAATAATTCAAGAGACTGAATTCGCCAGTTAAATGATAGAGTTTGTTGATTTGTACTTTTAAACTCTAAACAGCAACAACAAAAAACCCTCTAACTATATTCTGAATACAAGAGACATATAAACACACAGAATGACTGAAAGTAAAAGGAAGGGAGGAACAGGAAAATACCAATCCCACCAAGTCCACAGGAGAAGCTTGATTAATGACAAAGCAGACTCACACCAAAAGGTTACCTGGGACAGAAGGGATGAGGACAGGGAATGGAAGATGCAGCTCACCACGCAGACAGAACAAACCGAACTTCCAGGTGGCTAGCAACACAAGCTTTAACTTTTAGAGAGTAAAAACTAACATGAATATAGGTAGAAATAGAAAAAACCACCATGATAATGGAAGATTAACATACTCCCAATTATTGCCACTTGAACCACTGAACCTACCTGAACAGGGTTGACTTAATGGACATAACATAGAATACTGCCCATAACAGTTAATAATCATTCTTCTCAAGCACGTATGAAACACTTATAATATGTACTTTTATACAATAAGTATTACAGACACCATAATCTCCATATATTTCAAATTAAAGATACATTTCTGAAAAATCAGGGGTAAAAAAAAACCAATAAATTTTAAATCATTTAGGAATAAACATAAAAATATATCAAAAGTGTAGGGATGCTAACTGTTCTGGAGAGAAATTTAATCTTAAAAAACACTACATTAGAAAAGATGGAAAATTAATGAGCTAAAGTTTCCAAAACTTAAGAACTTAGACACAAACAGAATAATCCAACAGAAAGGAGATAATGAAGATAAAAGTGGAAGTAAACAGAAAAGAACCATAAAATTAAAAAAAGCTGAAAGGTGGTTTTTGAAGATCAGACAAATAAAACAACAATATTCTGCAAGATTAAGAAAGAAAGAGGCCACATAAACAATCAGAACCAAAAAGAAACCGTAACTACAGATGCTGCAGAGATGAAAGAATACAGAAAATACACTTTATACCAATGCATTTTAAAACTTAGCTGAAATGGACTAATTCCATATAATCAATCAATAACTTACCAAGAAGTGACTCAGAATGAAAAGAAATCTTGACTACTCCCCTAACTATGAAAGACACTCATCAGTAATTTAAAACCTTCCCAAGAGACTAGATGGTTTTTACAGGTGACTTTTTACTAACTTTTAAAGTACAGACCATTCTAATTATTATAAAACCTTCAAAGAATAAAAAAAAAAAGATTATTCCCTAACTTATTCCATGTGGCTCATACAACTTGAATACCAAAACCAGTTAAAGACAGTACAAATAAAGAAAAAGCATAAGCTAATCTTACATATGAAGGTAGATGTCAAAATCCTAAATAAATCAGTGCTTATCGTTTTTTTAAAAGATAATGAATCATGACCATGTTAGGTTTATCTCAGCAAATAAACAAGGGCTTAATGTTAGAAAAACTTAGAAGTTTGTCACATTGACAGATTAGAGAGGAAAAACAATATGACTATCTCAGAAAAGCATTTGATAAAACTCAATATCCATTCACGATTTAAAAGCTCTTGGAAACTTTCTTTGATCTGATATAGGACTCCATCAAAAACCAAACAGCAAAAGCCTAGTAGTAAAATGTGAAGAAAAAAAAAAAAGTTTTTTTGACTAGCATATATACGTACAAATAAAACAAAAACCAATCCTACTTCTAAATACAAGTAAATACAAATAGAACAGGAAGTTCAAGTGAATATATCACTTAAAACAGCAACAAAAACATTAGATACCAATGATAAAATCTAACCAAAGATATGCAAGAAGTGCTTGGAGATAATTATAGCACTTAATAGAAATATATTAAAGAACATCTCCATAACTGAAGAGAGTCCTTGTTCATAGATGGACTCAATGCTGTAAGAGAGGATTTCCACACAAACTGATCTAAGCATCAACGTAATTCCAATATGATTTCATTAGCGCAAGGGCTCTGCAGCCAGGCTGCATGGTTTCAACTCCTCATTCTGCCACTTCCTGTGTGATACTGGGAAGACCACTGAATTGGGCTGTTCTTCAATTACCTCGTCCATAAATTGGGAATAGTAACAGTATGCCTACTTTATAAGGCTGTCAAGACCACATGAGTTAACAGTGTTTTGTCTAAAGTAAGCATAATATGAATGTTAGTTATTAATCAAAATCTCAAAACAGCTTTTCATGGAACTTCCAAAGTTGATTTTAGAATGGATATGTAAGAACAATGGCCCAAGAATACTTCTGAAGCCGACTAAGTAGACAGACTTTGCAGATATTAGATTTACTATAAAATTCATAATTTAAATCGTGTGGCATTAGCACAAGGAAAGTTCAACAAATGAATAGTCTAGGAAGCCAAGAGTCAGATTCAGGCATACTCGGAAACCTGTTCATGAACGGACAGGGCACTGTAGATTCCTCAGAAAGAACAGACTATTCAACAGATGACACTGTGACAATTACATCTTTACTTTACAACACAGGCAAAAATGAATTCCAGATGGCTTAACACATGAAAAACAAAATGTGAAAACATTTTTGGGGAAAAAAACTTGATAAGGTCCTAGTCCAGATATGAACCCAATTAAAATGTAATACGACTTTACATGGTTGATGAAGTACAAGAAAAAAATAGTATTTTCAATTTATTTGCCATAGGAACCTTTTCCTTTCCAGGATTCGAGTACTAGAATTATCTCTATTGTATACAATATTTACATGGTCACAACAATGGAAATATAGCTTGTTGTTTAGCTTTTAGAATAAAAAATTTAACTGGGCACAGAGTTTTGGTTATAGGACAGAATATAAACGTTTCTTTTTTCTCTAGAAATTTATTTAATTACGAGAGAGAGAGAGTGAGTGGGGTGGGGGGGGAGGAGCAGAGGGAGAGAGACAAGTAGACTTGGAGCTGATTGCAGAGCCTGATGTGGGTATCGATCTCAGGACCCTGAGATCATGACCTAAGTCAAAACCAAGAGTCAGATGCTTAACCAACTGAGCCACCCAGGTGCCCTGAATATAAATGTTTCTAAGGAGAAGTATGGTTCACCGAAGCTGGAAGGCAGAGGGGTAAGAAGAGGTGAAGGCTTGGAAATTTGCACAGTAATAGATATAGTACATGAAACCAAGGGCATGTATATAAAAAAAGAACAAAAAAAGTGATATAATTTCACTGGTGGGGGAAAAAAAAAAGAGGTAGTGAAGGTAAGTGAGAAAATACACATCTATTAGACGAGGAGGAGAACAGATGGTATCCACAGTTATATAAAGCAAGGAACAGGGTGATAAGCTTATGTATAAATGCCATGCAGACCATCGGAAGAACTAAAAACCATAAAAAAACGCTTGTCTCTGCAGTTCTTTGGTATTTCTACAAAGACTACTTTTCAACTAGGTCTTACTTTATAAACACAACCTTAATATGCACATCAAGAAAAATCAGTGTTTCCATCTACAATTACTTCATAGTGTTTGAGGATAAATTACAAAGTTCTAAAATAAATTAACAAAGGTAAAACAGAATTACCAACAAAGAGGAAGATGTATTTATAACCTTTTTTTTCTTTAAAAAAATTTTTTTTAAGATTTTATTTATTTGACAGAGAGAGCTCGCTCGCACATGCACAAGCAGGGGAGTGGGAGCGGGAGGGAGAAGCAGGCTCTCCGCTGAGCAGGGAGCCCGATGTGGCACTTGATTCCAGGACCCTGGGATCACGACCTGAGCTGAAGGCAGATGCTTAACCTACTGAGCCACCCAGGCACCCCCAAAATTTTTAAAAATTTAATTCAGTTTTTTTAACTGAAATATATTTGACACATAATATTGTGAAAATTTAAGGCATGCAACATGTTCGTTATTTGTAAATTATAATTATTATTATAATACAATTGCCATTGTGGTGATAGTCATAGCATCTCTATCAAGTCACATAATTATTACCTCTCTTTTGTGGTGGGAATAATTAACTTTGATTATTCAAGAGATGTTAAAAAAAATCCCTATATAAGCAGATTCATGGTACTTAAAATATTCCTTATATATAGGAGAAATTGTGTTGACCTAATTCTTTTTTCAGCATAAAAGAACTATTTTTTATTTAAATTCAATTAATTAACATATAATGTATTATTGGTTTCAGAGGCAGAGGTGATTCATCAGTCTTATGTAGTACGCAGTGCTCATTATACCACGTGCCCTCCTTAACGTCCATCACCTTCATTCCAAGGTTTTGTTTGATTAGGATGAAGAAAATTCCTAACTTTCTTCTCATTAATTCTTGCAATATGCTTTATAATTGTTAATACTAAAGAATTCCTTCATTAAGAAAAATGCTCCTCTTTGGGACAGTTGGGGTTGGTAAAGAGTGAGCAAAAAACTCTTGCTTATTAAAAATTTGCATATATTACTTTGAGAAAAAACTAAATGCTTAGTCAATATTTAAAAAAATGAAATCTTCTACAAGGAAATTGTGTAGGTCATCTTAGGAATGAAGTCTTACTCTTTCTGATATGGGCTATTTGTTCATGTGTATTCAAACAAATACACAAGGAAACTTAGGACATGGCAGAAAATGACGAGTGCAATAAAAAAGGTAAAAATAAAAATCTAAATAATTTAACAATTAATGCGTACTTACATATTACAGGCACTTACATATTACATTTCACTGTGCTAAGCACTTAAGGTTCAAACTTTATTTTGCAGAGAGGGAAAATGATTTCGGTTAACTTATCCCAAGTTACCAGGATAATACACACCCAGAATCTACCCCCAGGCTAACGGCAGGGCCTATGCTGTAACAATCATGCTACCCTACCTCAGAGCGCAGAAAAGGGAGAGAATTTGGAGCTTATTGGAGATGGTGGGGAAAATCATAAAAATAACAGCTAATATTTGAGTGTTTATTAAATAGCAGGACTACGGCATTTTAATGTAGTCTCACTGAACCCCAACCTTATGCAGAAGATTTATGCTATTTAATAGCTGAAGACCTATGAAAGTCACATAAATGATGAGAGGGAAAAGCAAGATTCCACCCAAGGAGCAGGACTTCCTGGAAGCCCAGCAATGATGAATAAATAACCAACCAGCCAAATATTAAAAGGCTGTATAATCACTGAAGGCAACAGATCACCTTTTGATGTGAATGAATGGCATATATCTAGTTGGAACAATGTGGGTCTGAAGAACAGTACCACACCCTGAGATAGATGCCTAGAAGGGAAATGGAAGCATACAACTGGTACTTGAGCTACCACCAAGATTTAGAACTTCTGGGGTGTAAATGCTTTTGGAGCCATTCAGTGTTCTCCATCCCCAGTGGTACTACCTGAATACAAAATACCATCATTTCTCCCCCTGGATTACTCCAACAGCTTCTTGTTCCCCAAATCGAGCATTTCTGTTAGTCCTATCTTTCTACCCACCCTATAAATCCATAATTTCCTCAAAGTAAGCAGCCAGAATGGACCTTTTCCAAATCAAGTCTAGCAATTTCACAGCTCAGCATAGAACGAAATGGCTCCTCAGAGCTTTCTGAATAAAGCTGAAAATCTAAATAGGACAGCTACAACACCCTGTATAATCTCCTTTCTCATCTTGAAACATTCATCATGCAAAGCTCTACACTCCAGCCACACCACCTTTCAGTTCATAAAGCCTACCAGGTTCTCTCTCACCCGCATATCTCTGGACATGATCTGAACCTCAAATCACATCATCTACCTCTTTACCCCTTCCCCTTCTGGAGTGGGGGACCCCTCCACTATGCTCCCATGACACCTTCTTCTGTCACCTGGCTATTCCTCACTGGTCCATAAATTTGGTAATGGCAAACTTACGTTTAGTTTACTGTACCCCTAAACCTAGTACAATGCATAGCATTTTTAAAATGAATGATCAAGAGATCTAAGCAGAAAGTGGTATCAGAAGCCCTTAGAATGAATTATGTTGTCAAGAGTGAACAGGAAAGAGCACCTAGCCAAATGATCTGCAAGAAAAAACAGTGAGGGTAGAAGAGGAGAACAACGTTAGCTGGATGTCGTAAGTCAAGAAACAAAAAGATTACAACGAAGAAGACGGAGACAACTGGCTGACAAATCTTAAATCCTTTTAGGAAAAGGCAAGGTAAAAATAACCCTGCTGTACCACCATTTCTTAATTTTTAAAAGTACAGTTGATAAAAAATGAAAATGATTCTGTTAAGTAACCTGGAATGGAATGTAAGACCTAGTTATTCCGTTAGTTAATATTTTTAATTGCTCCATAAGACAGCATTTTAAACCATGGAAGTACGCTTTCATTGTTTTAAAAATATTTAAGTACTGATTCGAATTGAATCTGGGCAACTAAAAATAATACTTACCATTGCCATATGGAAAAGCACGTGCAGAACGACTATCATAACCAGAGGAATGTCCACTGTTGAAGAAAAATGTATTTTTATGTGTTGCAAGTAAGTTCTAAATTTTAATATTTTGGTACAAATGCAAAACATCAAGGTAGAATTAGGACTTTCATTTAACCATCATATAATGATAAATTTTAATTGTGTAATTTTATCTTTTAATAAAAAAAAACAGGCTTTTAACCTCAAAACATATTTTAAACCTAATACCCACTTATAAAGAAAAACCTAGCTTGCTAGTACTATTTAATGTGAATAATCCAATCAATTCAGCTTGACTCCCAAGATAACAGAAACTTTGAGGCTAACAGAGTACTTGAGATTTCACCAAAATACAGTACTAAAAAAACAGATTTTAATGATTCAGAAATTCAGCCCCAGTGACAGGATAAAGAAATAATACTTTTTGATCGAGAAAAATATATATTCAACAAGAACTTAATAATTAAATCGTTATACTCTCACAATTAAGACGGTTCTGAGCTTTATCATTTCCTGTTTGAAAATTTTGCATGGTTTGATTCTACTGATGTAATGTTCTCACAATTTTTCCATCTATTAATATAATTTGGATCACCTTCTCAGAAATACATTATTTTTATAGAGTTTACTTGCTACTTAAGAGGAAATAGTTTGGCTACCATTTTTTAGTGATCTCTATCTGCCAAGAATTGTGCTGATGTGTTATATTCACCAGCTGTTGTAATCTTCACAAATCTATCAACCCCATTTGGTAAAAGGAAACTGAGTCTCAAAGAGTAGTTATGAACCTTACCCAGCAACACAAAGCTAGGGAATTCTGAAGCAAAAATTTGAGTCAGATCTGTGCAATTGCCAAAGCCCTATGTTGTTAACCACCACGCTTCCTGACATCTATGAGGTAAATACTCTTTAGTACGGCATTCCAACTAACATAAACCAGAAACGCAGGGTATAAAAGAGAAGGCTGTTGCCATGTAGAATGGATCCTATCTTCCTTTGTGGAAGGTGAGTTTCAGCAGGCCATAAGGAGTAAGGCAGCTTTTCTTTACTTGGTTCCTGATAATAACTGTCCTTACTTAATCCTAAAACAGACATGCATTATTCATGATTAGCAGTCATCTGTTTGGATATCCCACAAAAATTACTATAGCCAAGTTTTTACCAATCTAGGGGTTTCTTTGATCAGTGTGTCATAAATCAAAGCAAGGTATTTCAAAATACCGTCATTTGGTTTTCTCCGTCCTGTTTTGTTACCAAACTATAGGTCCAACATCTTATATAAAAGTAACTAGCACAGATCTAGACTCATGAATTGAAAGGCAGGCACTACTTAATCTTTACAAAATTAAATCTTTGAAAATATTACCAAGATATGTATATGACTTTTCTGTCAAAAGTCTACCAATGATGAGAAGTTCTACCCTATCCATACTGATTTACCTTTCTATTGTTGGTATAAGAGATGGAGGTGGAGCGCCTGGTGGAGGAGGAAAACCTGAAACAGTCAATCATAAGATAAAAAATGTTAACAGAATGTACATTTAATGTCAAGTGTGAAATAAAGTTGCTGCGTATCACTAAATTTCTCTGGGGACATAACGTGCTTCTCTATGTTACCATGGACAGAAAAAAAACGGAGCTTAAACTTATAAAAAGATTTTTTGAGCAATAAAACTTTAAATGAACAGTCTGGTCTAACACACAGAGCACAAACTGGGAGTCAGGACACCCGGTCTTATTTTCAGCACCACACACAGCCCATTTTGTGAGTATGAGAAAGTTAATCTCAATGCCTTACCTTATCCATATATAAAACAGTAGTATTGCCACCAGATATGTTATACTTGAAATACTTTTGAAGAAAAGCAAATAAAATAGCATTTACCTCTTTCAAAAAATATTTTAATGTATAGAAATTTCCTTAAAATATATAATTATAAATAAAATCTTACCAGTAAATATATAAATGTTTAAGGCTGAGAATATCCATCATAAAATACATCTTAAATACACAACCCTAAAAGAACTATTTTATAAAGAAGGGCATGTAACATAGTTTTTGGATTAGTTTGGAGAGAGAATAATGTACACCTTTATATCATGAGGTCTGTATCCTCAATAATTCACAATACCTAAATGAAATACCACAGAGTATGGCTAAAAGGGACCTTAACAGTTTATCTACTCTGCACTTTCAAATTCAGATAGGCAGTAAAGCATCCCAACAAAAGACTTTAAAATTCAACTTAAATAACTTATGATACCAATTCCTTCCCAAGTTTTAACAAACTTTACTATTAGGAAATGAATTCAATTCTGTAATTTAAATTTCTCACACTACAATTCATATGCTATCCTGAATGAGAACAAGAAGCAATCCATTATCATATTCTCTATCACCCTCCGCATATTTGAAAACACTTCCACTAGCCTCCTTCTTTAGTATTCTATGTAAAAATGAATCCCAGTTCTCTTAACCCTTCTCGAAGTCCATTTAAATCAATTTTTGGCCCTGCTACAAGTTGTTTCAAATTCACCATGCTTATCTTCACTATACCCAATTTCAAGATTTGTAACTCCTCTACTAAACATCTCAGAACTGTGAAGTTTAGCAATGACCACAATCCTATCTTATACAGCTTTTCAACCACATTTCCTTTTAAACTAGACACACCAATGATTCCTTTATGACTTGTCCTGATAAGCCTTTTTCAGCCACAATGATACACATTCAGTGACTAACTATTCCACAACTAAATATGTATACTATCTCATGCTACCTAAACTCCGTTATTTCTCTTTATAGAGGTCATTTTGAATACAGACCCACCTTTCCAAGCATGGTCACCTTTCTTTCTCTTCATATTCCTTGGCTCTGAATACTGAACTCAGTAACAAACACACTTGCTACCATATTTGCATCACACTCTAAAAACATTTAAAAAACAAAACACTGAAAAAGTGTTAAAAACCACCCCTGGTCACATATAAGCTATTGATCACACCATTACAACAATCAACAACCACCACTCTAAGAACAACCATCTAACCAGTTGTCAATCTATCTAATAGTATGGTTCAGAATGTATTTTCTCACAATACTGAGTTTTGCCAGCAAGGTAAAAAAGAAAAATCAGAAACCATGATAAAGTCAAGATAAATGATCTTTTTCTTCTTTTGCAGTCGCTTTATCATATAAAAAATTCACTGGTCTGAAAAAACTTTTTTTCATAAAAATTTTATTTTATATTCCATACTGTTTTCTTCAACAAATTGATAACAGTGAGAATTTTCTCAGAATCGCTATTTCTACAAAAATGGGTAAGACAGGTATAAGAAAACTATGTATCTTAATCAAAACTGGAATGAAGCAAAGGCAGAGCTGAAAATAGGACCTTGAAATCCCAATAGCCTATTCTATAGTCTAACCACATCAACACTGTCCCTCCTGTAACTATAAGCTTGAAATTTCATGTTTATTAACAATGATGGAGAAAACATGAAAAAAGTTTTACCTGGAGGTGGTACAGTTATTGGAATACCTAAAAAACAAGTGATGAAATTTAATATAGTAATTGGATTTTATAACCTGTTATGTATTTATGCCATCACCAAAAAAAAAAAAAAAACCTTTGAAATAGAACCCCTTGCCTCATTTTCCTGGCTTATTCACTCAAAAGAAGCATTCTGTTTTCTTGCAGAAGACCAACAATTCCAGTATAACATCCAACCTCCTGATAAAAACCCAGTCTAACAACTTGGTAACAAATTTCCCCTACTAGGTGTAATCACAAACAAAGTTAGACATCAGTTAAAAAAGCACACTTGTGCATTTTTTGTGCATAAATATCAAACTCCATGAAATTAACACTAAGTTTGATAATCAACATCTGATCTTGTTATTTAATATTTTAATAGGGAAATTATCAATGGGCTTTTTAATACTGCAGGTAATACAAGGTAACTCTGAAGATGATGACTTCTCACTTTAGTAAAGCTTTGTGGGACGTTCAAATGTTGATTTGGATCGTTTTAATATTGTCAATAGCACTGGGGAAAGGCTATTATTTCCCCTGATTTGTGGGAGTAGAAAAGGGGGGTATAGCCAATTCATATATATATACTCCCCGGGCACATTAAGATAAATGTGGACAATTTATGTCTATAGGAGTCAGTAAATACTAATTTGAGTGACTCTCATTCATTTGCACACATTATAAACTTTTAAGAAATAAACTATGTATAAATAAACATTCTCAATTTACATTGGTCAAATGTGCCCTTAAATCCTAATGTAGAGGTTATGTGACAAATTCTACTTTTTGTTTAAAGAAAAATGACATTTCTAGGTAGGAAAATAGAAAAAAAAATGTTTTCATGAAAAATTTTATACCATAACTTCAACATAGAATGGTTTACTAAGTCCTATCTTAAAAACTGCATCAAAATTAGTCCAAAATAGGGGGCAAAAGTCAAATTCATTAATTAAATGCATGGGGAAAAAATAATGAAAACAATTAGTTTCAAATGTTTTTTGTCAATGGAAACATCTGCTAATAATTTGAAATTTTTCTGTGAATATTTTACCAGAATAAGAGGTTTATATAAAAAAATCTTAAGGCAGCCAGTGGCTTTAAAATGGAGAATGAAACACCTGATTTAACTACCCATACAATAAGAGGATATGCTAAACTTACAAAACCAACAAGACTGAAAAAGATAGTAAGAGACATGTAAGCCATTATTTTTAAAAAATCATTAGACCTCCAAATGTCTACTAACTAAATCTATACTTAATGGCAATTCTCATCCATCCTGAAGTTACCTTGCTGCATCCTAAATTACTAAACTAAAAGAATCCAGCAAACAATACAAGCTAGCAGAGTCCCAGACACTGTACTAAATGGGAAAAGTAAGAAAGGCAGAGCATGTTAATCATCCTTAATATCTACTATTACCTAATTTTCTTTAGAACAGTATAAAGCCTTATAGAGCACTGTTTAACTTAACTTCACCATGTGATCTAGTTTTTACATGTAAATACATGATTTTCTATTTATTTATTTTTTTAGGTGTATAGTAGTTCCTTCTTAGCCACGCTTTCCACAGTTTTAGTTATCCGCAGTCAACCACATTCTGGAAGCAGGTGATCCTCCTTCTTATGTATTGTCAGAAGGTCAACAGTAAGTAGCCTAATGCTATGTAAGTCACAGGGCCTATGCCATTCACCTCACTTCATTTCAGGACATAGGCATTTTATCAACTTACACTGTCACAAGAAAGGTGAGCACAGTACATTTGAGATACTTTCAGAGACAGAGGGAACGATCACATTCAAATTACTTTTATTACAGTACATTGTTATAATTGTTCTATTTTATTATCGTTAATCCCTTACTGTGTTGAATTTATAAATTAAGCTTTATCATAGGTTATGTATGAATGGGAAAAACACACAGCACATGTAAGGTTTAATGCTATCTACCATTTCAGGTGCGCACTGGGGGTCCTGGAACATATCCCTTGCAGATAAAGGGTGGGGGGGGGACTACTGTATAAGATAAAGAACTGTAGGAAATTCAGCAAACCACCCTGTAATCCTAATAAACTACTTAAATCAACACATGAGCAACATGTATCACTCTACCTAAAGTTAACTACAGCTTACTAAAATCTGAATTCACACAAAATAACTAAGAAATTACTAGTCAGCCCTCTCAAAATTCAGCCTTCAAAAACATCTAAGTTGTCACATTTTCAGAAAATATAAAAAGACTTATAAGCAAAGTATTAAATACGTTATGAAGGTTGTTAAAATTACAGCCTGCTTTTAATTTTAATTTCACTACAGGAGTATCATAGGACAGGTTTTTAAAAAATCAACTGGAAAGAATTAAGAACAAAAAGAAAACTCATGCTATACGTAAAGATGTCTTTCCAGTCACTATCTACTCATCACACAGCATGAGAACTAGAAAAGGCCCTTCTTGTGAGGCCTCTATTTCATCTAAGATATTTCAATATAAATCTTTACTGGTAAATGTTCACCGAATGAGAACCACAAAGTTGATGAAACACAATACAAATCAATTCTTTAGTATTATCAGATGTATTTTCAAAATGCAACTATGGAAGTTTAATATACTTGTACAAAAATCACGATTTAGTATTTGACTTTTGTTAACAAAAGAGAAACAGCATAAGAGAAAACTGGTCTCAAAAATTACTGTCCTCACCCACAACACTCCCACCTTCCTGACCAACACACGTGCTGCTTAACTAACAGACTGAAATTACACAAGGCAAGTACTGTGTTTTACTGTTCCTTTATCTATAAAATGAGTAGGATAAAAATGTTTATTTCCCTGGAAAGCTTTGCCTAACAGTAAAAAGAGTTAAGATTTCTAGTACTATAGGCCAAAGCTTTTGGAAAAGTAATATTCAAGCTCTAATATTATAATATCTGGATATTAGTGGATAGATAGTAGTTTTGAAGCGTTAGTGACCACCAGAATCACCCAGAGAGTTGGTTAAAACACAGATTGCTGGATCCCTCCCCTATAATTTCTGATTCAGTAGGTCGGGAACGGGGCCAGAGAATCTGCATTCCTAACAAGGAGATGATGTTGCTGAGCATCCATTCCAAATTTTTATGAACTAACAAAGCATGTGACACCTTGAAGTAAAACAACAGAGCTCTATGATAGCCTACGCTATCTATCTGGCATCCCCAAAGAAAGAGAACCAGATTTACTTTTTCCTGTAATGCACACTCTTCAGTGGAAAGCATGTGGGTGGGGAGGACCTGAAATCCTATTTGGGAACTGAAGGAACTGAAGCAAAGAAATAGAAAGGCAGCAGCCCTGTGAGACTTACTGAAAGGTATTTAACTATATTTTTTAAATTTGCACAAAATTAATAACGGCTCTGCAGTCAACAAAAAAACAATAAAAATTGTGTATGAACTCATTCTCAATATAGCCCATGATTGTTTTTCTAAGGCAGAAAAGAGTTCATATATGCTAGGTAGCCTCTGATATAGCCTCTAATGATCCCTGATTGCAAGGTATTTATGCCTTTTTATACCTTTGGTATTTATACCCTCCCCCTAGTATGGGCTGGATATAATGATTTATTTCTAACAAAATCCAGCAAAATGATGGGATGTCACTTCTGTGACTAGATTACAAAAGACAGTGACTTCTATTTTGCTGGTATCCTCTACAGTTTTCTTGGCATGCATGCTTTCCTGAAGCAAGCTGCCATGCAGGAGAGGAAGTGAATCTTGATCTTGAAAAAGAGTACTTTCTCAGTCAAGCCTTTGAGAGGACCATCCCAAAATCTGTGGCAGACTGAAGCAGAGGACCTAAATAAGCAGTCCCCACATTCTTAACCCAGAAAAACTGCTCAATAATAAATATATGTTGTTTTAAGTCACTATGTTCTAGAGTGATTTGTTACTCAGCTAACAAATACGTATAACAACTACCTATCATTTCTCTATTAAGTTCGAGTGAAAGAAAAAAGCATGGCAGAATAATGCAAATTATGCTTCCAAGTTCTTACTAGTAACTTCTAAATTTCATCAGCACTATTATGTTACAAATGGATAAGCTTGATCACTTTAATTCTCACTGATTTCTACTTCAAAGTCATCAAGCTTGTAAGTAAATTCTGCACAAAGAAATCGAGTAAAGTCAAGGTTTATAAAAATCTTTAAATATTACCTTCTACTACATGCTTTTCTGTGCATCAATATTTCTAAAATTATATACACACACATATTGTCTAACACCTACCCTTTAAAAATAGCATCCTGTTTTGAGTTTACTGAAAATACTCATAGGCCACTTTTTTTTTTTAATATAAAAAAACAAAAGAGAAAATGAGAACAGTTCTCAAAAACTTCTAGGAATTATTTTTTAAAGGTACTTCTGGAAAATATATTTTTGGCAAAAAGCATCCACTAATAAGCAGATTTGCTGAACAAGAACAAAAATCTTACAGAACTATAAAAATTAGCTTAATAAATATTATATTCATAAAATAGCTTCTCAAAATTGTATTTTCTCAAGGGTGCGGATAATATTCATTCAGAATAGGCTAAGCTTTTGACAAAGCAGCAGTTCTTAAAGTGTTATGTGGAGATTCGAGGGGGTCTCTAATACCCTTTTAAGGAATCTGCAAGGTTAAAACTACTTTCATAAAAATACTAAGATGTTATTTGCCACTTTCATGTTCATTCTCTTTCAAGTGTCCAAGAAAGTTTTCTAGAGGCTACACGACATGTGAAATCACAAAAGATTTAATGCAGGAACAAACAGGAGAATCCAGTTTTTTTTCTATTAAGCCACACAGTAAAAAAAAAAAAAAAAAATTTGCAGAAGTGTAAAACAAGACCGCACTAAACATTTTTTGTTCTTTTAGAAAAAGTTATTTTTCACACAAATATCTTAATGCTAATATGTAATGGGTTTATTATGAGTATCTTTTACGTAACATTTTAACTTCTCAGTTTTCATTTCTAATACAAAAAAAAAATAAGATATACCATGCATAAATAAAAGCTCTTTGGGAGATTGTAGTAATTTTTTTTTTTTTAGTGTATAAAGTGGTCTCTGACCAAAACGTTTAAGAGCCACTGTGCTGGAACCTGACTGCTAACAGAAAACTAATCCACAGACAATGTAGGCCTTAGAGGAAATGCAGAAAGACTCCAGATGTGAGCTGCCTTTCTCCCTAACCCCACGTGTCACTGCTACAACCCAAAATCATCAAGATATGTAAGGAATGAACACAACTTTTAAGTTCATCTAACTCATAGTACTACATGACGAATGAGACACTAATGTCCTTGATAATAGTCTTTAGGAATGACTTTAGGAATTCCTTCTAAAATGCAGAACCCTACACATTTTAAGCTCTATAAACAGCTAAACCCTATATCCAACTTTAAAAGCAGGGATCACTGTTCTCTGTGGTCTGAACTAACTGGACTATAGTATCTCAGTAAAGCAAAGACCCTTCCTCAACTTAACCGAATCCTGAGCTAGATTTTAATTGTTCTGAAGACTTACAGAACCATAGTCACATGAGCCTTAATTTTGATTAATATAACAAAAAATGAGCTAAAAATAAATCTGGCCTTCTCTCTTTCAATAAACTCTATTATAAAAAATGAAGATAAAATAGGATAACACTAAAGTAAATTAACATTTAAAAATCTAAATTAAAAGTCTATAATAAAATATTATATAGTTTGAACATAGTTTAAAAAAATAGTTCACAAACATTAAATTATTTAAAAAACAAGTAAGATAAGCCAGACACAGGACAAATAATGTAATGATTTCACTTATATGAAGTACCTACAATAGGCAAATTCATAAAGAAAGGATAGAGGCTACAGGAGCTGGGGGACAGGGTTAGGGTTACTGTTTAATGAGCAGAGTTTCATTATGGATAATAAAGTTTTAGGTATAGATCATAGTGATGGTTACACAACTTTGTCAATGTAGTTAATGCCAGTGAACTGTAGACTTACAGATGGTTAGAACAATAAATATTATGTATATTTTACCACAATAAAAAAGTACTATAAAATCAACTGCACTTTAACATGAATCTTCCAATTTTACAATTCTTCTTCCAATAAACATGTATATCACAACTGGTTTATTCAGTAAACAGACTTAACACAAATCAGGCAAACAGCAAATTCTCAGCTAACTGGATGTTTTTTAAAAAAAATCTGGTTCCTGCTCTTTATAAGCTCCAAAACTTCTCTACCCAGAAGTACATATGCATACACTTCAACATGAGGGAAAGAGTTACAAAAAAACAACAACTTTTAAAAGACACGTTATTGGGGTGAATATACACATAATGCCATGACTCAATTCAACATAGTTAACAAAACAGGCTTTTGGACAAAACCGCCTGCTGGCTCTCCTATTTTCCAGCTATTGCTTAAACTCTTTTAAGTCCCAGTTTCTCTTCTGTAATTAGAATAATGTCTATTTCAGTTGTTGTCAAGGATCACATTGAGTTAATATATGGAATGTGCTCAGAACAGTGCCTTCAACAATAAGTAAGCATTCAATAAATATTAGCTATTATTAGCTAGTATAAGTGACCCTTGAACAACAGGGGTTTGAACTGCACAGGTCCACTTATATGTGGATTTTCTTATAGTACAGACCTATAAATGCATTTTCTCTTCTTTATATTAACATTTTTTTTCTAGATTACTTTATTCTAAGAATATAGTATATAATACACATAACATAAAAAATATGTTAACTGTTTATGTTATTAGGCTTCCAGTCAACAATGCGCTATCAGTAGAAAGTTTCTGGAAGGTCAAGGCATGTGTAGATTTTTGACTGCTTGGGGGGTTGCTGCCCCTAGCCCTGGTGTTTTTCAAGGGTCAACTGAATTTCTACTATTACTCATCGAAAGCATGAAGCCGTACTAATGTATTTCTGAAAAACTTAACACAATAGAAACTACTGAGTGGTTCATTAGGCGATGAAAATACCAAATTTTCTGAAAATTAAGAAAGATGTTGAATAATCGGTGTTTTCAAGCTACTGTTAGTATGGTAACAGAAAACCACATTAAATACCTCTTCATTTAAAAAAGCTACTCCAAATGTCACAAAAATAAACTTAGGACCAGAGATCCTTTACGTGTTTGCTGTATTCTCCAACATAAAACCTTCTCCGCTCTTGATACAAATCAATCGTGGCAAATATTTTGTTCCATTACTAACAAATTTTATGTACATTTGTAGATGTGTGGTTGGGGGGGGGTAGGAGGAAATACACCTCTCCTTGTCTGCTATTTGACAGTAAAAGTCCCTTGAATGCATGCAATCTCCATCCCCTCATCATGTTAAGGAGGTTATGGAGTAACTATCTACTTATGCAATGAGTCATACCTGGAAACCTCTAAGAGTTGACCATAAATTTTGTTCTCCAAGTCAAGGCATTTCTGAGAATGAATAATAATAGTTATGCTGGGATAGAAGGTATAAAGGAGGTTCCAGGCAAATCTGGACATATGGTCCTATTGGTGAAACAATCCTATTTATGAAAAAATTAGCACCCCAAAACATGGGTGTAATACATCATTACTCTATTTATCTCATCATATACAGGCCTATAGTCTTGAAGTGTAGGCATTTGAAAGCAAATGTTAACAAAGACAGCATTAAATTCTTTTAGTATTTCTCAAGAAAGCAAAAAGAAAACCTAAGGTTTCTCTAAGAAAAATGGAATACTTTTTAAGGCAAACTTCTAAAAGACTCCTGAGCCACAGCTTTCTTTCATTAGCTGCTTATGATTCTTAAGGTGATCTAAATTACAGTGAACTCCATAGAACATACTGTAATCATGTGGTTCTGTGGTAAATGGTAACTGAAAACGTGGCTTTAATCAAGGCCTATATTCAGTGGGTAAGGATCTATGTAGCCATACTGTTACGGAAAAGCTGAGGACCACTCTGATTATAACTGTGTGGCTGTACCAGCTGTCAATCTGAAAGTCTCTCTGGTGTTATGGACACAGAAACATGTTAACTCAAGCAGCTATCTTATTTAGGGAATGTCAAGTATACAAAAGATCTTTGTGATTAGCATTGTTGGGAAACACTGATGGAAATACAGACTACCTTCTCTCCCAACAGCTCACAGTAAAAGTAAGGAGTAATTCAGATTGTCTCAATTTACAAATAGCTGGTTTTAGTATGAACTGGATCTCCCTGCCACCAGCCAATATACCACAGTTAGATACTGCTTAAACCAGAATCAGAATTCATCTGAATCAGTATCCTTAAATGCTGACAGGACAGCATGGAAATTCTAAGAACAGGCCATCAAAAGAGATTTGGATAGGTATTTAAAATATGAAAAGCAAGTAGTTAGTTCACAGTTGACAGTACAGGCCTACCTCATTTTATTGCGCCCACTTTACTGCGCTCCATGGTTACTGTGTTTTTGTTTTTTAACAAATTGAAGGTTTGTGGCAACACTACTTCAGCAAGTCCATTAGAGTCATTTCCCAAGTGTTTGTAATTTCATGTCTTTGTGTCACAATTAAGGTAAACTGTCACAGTATTTCGAACTTTTTCCCTATTTTATTTGTTACGGTGATTTGTGATCAGTGATCTTTTGGTGGTACTGTTGTAACTGGTTTGGGACACCACAAACTCTAATCATATATAAGACGGCAAACTTAATTGATATATGTTGTTTGTATTCTGATTGCTTGACTAACCGACCACTGCCCCGTCTCCTTCTCTGGAGACACAATAACGAAATTAGGTCAATTAATAACCCGGCACTGGCCTCTAAGTGTTCAAGTGAAAGGAAGAGTCACACATCTCTCACTTTAAATCAAAAACTAGAAATGACTAAGTTTAGTAAGGAAGGCATGCCAAAAGCCGACTGGCTGTACGGTAGGCCTCTTGCGACAGTCAAATAGTGAATGCAAAGGAAAAGTTCTTGAAGGAAATTAAAAGTGCTACTCCAGTAAACACACAACTGTTAAGAAAGCAAAACAGCCTTACTGCAAATACAGAAAGTCTGAGTGGTCTGGAGAGAAGACCAAACCAGCCACAATATCCCCTTAAGCCAAAGGCTAATCCAGAGCAAGGCCCCTATAACCCTCTTCTATTCTGTGAAGGCTGACAGAGGTGAGGAAGCTGTAGAAAAAAAGTGTGAACCTATCAGAGGCCGGTTCATGAGGTTTAAGGAAAGAAGCCATCTCCATAACATAAAGTGCGAGGTGAAGCAGCGAGTGCTGACAGAGAAGCTCCAAGTTCCCCAGGAGACCCAGCCAAGACCACTCATAAAGGTGGCCACACTAAACAACAGATCTTCATGTAGACAGAACAACCTCCTGTTGGAAGGAGATGCCATCGGGGACTTTCACAGCTGAAAAGAAGTCAAGGCCTGGCTTCAAAGTTTCAAAGGGCAGGCTGAATCTCTTCTGAGGGGCTAATGCAGCTGGTGACTTTAAGTTGAAGCTAATGCTCACCATCCTGAAAGTCCTAGGGCCCTTAAGAATTAGGCCAAATCCACTGTGCCTGTGCTCTATAAACGGAACAACAAAGCCGGGATGACAGCACATCTGTTTACAACATGGTTTACTGACGATTTTAAGCCCACTGCTGAGACTACTGCTCAGAAAAAAAGATTCCTTTCAAAATATTACTGCCCATCGACAATGCACCTGGTCACCTAAGAGCTCTCTCTCTGGTGGAGACATATAATGAGATTAATGTTTTCATGCCTCATAACAAAATATCCATCCTGCAGCCCATGGATCAAGGAGTCATTTTGACTTTCAAGTCTTATTATTGAAGAAATACATTTCATAAGACTACAGCTGCCACAGATAGTGACTCCTCTAATGGATCTGGGCAAAAAGCAAATTGAAAACCTTCTGGAAAGGCTTCATCACTCAAGATGTCATTAAGAATGTTCATGATTCATGGAGAAAGATCCAAATATCAACATTAACAGAAGTTTGGAAGAAGTGGATTCTAAACCTCGTGGAAGACTTTAAGGAGTTCAAGACTTCAGTGGAGGAAGTAACTACAGATGTGTTGGAAATAACAAGAGAACTAGAATGAGATTTGGAGCCTGAAGGCATGACTGAATTGTTGCAGGTTCATGATAAAACTAGGACAGATGAAGGGTAAGCAAAGAAGGTGGTTTCTTGACATGGAACCTACTCCTGGTGAAGATGCTGGGAAGACTGTTGAAATGGCAAAAAAAAGGATTTAGAATATTACCTAGACTTAGTTGATAAAGCAGCAGCAGAGTCTGAGAGGACTAACTTCAATTTGGAAGGAAGTTCGGTGGATAAGATGCTATCAAACAACATCACTGCTACAGAGAAATCAATTGTTCGTGAAAGGAAGAGTCAACCTGTGTGGCAAAGTACACTGCTGTCTTATTACAAGAAACTGCCACAGCCACCCCAACCTTCTGCAACCACCACCCTGATCAGTCAGCAGCCACCAACATCAAGGCAAAACCCCAAGGTCAGCAAAAAGATTATGACTCACTTAAAGCTCAGATGATGGTAAGCATTTTTTAGCAACAAAGTACTTTTTAGTTAAGGTATTAAGGTATTATTTTTTAGACATAATGCTACTGCACACTCAATACACTGTGGGAGAGTATAAACATAACTTTTATATGCACTGAGAAACCAAAATTTCATTGGATTCTTTTTATTGCAGTAGTCTAGAACTGTAGTATCTCTGAGGTAAGCCCATAAATAATAAACAACAAAAAAATAAGGAGTGTTACTCTATGGTATAATGCCATGGATATATGAACATTATTAAAAGATATTATCCTTAAAAACAGAAGTTATGTGGCAAAGAAATGGCGTAGTCTTGTCACTCTGGAAAAAAGCATACTTCCAGATAATGCCAGTGCCTCTAAGCAATATCCTATAGAGCTTCTAAATATTCTTATATACCAAAAAGGTATTTATTTCTTCACCATTTTTCATACCCTCTCTCTCTCACTCACTCATACCACTTACTCTCTCACAACAGCTAGTGCTGATTATGTAAACTTTTAGCAATCTGGTGATATACTATGCTAGTAATAAAAAAAAATTATTTTAAATCACCTTTAATACCTAGTTAAAATAAGATTACCAAGCAATCTAGCGTAAGACTATTATCACATACATTGATTATCTTTAGTGTCATTAAATTCGTTCAGAATTAACTACTTCTACAGTTTATCATGTTCAGTAGACAAAGGACTCATCTATGAATCAGTAAGTCTTCATTCCCTTCCCTTTTCCTTTGGTTAATTCTCACTATATGAAAGACCCAAGAGTCGTAGGTCCAATCACAACGGTTTATGCTCCAGAACAAGAAATTTGTCGAATTTTAGAAATAATGTTGTCTGTAGTAAGCACCTCCAACCTATCCAGTCTTCTCTTTCCTCTGTTTTTGAGACAATAGTTTCTAAAACCAGTTGTTTTTCATAATAATTCTTATCCTTTTTGAAGATAAAAGTGACAAATGGAAGGGAATCAAAGGTGTTGTGGCTACAGGGCCAATGCAACAGTTGACATTTAGAGACCAAGGATGAATACTAGAGGGAAAGACCACTCAGACCCTTTATTTGCCTAGGTACTCTGATCACAATTGGCATCTTAAAACAAGCACGGCTTTCTCAAAATGACTGAGTGAACATGGCCCTTTAGTATGAACTGATTTCATTAAAAGAAAGCAAATTTTAGCATATCACACACATGTAGTTATAATTAGGACCAGGAGCTAGTTTTTATCATTTATTATTGGCAGTCTCTGTAGGAAGAAAGTAATTATTATCTCAATCAATCTTGTTAGTTTCATTAAAAACTGATTAAGGGGAATAAATATTGGAAGCTTACTGCGAATAAAGTAACAAAGGCCACTGGGTGTAAGATTGAAAATATAAAATTTAGGGATTACTTGTAAATTTTTTCTATTGCCACCAATAAAATAATAAATAATCAAAAGTGGCTCAAAATATGATAGAAATTTAATTTTCTGTGTTGTTTAAAAGAAGTTTAAGTACCAGGTACCTGGCACCCAGAAGCAGTCTCCTAAAAGGAAACCAGTATGCAAAGATGACCAGACTGAGATTTTCACTTCACAGGTTCTATTTTTTTAAACCTACTCCAATTCTAAAAGTATCTCTAAAACATTTTTCAAACCAAGTTAACATGGTTTACAATTCAATATGGATTTATATGTATACAATTAGCAACTTCAGTGATCACTATCATACTCTTAGATCACAATGTTAATATCTGTCCATTCTTCTCTATTTTAGTATATTCTCTTTGCTATGCTGAAATGTACATATAGTTGTTTCACTGTGAATCTACTGAAGATTTAACATAGTAAGTTTCCTACCTATTAATTTTAATGCAGTATAATCAATGCAGATTTTATTTTCAAATACGTATTTTAATTGTTATAATTAAAAATAAACTCACGATTATTTTTTTTTTTCCAAAATCAAATGTCTTATTTACTATTTACCTGGTGGTGGAATCAGAGGTGGAGCAGTGCTGACAGTTGGAGGAGGTGGAAGAAATGGAGGAGGTGGAAGGTGAGTGGGAGGAGCTCCTGGGGGGAAAAATGGAGGTGGTTTGCTAAAATTGTTGTCTACTTCAGTAGCAGATCTTTCAGAAAGGACCTAAAATTAAAGCATAGTTAATTTTAAAAAATGAATAAATTAAAAGCTCAGTAAATTCATTTAAGAAATGAAATAAAAAGCTTTATTTGCATACACATATTTTGGGGCGGTAGAAGTAATTTTTTCCATGTGTGTGATATGTGTGTATATTTACAGATGTGAGTATATACTCATACACACTCTTTAAGATGTCCATATACAAAGCCTAGAAAAAATGACTGAATCATTACCCAAAAAAAGTAGTAAGAAATAATAAAAACATTCTAAACAAGAGTACTTCTAAACATAAATACAATATAATGAGTATTATCTTTGTTACCCAACCAAGTTACAGTACTCAAATTAAGGCAATGTAATCATTAGTCACAAATACCAGCATTAAGAAATTAACATGGCAGCAGAAACAGGCATCCACTGTACTAGGCCTTGTCATCATCAGGTTGCATGCATTAACAGCGTGCAAGTAAACAGGCAGCCAGATATATAAATAACTTTTTCATGTGAGTCTTGTAACTTTAACAAGGGTTTATACTTGAAAAGTAAATGTGTTTACAAATTCTGATCTGTGTAAACAGGTAAGGGGCAGGGAGCAAACCTACAGGAGTGACACATAGAAATCTGGATTTTTGTTAAGGCTCCCTCAGGGATTCTGATGTACAAACACATTTAGGAAACAGCAGAAACAGGCAACATAATGTTGTACATTTAATGTATACTTCTAAATTCTTCGCTGGTTAAATATGATTATATTTAAACATATAATCCCTGTTTTAATCAACTTTTCCTACATTTAAGTGATTTTTGTAATGCTTATGCTGATAAGCTATTTTTTAAAGTAGGGAACAGAATTATTTTAAGAAATTATGGCATTTTAATGCTGGGGGAAAGAAAAGAGGGCTACCTTCCAGTTTAGAAATGATTTACCCTTACACATGCTAAAAAGAAAAAAAGATTAATTTATTAAAAGTAATGAGAATCAAAACACTTTGACATTTTTTTAAGGTACTCAGGAAGAGGTAATAATAAAAAATAGTAATGATCAAGTTAAGAACTGAAAAGTCTCAGTTACTAAAGTTCTAACTTGAATCCAAGTTACTAATATCTCCTTCATTCTTTCACTTGAAAAAAAGCAAATCTACTTCCTCCAAAAATGACATGTTAAATTATGGTATATCCATATAATGAAACTATCATGAAGGAATTTTAAATATTTTTAAGAATATGGATAATGAAAATGATAATTTAAAAAAAAGATACACAAAAAATCATAAAGTATATTAATCTTGTTTGGTGACAAGGAAGAGATGTACCAGAGTGTTAAGAGTGGTTATCTTTAGATGTTAGTACTGGTGGTTTTATTTTCTTCTTTACACTTTTTTCATATTTTCCCTTTTTTTGGTCCAATTAACCTACATATTATGTTTACAGCAAAGGAAAAGAAATCTTACTAAAAAAGATCCAGAGATGATAAATTCTAATTGGAATAGCTTTTATAATAAAAGGGTGATTGATTCCATATTTTAAATCTCTTTGTAGCACCTAAAATACCAAGCATATAGCATAGCACTATAAATGCATATTGAATAAATTAAGTTAGAATATGGATGTAATCCTTTAGTTTAAAAATTAATAATTCTTAAAATACAAAACCTGTATGTTGCTGTTTTCATTTGCCCGTCGCCTTCCTTCAACTCGGCTAATTGTTATAGTCTGACCAATAACATCAATTGCCCCAGGTAATCTCCTGTAAATAGAAATTGAATCAATTCAGTTTCACCTAATTAGATGTTTGAAAAATAACACAAATATTAGGTGAGAAATGAAATCTAAGACCTTTTGCAATGTACTTTAAAATAAAACCAGATAACAACACACACTTAAAAAAAAAATTCACTAAGTTAGATCTCACTACTTTGTACAGTCATAAAAGCTAAGCTTTATTAGTGAGCTGGAACCAATGTATCCAATAATGATCATGTTAAATTTCAGTATTTTATAGGTTTTTCTTTTAAATTTACTATTTTTAATAGTCTCCAATTAAATTTATCTTTGTGGAACTGAATCAGGTAGCAAATGCTAAGCAAATGGAAATAAAAATTTTGGCAGCTATAATTACAAAACATATTAGTTCTATTACAGAAACTTAAAAAATTCCCCCAAAAGACTTGAAAAGAAATAATGCTCATTTTGATACACACTGTATTTTACTTAGTGTTTTATTCCAAGCATTAGAAAGCATAAAATGGGATCCAGTTTTCCATTTCTGATAACTTGCCTTTAAATAGAAAATTTTAAATATTTAAAAGCCTGCCCCACTCCAATTGTATTTATAATCCATTAAAGTTTAATTATATGAGTAGACGGAAAAATAGTCTACCACAAAATGCTGCAAATTTAATTAGAGAAACTAGTAAGTTAAATTTTAAAAAATAATGTTAAAAGCCAGTTAGTAGTTAAGGATTTTATGAAAGTATATATGCTTAACGAGATAAAGAAGTCACCTGAAGGAAGAGGCAATGAAAAAATGGATGCAAATTAAATGTATTTCTCTTCATCTCTTAGTTCAGAACACTTCTGCCTTTAAAAACTTCAGAGAAATATTATACCTAAACCTCGTAAGAAGCCTTCACTTAACAAACTACTATATACTTGTTAGAGATGTTAAAGCAACGGCTCATAGTGATGTAACTGACATCGGTAATAATTAAATGGCAAAACTAACTTTCAAATCCAAGTCTTTCCGATTCCAAAGCCTACAGAACCCTTCCCTCGAGCTACGCCGCCTCCTAACAAGATAACTTGCTTTTGAGACATTTAAGACTCTTAAAAATCAAGAACTAGTGAAAGTTTGCCTCAAGTGAACCTTGAGAAACCCCATAATTTTATGTTCACAAAAACAAAGACAGCCCTATAAAAGTACATAATAGCATTTGAAATGTCTTCAACTACATAGTCCATTCCTACTTATCACCTTGCCCACTTTAGACTTCTGTTCTATATAATTCTAATAGAATTTTTTTAAAAGTTCACGCTTTTCTAATTTTATCCCCAGGTCAGTGACTTCCCAGATTTTCTCATGATCTCAAAGAGAAAAGATGATTTTTAACTTAACTCGTGCCCTTCGATATAGATGGCAACTATCCTAACATTCACACATGAGAAAAATCCAAATACCTCAGACATAAAACAAATATTGCTCCAATTTTTCCCCTAAAACTTAAAACAATTACAAAGCTATGACCACGGTAACTTCATATCAAAGCAGATGCCATCGGTCCTCAGATATCTACACATATCTCAGATTCCAACATCCTGACAGCTAGCTATAGGTGTATATTCTGAGGCCACAATTTCCCCTCACCTTTTACTGCTACTTAGACTTCACTGTGAAAATCTTTACCTCTATTTCCTTTTCCACTCTTTTCTGTTCCTGACTGCTGCATTCTCCCCTCTCCATCTTTTAAAATTTATTCTCCTCAGGAACAAATTCTCGCAAATGTATTTGGATTTGTAATTTCTCCAAATTGTTAAAGTAGCAAAACTTAAATCTAGATCTAACACTCTAATGTCTGTGCCCAAACGAAAGATTTCTATATACCCTGGATTTCTAAAGACTTCTGCTTTCAAATATTCTGGGACACATGAGAGTACTCATTCCTTAAAGTTTATCTTAAATATGGTCAGAGAAGTCTAATTTTTCAACTTTAAATGGATTACTCACTGAAGATTCAAGTGGCAAATACTAAGCTTCTAAAAATATACACATGAAAAACCAGCCTTAACAAATGTGCATCAGTAGAGGGAATACAGAAAATGCAATTTCCACAATAACAACACCTCTTTGTCCAGGGATTTTCACCACACAAACTGATTTACCTTAATCAGAAATGTGAACTTTACCATTTTGTTCAGAAATATATGACAAGATACATAAGCATATACCAAAGTAACAAAAAGTACATAATAATTAAGAGATAAGTAATTAACAATCTGTTATTCTGATGCCACATTATGTAAAATGATGTTGAACCATATTATTCTGAAAATTTTTAACGAACCACTTTTTATTTCAATGCATAAAAAGATTTAATAGAGCTTCACTATAAGGATCTACTGTACCCTGAGTTTCCACATAGCACAAGTTTACCTGGACTTGCTTACACATTTGTTCAGTAAGGCAGATAGCTAATGTAGCTATCAAGATTCTCTTCTCTATACTGGACGGTAAAAAGCTGAAGAGACAGAAACTAACCACAATGGATATCTGAAGTCTCATTAATCTACAAGCTTAATACAGGCAGTGGATGTTCACAAGAGCCTCTACCTTTCATGAATATGAAAATATCTCTGAAATTATAACAGAATTAAATTAAAATGATATATTTTGGTGATTCTGATGTAAGCCGCTTACAAAGATACAACAAAAACTTTAAAAGTGACAAAATTAGGACCAAGGGAAGAGAAAGAATTAGTTACTAATCTTTTGTCACAAATTTATTACTGAGCTTCTCATTTTTTAACAGCCAAAATAAAGGACACCATTAATAACAAAAGTCTTGATGTGTGTAAGATAAAAACAAAGCATTAGCTCTAAAGATGGCATTTCCTGGTAATAATAGCTAGTGTTTACTGAGCACCTACTATGTGCTAGGAAAGCACTATTCTAAGCACTTTATATGCATTTACTCTTCATAATAACCCTATTAGGTAGCAACTATTATTCCCATTTTCCAGATGAAAATAAAGAGAAAAAAATTTCTCCTGAGTCCATGTTAAGACAAAGTAGGATACAGTTTTCAAACACTTTTGACCTCAAAATACAGTTATTTAAGAAACACATTTTGCACAGCAATCCAGTAAACATATATAAACAACTGAAAGCTTCATGAAACAATACTTACACTTATTATAAAGGAAAGAGTAACGTTAAAATCAAACATGATTTATTAGTATTCAATATCACACACAAAAAAGCAAAATAAACAATACAAAACCATGAAATATGTGGTGGCTGAGACCATGAAATTAATTTCACACCCATCACTAAGGGACTGCAATCTCACGCTGTGAAAAACACTGAAATAGGGACAAAGTCTCCAATATTACTACAACGAAAGTGTAAGTGAATTTCACAGAGCTGTTTCTCAAAATGTTCCTCGATATTGGGTGAACTGTAACAATGCACAATTCAATAAAAGTAATTTAATCAAGCGAGCAAAACAACACTGAGTACATGCCCTCTTGATAAAGACTTGATCTCAAGATTTAACTTTTTTTTTAAAAAAGATTTTATTTATTTATTTTTGAGAGAGACAGAGAGAGCGAGCGGGCATGACTGGGGGAAGAGGGAGAGGGAAAATCAGACTCCTTGATGAGCAAGGAGCCCAACATGGGACTGGATCCCAGAACATGACGGGAGCTGAAGGCAGACGCTTAACTGACTGAGCCACCCAAGCTCCTGGGTTCAACTATACTTTTGAGCAAGAATCCTTAACTAGCATACATGGGATACTGAGGGGTCAGGAGGTTCCTCAACTTCAATATATGCATGTGTATACATGTATTTTTCAGGCATAAGAGACCATAGTTGGCAGCAAATTTTCAAAGGGGTTACTGCTTCAAAATTCTCAATCACTATTCTGAAAGAATGAATGAATCACATATCCTTGAAGAAATCTATGCATGTTTCTCACAAAAGAGCTCCTAATAAGAACTGCACAGCAACAGCAACAGTTCAAGGATTCAATCTCTAGGGAAAAATCTAGAGGTAACTATTAAATATTCCCAAGTTAAGACAGATGCACTAGGATCACTGTCTAACTCAGGTCATACAGCTAAGTAGATGCCTGTAACAATTCTGCCAAGGACATCGGTATAACATCTTTTAAGTTACTGTAGGAAAGAGATAAGCCTTGAAAGACATGTAAAATGGATTTAGCCATGTAGGACAGGGAGGGAGTACATTTTAAATGGAGGGAAGAACATGAGCAGAGAAAGTATGTAAGGAAAATAACATGTGCAGGATTCTAATTTCCAGTTTGGCAAATATACTAACCACCAATCTGTATGCAACAGAAACAGCATGATACACCTTTGATATTGGCTACCAACAAAAAGACTTTCAAAGAAGCAGAAAATATAAATTAAATGAGACTCACACAGAAGAAAAAGCTCTATAAGGTTATAAAATGCTATGCAAACATCAGTTCCATCCTACTAAATTTATCATTTTTACCTCATATTCCAAGGTGATCACTAAATATTTGATTAATAACCAATTGATAATCTTTATGCCAAGCCAGAATTCCACCTCTCAATCAGTGGTTCTCAAAGCTTCCTACACATCAGAATCATCTGAGAGCTTTTAAGAATCCCAATGCCCAGAGTATACACCAGATTATTTAATTCAGTGTCCAGGGCCTAAGTATCCGTAATTTTTTGAAGCTTCCCAGGTAATTCCAATACATAGCCAAAGTTGAGGACTACAACTAAAGGCACGCCCAAGGAAGACACTTATATTGTATTTTCTTCTAGAAGGAATTTGAAGTAGTTGATAAAAATTAATACTTAACTCCTTATTACTCAACAAATATAGTCATACCTACCAAGGCCTGATAACTAAGGTAATGTCATTCACTGCATATATATTTTTATACTGATAAATTCTGAGTTTTGTGGAGTCACACAGGACTGCCTCTAATACTTTTTCTTTTACCTTCACAAGCACAAGAATACTTTTTTCTATGATGAACAGTTTATAAAGACAACTTAATGTATTCTATTTTTCAAGTGAAGATCAATAAAAAATGCGGTCTTAAAAAATAATAAATGTCCAAAATAAAAATCACAGAATTTAAAACTGTTTTCAGAGCATGTAATTTATTGTCTATCAGTACTACTATTAAAGAGACTACGGTGGGAGCAGAGATCCAAAGGGAACTCTTACTGGGTACCCTGCAACAGGTGCTTTTGCAGCCGTAGAAGCCATTTAATCCACAAGTACTTAGTGTAAGTCCAATTAGTTTCATTTTCACAGATATAGAAAAAGGCTCTTTTGTGACGTAAAGTGCCAGTACCAAGATTCAGGCTCAGGTATGACTATAAAGTTTACTTCTTTTACAAAGTGTTTTCCATGCTAATTCTCTGGGGCCTGAATTTTTTAAATGTTGTTACTTTTTAAAACTATCTTGAAGGCTTAAAGGTGAACTATGCTAAAATTTGACTCACTAGAGGACATAAATGTGTTCATTAGGGAAGCCAAATTTACTCACTTTTGTGCAGAGCTTGAGATAAAGGATAACCTGCCATACTTTTGTTTAATTTCATGTTTTAAATACAGGAAAAGATACCATTCTACAGGGAATCTTTTAAAATAAAGGCCTTCATATGTCCAATCACATAAAATCTTACATAATACAGCAACCCACATTCAGAGTGCTCGGTCAAATGCCATGAAGGTACAGGTACATCTTTTCAGTATATTACTTCATCAAGACATAATAATAAGTAGTGAAAGAACAAATGAAGAGGTCAATCTTAGATTGAATGTCCATTTAACATCCAATCTGTTATAAGAAATGCAAGCAGGTTTAAATATTTTAGCGATTCTACATTAAGCAATTTTCACTATTCGTCTTTCAAGAGTCTGGTTAAAAAGCATTAATACTAAAAAACAAGCTTAGTGGGACAACCTAGAATTTGAAACTAATTACCTGACAAAATTCAATCTTATAAAATGGAAACAAAACACACAAACTGGACATTAGGATAAGATTACAGCAATCATCCACATTGCCAACTTCAATTTTCTGTGTTCATTAAAACTGCTTTATTCTTCTACTAATTGGCTTAGTATCACAAATCTGAATTTATGAAACAAACTTGTATCAATAAAATGTCCTTGTTACACACATATAGTTAGCTTGAAGAGTACTATTTATCAAAAGTTGGAAGAACACTATATTATATAAATTAATAGGAACACACATGAGATAAGAAGTCTGAGTCTCCAAATAACTTACAATAAGGATTGCAACCACTGTTTAATTGCTCTTTACAAAGAGATTTAAGCCATCTTCCAAAAAAACCCCTACCTACATTTCTGTTAACTACAAAAGCTAGCATCTCATTTTTTATCCTGTAAGGGTATGTATGTATGTGACCACATATATACACGCACACATACACCATTCGAAAGGAGAACAATAGCTTTTATCTAGAGTTTTTTCTTTTGAATTTTCAAAAGCACAAAATATATACTGAAAATAGTGTCAAATTTCCTACTACTTACATTCCGAGACCAATCACAATGTCAGAATGGGAGCTTTCTGTGTTTCCGAAGCAAAATTTAGGAGGTGGGGGAGTAATAGTATAAACACTGAGATAGATCATTTTCAGTTATGACAACTAATATGGTCTCTATAAGCTAATTATCCTATTTCGAGAAATAAACCATTATATCAAAAGCACAACTATTTTAAGTAAAAAAATTCTGTCAAATGATTGATATAAAAAGGAATTTCAGATATTGACATAGTAGCAAAAGAACCATATATAAAGTTTTAAATTGCATTAAAAATAAGTGATTCAAGTATTTCTGCGCCTTTGCTTATGAAAATCAATTTGCCTTAACTGCAGGTACTAACAGGCAGAGAATCTGGAATAAATGCCCTACTTTCTCAGATCTCCTTTTCCATGTAAACTAGGGACTAGCCAGAAAATAAAGACTCTCATGATTGAAAGGGCCTTCCTGATAACACAGTCCAGCCTGTCATGTTAAAAATGTACAGACGCCTAGAGATTTTAGGGAACTATCCTAAATTCACACAGGCACAAAACCAAACCTAGTGTTCAAATCTAGTACTTATGCCATGAAACTGCTGTAAGTTTAAAAAAGTAGTTATTCTTTATCTACAAAAATGGCTACTGATACATTTCAACAACAGAACAATGAAAATGAAAGTTCTTATCATCTGGCCCTTTTGGGATCAATAAACAGGCTGTCCAGATTGCTGGCCAGGTTAAATATAAATCTAAGAGTTTCTCTATGCACTGTATGCTATAATAACCAAGCTAATTATTATACAGAAATTACATTATTAGCACTCCTGTTAAACTTTAGGGTTTCACAGAAATATTAAACATGAAAAGATTCACAGACTCCATTCCGCACTTTCAGATCTAACTTTATTTAAAATAACTCTTGAAATTTCTACAGGTGCTTCAGGAATTGTAGTTTTAAAAACTAAGATCAATATCGTACAATATTATGAAAAACGTCAATGAGTACACTTTTAAAATAGTAAGATATGCAAATTTTCATTCTATACCCTGTTAAAGCAACACATGCAACTGAGACTATTCTAAGAATATAGATAATATATTTCTATCTGCATTAATTACTGTATTTCTAGTTTGGATATTCTTTAAAAAAGTCAAGATATTTTTAACTTTGAGATGAATAGCCACTTTTGAGAATGACTAAGCTTATTCTCTCCTAGTAAGAGATCCTATCAAAGCCAACTTGACTAGAAATCCTTACTATCCGTGGAGAATATATAATAAAGACCCCAAAGAAAAGGAAATTTAAGAAAATAAAATTTTGATAGTGTTTCCTTCCTTTGCCTTTCTCTTAGTTGTTATGATCAAAGATATCTGATCATAACTTACACATCTAAATGAAAATATTTAAAAGCACATAATTTAGCATCAACCTGCCCAGGAAGAAAGCTTAAAATGCTGTAACGAACGCAAACAAAATATCACCCCCATACCATCACTGTTTAAAACTTTAAATGGCAGATTAGGGAGGTACCTAAGTCTACATGTCCAAGTCAAGCAACCTGTTAATTGCTCAGACTGATTACTATTTGCAATGCACTATCCTATCTAATCTATCTGCTTCTCATTACATCCCTTGGGGTAGAAATTATTATTCCCATGTTACAGGCTCAGAGAGTATACAGTACCCACCCAAGGCTGCATGCTTTGTAACTCTAAGATTCAGAACACAAACCATAATTCTGCAGAGGTGAATCAGAAGTAAAAGCACAGTAACAACAAAGGAGATGGAACTTCCCAAGACAGCTGGTAGACTCAATGAAATGGCTGCTTTATGCACTGTACTTGAGATAAAACATTTCGAAAGATTCAGTGTAGTTCAATTTTATATAGGTTCTAAATACTAACTCAGAAGGCTAAATTTTATTCAACAAATAATGAGAAACACCCAGGGATTTAATAGGGTGTGATATGAGAAAAAAGAATTAAACCTGCAGCAGTAGGGAGGAAAAAACGTTTATCGAGGTCCCATTAGCATGGTTCCATGCAATTTATAATGTAGTATAAAAAGCCAGAGAAATGATAGGCAAGGTGTGAGGTGACAGGGCCTGACTCATGATTTTTAAAACCCTCATTTCTATAATGAAAAAGCATAATTGAGGGGGTAAAAATATGGTACAATCTAATCAAAATTTATTATCTTATTACTAGACAAAACAACACTGATGATCTAAACATCAGGGAGTAGCCAATGTTTAAAAACAGCCTTACCTTAGGTCGGGTGATTCGGCCCTCCCATACCGGTCCTGCCACTTCCCAACGCTGGAATTGGCTTTTCTGGAGGCAGTACTTGTCTGAGACTGAGAAGAGGTGCTGTTTCTGGTGAGATAAATTTTCTATGTTTTTTCTTACATATTGTTGTCTCTGACCCCCCTTGTTCTGTCTTTTTTTTCTTTTCTTTGACATACTTTGTCTAAAGTCCTTTAGCATGTTCCTATTATATCATTCTCTTCAAGTCTCTGTGGTACTAAAACTGCTAGTAGGTATTTAAATATAAATGTGTCATCAACATTTTATTAACTCCAGAATATTTTTAGAAATCTTTTTCAATATGATGTCAAAATGCACAATAAGAACCAAGGGCTTATCAGGTTATAATATATTATCAAGAAATAACTTTCTGTGCTTTTATGAGTAACATTAACTTTTGTGGTTTCACAAAACCTTATTCAAAACTTTGGTATTTCTCTCCTATATTCTTTCAATAACAGGTACAAACAGTGTACCAGCTAACAGTAACACTCTGATGTGTTTTGTAAAACCTACACTATATATATTTCATAAAAATTCCATTTCAAAATAACTCCTTCAAAATAAAATTCGAAAGAAAGTTAATTTTATTCATAGTGACATACTCCATAAAAAGTTCAGCTATTTACACTCTTGCCAGTCCTTTAAAGGACTAATAAGACACTTTTTCGATGGGAAAATTTTTCTATAGGAAAAATATATATGTTTATGTGTCTGCTTATTTATGTAAAAAAAAAAAAAAGATGGAAGAATAAGCTAGAAACTAGATAAAATGAAGTTAGTTATTAACAGGAGTGAAAGAAATTGGGGGAAGAGTGACAAATCTGAGTATACTTGGAACTCTGTTAAATGTTTTATATGTGCAAAAAATAAATCAATAAACATGGAGGAAAAGAAAAGCTGAACACAAACAGAAACAATGGATCAAATTATACTTTTAATGATTAATATAACCACTCTGAAGGAAACTTCTGAGTATGATGACTATATACCCTCAGCCTGGGGAAAAAAAGGAAAAGAAAAAAATAATTCCAAAGAAATCTTGAATTCTACTTAATAGGTTTGGTTTTCATAATGGCAGGTGAAGTCCTAATCTATTCTATGTGTATTTTTAGGATTAAACAAGTACATACACTGAAGTTGTTGGGAACTAGGTTCTCAATGCGGTAAAACGGTAAAAGATGCAAGATGGAAAAAGGAAATGTAAGTAGAAACCTGTAGTGTCAAATGTGAAATAAAAGAAACATGATGACTGCATGATTAAAATTATACATAAGACAATTTCATATTGAAATTGTTTTCTCCCAGCTGAAAAAGCCTAGAAACAGTGGCACTCCAACAGCAATGAGCTAACTGGTGCCAAGATCTTGGTTTCTAATCATCATTTCCCACTAAAAGGCATCAAGGTGCTTTCGAGAAACGGTTGCTTCCAGGGAGGGGCAGAGAAAGCACAAGATAAGCCAGGAACATCTGGTAAAGCTAGAAAGTAAAAAAAAAAAATCCTCAAAAACAACAACAACAAAAAAAACACGATGGGGAAAAATTAAAAGGTCACAGGAGCCACTCTGAAGAGACTGCCACAGAGCAAGTCTGGAACACTCTGAGCATCGATATGAATTACAGTATATATAAGTCATGCAGATATAGCTTATATACTACATATACAAATAAACCATATTTATAAGCCATAATCCCACAAATAAAATAAAAACTAATGAGTCTAGCTGATAATAAATAAGTGGAGGAGGTGGAAAGCTCATTTTTAAAGGAGAATGCCAACTAATTAATGTAAGAAAAATAACAGAGTTAGATAATCACTATTTTACAGCCATTATAGTAGTAACGGGAGAAAGCCAAAATCATCAATGGATACTAAAATTCTTGGGAAGTTTAAGAAGAAATAGGATAGATACAGTTTCCTCACAGATTACTTATTAAATACAAAGAGTAAAAATAGTAAACTCTGCAGTACAGAAACCCAAAGAACACCATCACAACTAAATGACTAAAGTTACCATCACTAATAATGGGGCAAAATGACATCATCTACCTTCAGGCTGATGCACTGAGGACACAACATCACTAATGTAGTCTCCTGCCTAAAAAGCAGAACCTGAATCCAACAAAGAGGAAACATCAGGCAAACTCCAACTGAGGGATGATTTACAAAACAAATGGACTGTACTCATCAAAATCCAATACAAAGACAATACAAAGAATGTCTGAGAAACTGTCTCAGATTAAAGAATAAAGAGATAAAAGAGTTAATTATAATGGATGATCCTGGACTGAATCCTAAATCAAGAAAAGAACTTCCATGAAAGACATTACTGAAATAATTAGCTATATTTATGGTTTGTGTATTAATGTACTGGCTCATTAGATTTTCTCACTTTGATAACTATGTCCTATGATTACATAACAGAATGTCCTTGTTCTTACTTGAAGTATTTAGAGGTTGAAGGGGCACGATGTTCACAATTAATAAATGGTTCAAAAAGGAAAATATTTTTGGGAAATTATAAAGCAAACATGGCCAAATGTTAACAACTGGAGAATTTGGATGAAATATACATAAGTGTTCAGCTTGTGAAAATGTATCAAGCTGTACATTCTTGACATAATACAAAAACTTTTAAAGATTAAGCAAAACATTGATATATTAAACATTAACATTTTACTCAAGTATGCCAATTTGCTTGGCAATAAAGAAAGTTAGAAACCTAGCATTTCTACTGATAAAGTACAAAGAACCAATAAAAAAAGTTCTGTGCAAAAATACCAACAGTCATCTACACATTAATAAGGCAATCTAAGATTTTTAAACAAAGGAAATACAGTGGTAAGGTCAGTAGTACAGCTCATTACTATTTGTTGTGTAGTTTCTATTATGTCTTAAGTGACATTCCTGTCTTTTCCCTAAAGTCAAAAAATTTTACTTTCAAACATGTCTCTCTAACCTCCATAAATACAAAGACTAAAACAGAAAAAACACAAATAATTATTTAGGGGAAATACTTCACAATGAACAAAAGTATGCTTTTGATCAAGATGAACCCAGAAGGGGCTCCTGGGTGGCACAGCGGTTAAGCGTCTGCTTTCGGCTCAGGGCGTGATCCCATCGTTGTGGGATCGAGCCCCACGTCAGGCTCCTCCGCTGTGAGCCTGCTTCTTCCTCTCCCACTCCCCCTGCTTGTGTTCCCTCTCTCGCTGGCTGTCTCTATCTCTGTCGAATAAATAAATAAAATCTTTAAAAAAAAAAAAAAAAAAAGATGAACCCAGAAAACAAAGTTTCCTAATGAGCAATGGGTTATATTACTCTTTATATCAAAAAGTGACAATATTGACATGTTGGGTGTGTTTCTATAGATTATGGTGGCAATTAATCCACTTTTTTGGTAGTAGTGGTAGATCTGCTAACATTTCTATCATTTCTTTACTTCCTTTTTACTGTCCCCTAGAAGCCAGTATTCTCCATCTCCATCTCTTTCAATCCATGGTCATCCATCATTATAATCACTTCAAGGACCCTCTCACCTTTCTTGCTCCTTTGTCATATTTCCCTGGTATAACTGTAACCCCTGTTAAATCCAACTCTAGCTAATCTTCACAAACATATGAACACCTGACAAGGGCAGGAGAAACATACCCAAGCAAGCTGATTGGTCTCATTTTAAACCCATAGCCATTAACCTCCAAAACGTTGGAAATGTACCGTCTCTCTCCCTGTGTCAATATTTCACTCTACTAATTCATTCCCAACAACATAAAAATGCTGTAATTTCTCCCATTTTGAAAAAAAGCCTTCTCTCGATGGCACGTTTCTCTCCCAGTGGTGCCTAGCCATCCTACTCCTTTCCCCCTATTTCATTCACACACCTCTAAATGAGTATTTCAGAATTTCTCTTCTCTTCTCAAACATTCAACACCCACTTCCACATATCCTCACATTCACCAATAAGTTGGCATCCTGTGTGCTGGGAAAAACTGAAGCTATCAGAAGAGAGCGGTCAGTTGCTCCTATCAATATTATCTTACCCACCACCCTTCACTGTGTCCTGCCTTCTCTCCTGTTACCATAAGTGAACTATCCATCTCCTTTTTAAGCCTAACCCCACCCCCCTTGCCTATTACATCCTGTCCCTCTGACTTTTAAGGACATTGCTCTCACAACTGTCCTTTCTTGCTTCTTGCATCATCAATATCCCCTCTAGTAACTCATACTCCTAAGTCTACAAACATGCTGTAATTTCTATCATTTTAGAAAAAACATTCTCCCGACCCCACATTTCCCTTCATATACTGTTCTATTTCTTTGCCCCTCAAAAGAAAAAAATCCTCAAAAAAGGTGTCTATATTTTCTCATTCTACTTCCTCTCCTTCCATTCTCTCTTGAATTCATTCCAAAACGTCTTTTTTTCAAACTTCACCTTAATACCACTAAAAATGATCCTGATCAGGAACAACAGCAACCTATATATTATAAAATTCAAAAGTCGGGGCACCTAGCTGGCTCAGTCAGTAGAACATATGACTACTGATCTTGGGGTTATGAGTTCAAGCCCCATCCTGGGTGTAGAAATTAAATAAAATCTTAAAAATAAATAAAATCTAAAAAGTAATTCTCAGTCCTCTTCTTCTTGGCCAATCAGTATTATTTGGTAGTTAATTGTTCCTCTA
Source organism: Ursus americanus (assembly GCF_024610735.1). Classification (NCBI taxonomy): domain Eukaryota; kingdom Metazoa; phylum Chordata; class Mammalia; order Carnivora; family Ursidae; genus Ursus; species Ursus americanus. The sequence goes on from NC_142134.1 coordinate 43,201,224, forward strand.
CTTTGAAACACATCTTTTTCAAGACATACACTGGGTGTTCTTCCTATGTCAGTAGTCACTCTTCTCTATGGATCTCCTCCTCCTCCTTCCTCCTTATTTTTCTGACCTGGAAGGAAGCACCCCAAGGCTCTGTCCCTCTTACCACTTCTCTAACAATACTTACTCCTTAACAATCTAATTCATTTTTACTACTTCATTTAAATACTACTTAAACACTGATTGCTCCCAAATTTCTATACCCAGCCCATACCTTTCCCCACAACTCCAGATCCATATATCCACTTCCTATGCAAAATTTCTACTTATAGGTCTAATAGACATCTCAATTTTATTATGTCCTGAACTGAACTCTTGGTCTTCTTCCCCCGAAAAGCATTCCTCCTGCAGTCTCTTTCATCTCAGACGTAAAAGATCCTGCACCACAACCACTTTGGTCCAAGTGATCTCTTGCCTAGATAACTGTTACAACCTCCTAACCGGCCTCCAGTTTCTGCCCGTAATCTCTCTGTGGTCTGATCTTAATAAAGCAATTAAGACTTAAAAAACCTATCACAGATTATTTCATTCCTCTGCACAAACTCTGACAGTGACACCCCTTTTATTTTACTTACAGAAAAAGCCAAATTCTAATAGTGGTACAATGCCCTACATAATCTTCCCCAAGGTCGTTTAGTTTTGTTTTGTTTTAAAAAAAAAAAAAAAAGGAGGGGGCAGGCAAAATAACAGAAAACCTGCTACTGATTTTTAAATAGTTTAATTAGCAGACATCTATAGAGTATTACCTATGTATGTATTACTGTTCTAAAACATTTCACATAAATTATTTAATATACGTAACTACTTTGTGAGGGATGGATTATTATTACTACATTTTACAGATCAGGAAATGAAAGAATAAGGTCAGGGGATGTGCTCAAGGACACAGAGCTAGTAAGTTAAAGAGCCAGAATTCGAACCCTGAAGTCTAGCTCCAGAGTCAAAGCTCTTCATATCATTCTGTACTGCAGAACATGATAAACTCAATGAATGAGAGTGGCCTCCTTTAAAATATGAAAAAAACAAAAGAAGACTACATATGAAAAGGATCAGTATTCCTCCGCTATCGTAACTTCTTAGCCAAACATTTGATGAGATTTCATTTAGTTTAAATAATATTTGGACATGTCCATGACTAGTAATTGTTAGGATGAGAAGAGACAGTCAAAATCCAAGATGGCTTTGTGACATTTAATTTTGGGTGAAAGTTTCAGGAATCTTTATCTTAGGGCTAAACCACATGTTCCCATACTGTCTCTTCCTGCATTTGTATATTATGAAATATCTCTTATAGCAATTCAAAATTGCAGAATAATGAAACCAGAAAACTGCGTAAAACAAACTTAAGCAATACCACAAAAGGTAAAAGATCCAGCTGAGCACTAGTAACAGGTGGGTTACTGACTTATTTCAGGCCCAGAGAAATACCTGATAAATCATCTTTATCTAACTCAAAATTAAACTAACATCCAACTTCCCTAGTTTTAGCTTACCCTTTACTGTTTTCCTAGTAACAGGCTAACCACTTGCCAGCGCATCTGCCTCTTACAATTGGTACCTTGTGGAACTCAAAGTTAGGTATTATCAAAACAAACCAAAGGAAAAGAAAATGGTTTTAATCTGAAAGATTGTCCAGTCTGAAATCTCTACAGTCTCTTTTACTAAAATTAGTAAAACACATTTAGGTCAATAGATCTAGACCTAGAAAGTCCAATAATTCTTTATGTAAGAATAATAATAAGCACAGAAAACAGCAAGACCATTGTTATCACCATCTCTCCTAAATTTAAGATTGACTTTTTATATACGTGTGACTACATACCATGCTTCATTTATTGCTTACCTAGATTTTTTTTTTTTTTTTTTAAATGGGAAGGTACCCAGAAGAGTTTTTCACAGAGAATTCATTTGGTACTGAAACAGCATAGAATGTTCCAGTTTTTCTGCCAAAACATTCAGCACTCTTATACTTTACAGTCCTAATACAAAATAAAGATACCAATGCCTTCAATATATGGAGCTATAATTGTCTAACTAACCTGCTTGGTGGGAGTCCAGTCTTGAACAAAGAAGGAGGAGAAGTAAACTCAGCTTTTGTAGATGGAAGTGCAGCTTCCTTCTCTGAATTTCCAGTTCTTCCCTGCTGTACCTTAAAAAAAAGGGTTATTAGCTTATTTAATAGAACACTCAAACATAATACACTAAACATGTTAAAATAAATTTATAACATTTGATTTGATTTTAAACATGAAGACTGTTTTGTTGCTGAATATTTAATAAAATTACCCTATTTTAGAACAGCATTAGGTGAAAGGCACCAAAGATGGATTAGGGGATCAAAATGTTCCCAACTATTAAAAAAGTTCACACTAATGTCACTGAAAAGTCCAATAAGCTATAACTCTTTAGTCCTTTCATAAATTCCCTTAAATTGCCACAAATAAGTCCAAGATACTTGGTTATGACTCCATGTTTCAGAGTTCAAGAAAGCCTTGAAGAATTTTCCCCTTCTATGTTTACTACCATTCAGAAAAAACCACTAGTGGCCATTTCAGCCATTCTGACCATTTTCTATTCAGACTGGGATATGCTCCAACATGAGTATTAATTACCTATTCCTGCACTTTCATACCATTTGTTTCTCCCTCATCATCAATAGTACCACCGTTCTGCCAGTTCAGTACACCTAGAAGCTTGAAGGTAGTTATCGGTCTCCTTAATAACTTCTTTTCCCTCTTTATATTCACTTTCAAACCAGTTATCTACTTACTCCATAATCTCCCTCAGATTTAGCCACCCTTTCTGCTCCTAGCAGAGCTTTTCAGTATGGTCCAGTCATACTCCTTTACACTGGTGAAATTCTTCTTTGTGCTCTTTTACTTTTACACTCACCTTCCTATCTTAAATCATTAATTTATTAAATTTAAACTAAGTTGCCCTACACTTGAGTAATGCCACACCATATTTTATGTCCTACTTAAATTCTACTGTTCAATCTAAATTCAGCATCATTCTCTTTCCCTATGAGGCAAAGGCCAAGAAAATCTCAGACACCTTGACTCTGATACATTCAAACCACTGATTCAATTCCAGAAACCATCTACCTTCCACATAATCATTGTGTGAGAAAAAGAATATATTTAAGCCATTAAAGTCAGATCTCTTATTAGTACTGCTGAACACAATCCTTAATGGGTGTCTTCATATAATTAGGGCTTAACATTGACATTTTAGAGTTCCACTCCTTTAAAAAATCCATTTAAAAGGTCCAGATCCTAGTGAGGGATAATGGAGGATCAGCACTAAGAAAATGAGGATAGAAAGTAAGAAATGGATTTGATAGACACTTGAAAGGTAAACTGACAGAATGTGATGACGGGGGAAATAAACATGGTTCACTCATCAAACATGAAATAGCTATCATCTATTATCTAAAAATCTGTTACCAGACGCTGAGACTAGAGAGAGAAATACAACAAAATCTTGACCATGGGACAAGACACATGAACAATCAGAGCAATACAATAAATGCTATGAAAAAAAGTAACTGTGGGATAAAAGATGCTATGAGAACACAGAAAAAGAAATGCAATATTCTTCCTGCAAATGTCAGGAATATTGAGAGTTGACAGTATGGTCTCAACTGTTCCCCTGAGCTTCAGTAATTTATATCCAATGTCTTATGTATCTAATAAGCAACTCAAACTTACTGTGGTCAAAACAAAGCTACTGATTTTCCACTATCCCCCAATCTGATCCAAGACTTCCCCAAAAGTAAATAGCACCATCATCTACTGAGTTGCTTAAGGAAAAAAAAGAAATCCTAACAATTATCCAATAGATACGACCATCCTATGTCAACTTTACCTTTATGATAATACCAAATTCAACCATTGATTATGTCCACCCCAGCAGGTTAAACCTACTACCACTTCTTAACTCTTCTGCTAAAATTTTCTCTCTGCTTTAGTCTTACCTCTGGAAAACCCATTCTCTGTATATAGCCAAGCAATCTTATTAAAAGTGTAAATCAACTCATGTCTCCCCTTCTCAAAATTCTCCAATAGCTTCCCAATGCAAACAAAATAAAACCTAAATTTATCATGGCCTATAAGGATTTACACTGCATTTAGGTTTTATTCAAATCTATATCCCAAGTACCTAAAAACAGCGCCCCGCATGCAATAAGTGATATATTTTTTTATTGATTTTGGGACTCAGCTTAAATGGCACATTAAAGTCTTTCATAAGACTTGGAGTTTATAACTATATAATTTTTGGCCCAGTTATCTAATTAATGACTACTTTTCCCATTAACTCAGAAAAACTCTAAATTATGAAGTCAAGGTCTATAATGCTCACTTCCCCTCCCTACTCAAGCCAGAGATGCTTCCTGGCACAGTCAACACTCAATTAAAAACTAGGAAGGGTTAGAGTTGGAGAAGCAGAAGAGGGGAAAGAGAAAGGGAGAGAAGAAAGCACAAATGAAAAATTATTTTAATAGGGGGAAAAGCAAGAAAAGGCATCAGGAAGACACAGTACATACTTAAAACATGTAAAAATTGCTTCTGTCCCCTCAGTTTTCTTTTCTCCTTTATTTCTTTGTAAAATACTCTAATTCTGAAAATCTTCTCCATTTTAGCAACTCTCCTAATCAACTTGCATCCACCTATTTGTCTTTAGATATTGCACTCAGAATTACAGACTCAAACTTGTTAACCAGAATGAGACTATTTTTTTAAACATAATATTTTGAGAAATGACTATAAGATACCATGACAGATTTTTCTTTCTTTCTTTCTTTCTTTCTTTCTTTCTTTCTTTCTTTCTTTCTTTCTTTCTTTTCTTTCTTTCTCTTTTTTTTTTTTGAGATTTTATTTATTTGTTAGAGAGAGAGCGCACAAGCAGGGGGAGCAGCAGTAGGCAGAGGGAGAGGGAGAAGCAGGCTCTCGGCTGAACAGGAGGCCAATGCGGGTCTCCGTCCCAGGATTCCGGGATCACGACCTGAGCCAAAGGCAGACACTTAACCGACTGAGCCACCCAGCCACCCCACCATGACAGATTTTCTAAAAACAAAGTCATGTGAGGTCTTACATATCCAAACAAAAGTTGAATGAAGTCTGTAACCTTGAGAAGTTAAATATTTACCCAAATTATGCCACCAGTGTACCAAAACTTTGTGAAATTTCCTTCAGCTGCCCTTCACAGCATTATTTATAAAAGGTTAACCTTACAAACAAAATAATATCTAAAAAGAAATTTGTTGAGTGTGGTACACCCAAGTAATACATTATGCAATTATTTAAAATGTTATTTATCAAAAAACTTAAACTAGGAAAACATTTGCCACATAATGTTAAGGTAAGAAAAGGAAAAGTAGCAAACCACATAAATTATAATTTTGTTTCAACCCACAAGAACAAAGAGACTGACAAAACAATAAAATTTGGGACTCTGAAAGCAAATTAAAAAATAGTAACTGAGCATACTACAGAAACCTGAATTATAAGTCTGCAAAAAGAAAACAAAGATGCTATGATTTTCATGGCAGGACGCCAAAAGGTTCAGGAATTGACAACTCTAGCTCCCAGAACATTTTAATCAGCCAAGTACGAACCCTCTAGGCAGGCCACTGGAATCTATTCCCTGAAAAATCAAATCGCCACAAAAAGAAAAAATAAAATAACCCAACGATACGGACATGTGGGACTGTTAAAAAAAAAAGCCCTACAGTAAAGACAACAGCAAATTTTACTTATATTCAGAGTTTCCAATCACCTTTTTAGAGGCCCATTCCCTTATGAGTGAATGGCCGAGGATCAATAAACATTTGATGAAAGTCAGTAAGAAGCCAAAAACAACAAACATACTGTGCAGGAAAATTAAACCTAAATGAAACGAACAACCTATCATTAATATAAATATCCTCTGAGATACAGATGAGAAGAAAATACTGTATTATTGCATGCATGAACAGGATGCTACCATTAAATACTGAAGAAAACTTGGATACTAACAATATAACCACAGAAATGAAAAAATGGATAGAAGAGTTGTAAGACTGAAGAAATCTCCCAGATAACAGAGGACAAAGAGGTAGAAAATATGAGAAAAGAAACTTAAGGACTAGCATTAGAGGTCCAATACCTGAATAGGAGGTCCAGAAGACATTAGAAAGCAGAGAAAAAGTAAAAACATAATAGAAGAAAATATCCCAGAAATGAAGGATATGTGCTTCCAGCTTAAGAGGGTACAAATGAACGCTTGGTGCAACAGATGATAATAGACCAAGACATGCAGCTGTGAAATTTCAAAACATAGTGACAAAGCTTATACTCATCCATGGAGGAAAACAAAATCATCTTTGCATGTGTGTACACGTATAGATACAAAAATATTTTCAGAGAGGTTGTGGGTCAATTTTTTTCTTTCACATGTTACCCATTCCCACTAGTCACTCTTTCCTTGCCCCTCAGTCCAAATTATATAATTACACAATTGTTTTTGCACCCAAATAAGTGATTTTATTTTTTATACCTATTAAACTTCATCTCCTTTCAGTTCACTAAAACGAAAATAAAACAAATCAAAAACCTTATTTATATTGAAGTATATAAAAGACTGTAAGAATGTCAAAATGTTGACAATCATTGAGGCATTATAGTGTAAACACATAGGGGTTCATTTGTACTATTTTATCTACTGCTTAGTATGTTTGAAAATTTACTTTAAAAAAAGTAAAAAAGTTATTTTAAAGAGGCTGGTAGGTGGCTTGTCTCTCGATTGAGGAGTTAAAGTATCTTTGCAGTAGACATAAAAAGAACTTAAATTATGATTCTTAAATCTGCTCCTTCTTCCATTCACTAGTTTAAGATGAGATCCTCATTCATTTCATCCCTACAGTCCTGCAACAGCTCCTTATCTGGTCTCTTACTTGCTTTTCTCTTCCTTATATTCTAAAGCCTACACTTCTAAAGAACACTTGTCAGTTCTTTTTCTAAACACCAAATTTGCTCATGCTATTCTCCTACTTGAGGACTTTCAAATGGCTTCCTGTGGCCTACGCAAATGTCTACAGGCTAGTTTAAGATTAAGGTCTTCTCCATCGTGGCCCCACATCTACCATTTCCAGGCTTCTCTCCTATAATATCTCTCATTCACCCCAACTCTCCTTTCATGCTATCTGGTTTTGCTCATACTGCTTTCTCTGCCTATTATGCTCTATACTCCCCTCTTTTCTACTAATGAAAACTCACTAATCTTTCAGTTATTATGTTTGAATGCTTCTAGACTCTGCACCTTAGGATAACCCACTCTATCCTCTGAATTCCCTACTGCACTTTGCTAATAGCACTAACCTAACATTTCTCACAATATATCATAGTTAGTTCATATATATACGTCACTCAGATCATGAGCTCCTTGAATACAGAGACCCTGGTCTTACTACAGTATCTAGTACAGTGCTATGCACATAAGTGGTGCTCAGATATAACAGGAAAATTGGGGAAGTCCTTTTCCTTCTATCTGTCTCAAAAATCCTAATAATCATAATTCAAACAACGGATTAGTAGATAAGAGCTTAGACTTTGTTTTTCCAACCACACCTTACACTGCTGCCAGAATTATATTACTTATAAGGCACTTTCAGAATTATGTTACTTACTGGGCACTTTCTTACTTTCTTGAAATAAATCCTCCAAATTGTCTAAGACTTTCTAGTATTGAACGCTACAAAGCCACCTGTCTTCTACTCCTTTCCAAAGGAACTCCTCCAATAAGGCTATTTTAAAGATAGATTTATTTATTTATGAGAGAGCACGTGCGCATGCGAGCACAAGCAAGGGGAGCAGCAGGCAGAGGAAGAAGCAGGCTCCCTATTGAGCAAGGAGCCCCAATTCCAGGACACTGGGATCACGACCTGAGCCAAAGGCAGAAGCTTAACCCACTGAGCCACCCAGGTGTCCCCATAAGGCGAATTTCTTAAATAATACTCTCATCTACTATTTACTCAATTAAGCTGAGTTTCTTTCTTTGCCCAAGCCACTTCCTAATCTATAAGACTTTTTCTTCTGTTCTCCACACTCAAATTTCTGATTAAAATGGCATATGCTTCTCTAATATTGTACCTTCAGACTTAAAAAAAAAATACAGACATAGAAAGGAACTATATATAACACTGTTATTTCTAATCCCAGTGTAGTTTCTTTTTTTTGCCTCTTTTAAATTTATTTTTTTAATTTAAATTCAATTAACTAACATATAATGTATTTCTTTCAGAGGTGGAGGTCAGTGATTCAGTCTTATATAACACCCTGTGCTCATTACATCACATGCCCTCCTTAACACCAGTCACCCAGTTACCCCACCCCCCCACTCCAGCAACCCTCACTTTTGTTTCCTAAAATTAAGTCTCTCATAGTTTGTCTTCCTCTGATTTTGCTTGTTTTATTTTTCCCTCCCTTCCCCTACGATCCTGTTTCTTAGATTCCACAAGTGAAATCATTGTAACGGTCTTTCTCTGACTTATTTTGCTTAGCATAACACCCTCTAGTTCCATCCGTGTTGTTGCAAATGGCAAGATTTCATTGTTTTGATGGCTGAGTAATATTCCATTGTGTGTGCGTGTGTGTATACATATATATGTATATGTATATGGTACCTATACATATATATGTATACACACACACACACACGCACACACACACACCACCTCTTCTTTATCCATTCATCTGTCAATGGATATCTGGGCTCTTCCCATAGTCTGGCTATTATGGGCATTGCTGGTACAAACATTGGAGTGCAGTTGCCCCTCTGGATCACTACATTTGTATCTTTGGGGTAAATACCCAGTAGTGCAATTGCTGGGTCATAGGGTAGCTCTGTTTTCAACTTCTTGAGGAACCTCCATACTGTTTCCCAGACTGGCTGCACCAGCTTGAATTCCCACCAACAGTGGAAGAGGGTTCCCCTTTCTCTGCATCCTCATCAACATCTGTCATTTCCTCACTTGTTAATTTTTAGCCATTCTGACTCGTGTGAGGTAGTATCTCATTGTGGTTTTCATTTGTATTTCTCCAGGGTAATTTCTCATCAACTCCCTTCTCCAATTTCTATAGCATTCCATCTAAAATAAACATTTTGGTACCTAATACTACCTAAGAAATTTAACTCTGCATATTTGGGGTACCCATTACATTCTTAAAATATTATTTGTATTCTCCAGAGTTGCAGGATAGATAATAAAAGACAATTCAGACTTTTTCAAAGAATAGTACTAGAGAAATTTGAACAAGGATATTTATTTATGGTGACAGAAACTGGTCTGAAATTTTATGTCAAACTGCAACCTGAAAATGCCCAACACTCCCATACAACCAGTAGTTGCAGATTTTGAGCAACATCAATAAAGCATATCCTACAGACCACAATATACATAAAAAGTTTGAGCCACACACATTATTAAAATACACACCCTAGAGGCACCTGGGTGGCTCAGTCAGTTAAGCATCCGATTCGTGATTTTGGTTCAGCTCATGATCTCATCGGTCAAGAGCACCCCACCCACTCGCATCCCAGCTCAGCAGGGAATCTGCTTGAGATTCTCCCCCTCTGCCCCTCCCCCAACTCACATACACTCAAATAAATATTTAAAAAATAATAAAATAAAATACACACCCTGTTTCCAAATCAATAGTTGTACCAGAAGAGTAATATTTAATGTGCATTATCAAGGCAAGAAAAACCATTAGACTACATCCATCAAATTCAAATCCTTATTCATTCAGAACCAAATAAACCAGAATGGAACAATACCTCTTCTCATATAACCAAAAGAAACCAAAATAATTTTGATACACAGTATGCATATAAAAAAACTCATTCATGGTGACCATTTTCAACAAGAGACCAGCCCCTAAGAGTTTCTTTTTATTCTTTAGTTTCAGAAGTCTACTGCAAAAAGACAAAATACACAGAACCTGGCAGTTTACAAAGCACCTTGTTTTCATTTGTTAGAAGAAATAAGGACCACTGCAAACAATTTCATCATCAAGACAACTTTTCTACCTATTCACTATAATCAGGTGTAACAATATATTCACTCCTTCCAAAAGATAGCACCAAAAAGCACCTGATGACCAGTTAAAATAGAACAGACATCATTACACACTTTCAAAAGATTGACAGAACAAGAACCAAATACTTACCCAAAGTAGGATGTAAATTAAAATTAAATTCTCTACCCAGAACCGTGTCCAGCAGAGCGGCTACATCCGCGGCTATAGCACACGTATTGCATAAGGCAGTATTGCGGTGGACAGGGCTGCAGTCCCAAAAGGGTCACAGGAAAGTGCCTGCCCGCAGAAGTTCCCTTAGTATATAACCCAATCTAAAAGCCACTCCCAGTCTTCATTCCAGTGTCCTTCATTACAAGAATTAAGAACTAAGAAGTAATAAGGTAAAGGAAAAAGAGTACACAATCAGGTTTCGAGAAAAGTTTGTAGGTTGTTGTGTATTGCAGAAGTATGAAAATATGACATAATTCTTTGGATTGGGTCTATGATTATATGGAATGGAGAAGCCAGAAGCCAAACTTGATTTCCAAGTGGGAATATCAACTTGCAAGTCCCTACCTAAGCCTAATCCTTTTAAGTTATTAATTTTAAAAATCAATGGCTTGATCCTATTTTGTTGAGTCTTTCTTAGAGACTCCTAAAAATGCATAAGCTTTTGGAGACATCTTAAACTCTAAGACACATTACACCAATGATTTTACTGTCATAGATAATAAGCAGTATGCCATCTTCCTTACCATTTTTTTAAAAGAAAATTGGGAAAAATAAGTCTCCAATTCTGATAAAGATTATAGCATGAGCTAAAATGAGAGCTTAGCCTATTGGCGTGAACTTTTATGTCCTACAAACAAACATATACTATAATTCAAAATAAAATCACAACATATAGCAAGAATAGTTTTACTTGGCATTTGTTAGTATAATAGGCTATAAATTCACATGCTTGCAAAAGTGGAGATAAAACAACAATCAGCAAATTTGTAAGTCACCAGGAAGCTGAAGGTTTGGAAAAAAGGTAGCTATTTCCACTTTAATCTCATCCCTTGAGTAGTGGTATGGGAGCAGACTCAAGAACAAAAAATGAGAGCAACCAAGGATAATTTACTAAAATTCACCTTAAAAAGATTGAATCTGCCATCTTGGATCTCTGCACCTGGTGTAACTTCCATAGTACAGTCTTCGGCCTAAGTTAAATAACATATTCCCCATTAAGATACCACATAATTTTTAATTGATAGGCCATATAATGACAAACTAGCTGTGGCCAGTCTGTGACTTGAAACTAAGAACATCAGATAATCATTAATATGAAACTGAAAGGGAAGGAAGGGAAAAAAACAAACATGGTAAAGAGAATGAAAATTTTAAGCTATCTTATAGCATTTAACCACCTTAATGGGAAAAGTGATTTATCTGGGGAGTAAAATTTGGGACTGTAAAAAAGGCTGGGGTATTCTGGAATATTTACTAATTACCGTAATTTTATTTGTAGTAGAGGTAACTGGTATAACTTCAAGTCCCATTCGTATCCTCTTTTGTTTTTCACAGTAAGCTTTCCAGGTATCTTCATTAAACCCATAATTAAAATAATCAGAAAGATCAGCACCTAAAGATAAAGCACAGGGTTAGTGTACAAGTATTTCAATCCTATTTTTATGCAGTATATAAAATAAATTAAAAAATATAAATTTAGTGTTCTATCAGTTTTATTACCCTTCTAATTTTCACAATTCCCTCAATTACTACCATAAAGCAACAGGACTATAAAAACTTTTGATGAAAAGTATTTCCTTTAAGCCAGAGTATTATGCTAAGCGAAATAAGTCAGAGAAAGACAAACACCATATGATTTCACTCATGTGGAATTTAAGAACCAAAACAAACAAACATAGGGGATAAAAAAGTATTTCCTTTAGAAATGGCATTATAATAAAACAATATGCAAGTCTACTTTGGTATAATGCAGTCAGATTTAATAATAGGCCATTCTTACTCCTCATTTACTTAAGAAAAGTTATATTAAAAAAATAATATTCTAAATGGATGCTTTAAAAAAATACTTTTTAATGACTGTACTAAAAATCTTTTGAAACAGATACAATCCACAATAATCTTACCAGGTTTACGCCATGGTTTATCTTCAAAAGAATCCAAATCTACCTCCAAGAGTGGAACTCCATTAATGCTTCCAGGTGCATCAAGGTCCACCCCTTTGACTTTTGTTCCTATTGTATAAAATTACAAAATGGTGAAGGAGCTGTTATCAGCAAAAAGCTGAGAGATACCACAGATAAACAGAAACCATTAATACCTTTTTACTACCTATAGCACTAAATACGCAAAGGTTCCAAACAAAGCATTAGAGTTATATTTACCATAAATAAAAGGTGAGATCAAACTTTATGGAGTAGCTGTAAAATAAACTGGACTAAGAGTTTAAGAACTTGTTACTTACAAGGAATTCCTGTACCAACAATAAGCTGCTAACTTCCGTGTTTTAAAATCACTTTTTTCAACAGCCCGTGAGCTAAGAGTCTTTACCTTTTTAAAGGGTTGTAAAACAAACAAGAAAACCAACCATGTGACAGGAACCTTGTGACCCACACAGCCTAAAATATTTATTATGCAGATCTTTACAGAAAAAGTTTGTCCAGGGGCACCTGGGTGGCTCAGTCGGTTAAGCATCCGCCCTCACCTCAGGTCATGATTCCAGGGTCCTGGGATTGACCTGACATCAGGCTCAGCAGGGGTCTGCTTCTCCCTCTCCCTTTGTGCGCTCACACATGCACGGTCTAATAAACAAAATCTTTAAAAAAAAAAATTTTGCCCATCTCCATGATGTATGGTCAAAAACCACTCTTTTTAACTGAGCTGTACTAGTTCAACCTATTTATGACCTATTAATATTTACGCCTTATTTTCCTATTTATACAGCTGCAAATACAAGTTTTACCTGTAGTTCCATAAACTCTTCCCCCTGTTTTGATGTTAAGATTTACAGGTGCTGTACCATAACTCCTAAAAACAAAATAAAAATTATCCTGAGAAACTTAAAACAGCAATATATTCAACACGTACAAATAAATTACACACCCACATAGTAACTATATAAACAATGACTCAAACATTTTAGAAAATGTTCTAATTTTAAAAAAACAATTATTTTTTAAAAGTCTAACTTGTTTTCCATCTGAAAAACCTACCTGCTACTAAGTCAGTATCTCACTGTAACAACCTTCATAAGAAATTTGGCGAAGAGGAAATTAAGTCTACACACCTTGTCCTCATTTCCTCACCTCCTCGTTATTCAACATGCAGCAATCCTGCAAGAAATTTTTCCCCCTTGTTTCCAAGTCCAGCGACCTCCTTGTAATCCTTACTACATTGCTTACCGTTGATAAATCCTCTCTCAAATACCCATGGAGTATTTTTATCCATACAATGAATTCATTTATATTAAATTTAAAAATAAATCTAGGGTGAAAGCAGAACAGTGTCTGGTGGTAGTCCATGGTTAATGACTGAGGAAATAAGAGGGAAATTTCTAGAATGCTAGTAATGTCCCATATCTTGACCTGGGTGGTGGTTATATGAATGTATACATATGAAAAAATTACTGAGCTGTACTTTTTAAATGTAATATGATATACACATGACAAGGGGGGAAAATACAAAATCTGGAGTCAGACCCGGGTTCAAATACAAGTTTTGTCAATTACCAGTTGTGTAGCCTTGGCCAAGTCACTTAAGACCTCTGGAATTTATATAAATTTTCTGTAATTATGGGTTTACAGATAGTTCTCTTTTCTCCATATAATGCATTCTTGTGTATGAAGAGGAAAATCAAACATACTAACCAAAATAGACTAAAGCATAGTAAGACCTCAATGTTTTCAAGGATATATTTAGCACATTATATTCATGTTATGTAATTTGCTTCTTTACTCTCACAAGTTCAGGCAACTGGACTTGCGAAGATTCACTGTTTCTGATCTGGCTAATAATTTCCATTTTTTTTATCTACAATGTACTAAAATTATGAGATTTAGGTTATTTACGTTAGCACTATCATTTTTCAGTCTTCTGCTTAAAAAATTATATATAAAAAATGATAAATAAGGGGCGCCTGGGTGGCACAGCGGTTAAGCGTCTGCCTTCGGCTCAGGGCGTGATCCCGGCGTTGTGGGATCGAGCCCCACATCAGGCTCCTCCGCTATGAGCCTGCTTCTTCCTCTCCCCCTGCTTGTGTTCCCTCTCTCGCTGGCTGTCTCTATCTCTGTCGAATAAATAAATAAAAAATCTTTTAAAAAAATTATAAATAAATAAAATATTCAAATAATTGTATAAAGCTCCACTGCTATAAATGCAGAAACTATGAAATAGTCCAAATTAAACTGTTACTGCCAGGTAGTACTATCATACAATCTTGAAGTGTTTAAATCATCTCAATGACATTAATTCATTAGTAAATGCTTAAACACCAACAATGCATCAGATATACTTTTAGGCTAAGGAACAAGAATGAGGAACTGAATAAACATGGTTCCTGCCCCATGATGCTTACATTTCAACAACCTAAATCCAGCATAGCAAAAGCACTTTTGGGTTATCTATATCTGATGTACAGAAAGTTCTAGCTGTTTAAAAGTCATATGTACAGGGGCACCTGGGTGGCTCAGTCAGTTAAGTGTCTGCCTTCGACTCAGGTCATGATCTCTGGGTCCTGGGATCGAGCTCCAGGTAGGGCTCCCTGCTCAGAGGGGAGTCTGCTTCTTCCTCCCCTCTCCCTCCTCTTCCTGCTCACTCTCACTCTCTCTCAAATAATAAAATAAAAAATTTTTTTTAAAAAAGACAAATGTACAAAAATCAAGTAGTCTCTAAATGGTCCTCTTACAGAATTGCTAAAGGATAAAACAAAATAGTATTCACGAAAGGTTTAGCCATAAGTTCAATAAATGAACTTCTTTGCTCCCACCCAGCTACCTTCCCTTCCATGTTTTACCTTTAAAACACCACTTTTCCAGGCGCCTGCATGGCTCAGTCAGCTAAGTGTCCAACTCTTGATTTCAGCTCAGGTCATGATCTCAGAATCATGAGATCAAGCCCCGTGTCGGGCTTCATGCTCAGTGCAGAGTCTGCCTGGGATATTCTCTCTCTCTCTCTCTCTCTGTCTCCCCCCTCTCCTACCCCAACCCTGCTCACTTGCTGTCTCTAAAAAATAAATAAAATCTAAAAAAATTAAAATTAAAATGCCATCACTTTTCTTTTTAAAACTACTAAGGCTTTGTATTCATTGTGTGTACAGAAGCTTATTAGCTGTTTGGAAAATCACACTGAAGCTAATCTGATACCTTCCATTAGACCCCCATGAGGTCTCAGGCTTCTCTGGGGGCCATATCTTACATACTTGGGTATTTAAGGAACTTCAAAATAAATGCATCCAAAAAAATGTTTTTTAACCTACTCCTCCTACATTACCCATACATGTTAATATACTGTTAGTCAATTAAGTGCTCTAGAAAGCTCTAGTCATAGAGTCCTTTATCTCACTCTGCATCCACAACCAGTTACCCTATGTTATTTCTATTGATTATGCACTAGAATGCATCTTTTTCCATCCATCCCTTTACTGCTGCCACTGGCTTAGTCCGGATTATCATCTCATGTGGACAATTCAAATATATTAACTAATTTATATTTAGTACACCTCAACTACTGCTGCTAGTTATCTTTTCAAATAAACTAACCTGCTTAAAAACCTTTAAATGTACTAACTCCCTCAAGTGGTTTCAACCACCTTTTCCCATCTACCGTATTCTCCAGCCACGCAGTTCCTCTAAGCCATGCTTCTACTACATCTCAGTAGTGTCCTCTGCTAAATCATCAGGCCTCTTCCTTCTGACCCCAGAATTACTCAAACAAGTTCATGTATTACCTCCTCTAGGACCTTTTCTTCAACATGTATAGGCTTTTAGCAACTCTCCTCTCAAAGTTTTCAATTCACTTTATACATTTCTATTCTAGCACATAAACTGCACTGAAAGTATTTGCTCACGTCTGTCTTCCTCACTACTTCTAGTAAATAATGACTTTATTATTTTTCATTCTCATCATCAATTAACGTAGTGCCAATAAACATGGATGAATCTCAAAGGTAAGAAACCATTTCTCTGTACAAGCTAAATTATTCCTACTTTAAAATTTGCTTTTCTTCATCACCTTATAAATAAAATGAACATTGTAACAAAAGTGTGTTACCTAACAAAAACGCTATTTTGCACATTCTAACAGCTTACAAAAAACCCATCTAATACTGTTCCTTGAATACAATTTGCTTTTAAAATTTGCTTCTGAAAATTCTGTGCACAGTTAAGTATTCACCAAATTTAATTTTCTCATAGGCTCTTTCAGTTTTCAAGAGATGTATCTTGAAATATCAAGATTAAATAAGTTCTCTACCCTTCAGAAAGATCTATAAAAGTTACTTTGAAATGCCAAAAAAAACAAAAACAAAAAACCAAAACAAAACAAAAAACCCACCATAAACAGATCAATTGAAGGGTAGAAGCATGGACAGAGATACATACATTTACACATATATATGGTAAAGCAAACCTAGCAAAATGTAAATTGTATAATCTAGATGATGGGTAAATGGGTGTTGATACAGTTCTTTCAACTTTCTGGATAATTTGAAAATTTTCATATTGAAATATTGAGGAAAAAAGACTGAAAGACAAATGAGTTCTTAACATTCAGACTGTTTAGTCAGTACACATTTACTGAATATTTACTATATATCAAGCAATGTGAGGAATAGGGAAATTCATAAACTATGGTTTCTACTCAAAGAATTTAAAGTCTAAAGGTGATAAACATGAACAACATAACTACATTTCATGAAACTGGAAATAGCTATAAGAGATAAAGTTCAGGGCTACAATGGCTGCAGAACTGACAAAAAGCTAGTACTAAAGTTCCTGTGGAAGTAAAGCAGAACTTCCTAAGAACATAACAGATGGAGAAGAGAAAACCTATGGTGGCTGTGAAGGCCCTGATGCCATGTATATGTCAAATTGGTATCTTTGGAGGGTCATGAATTTATTGTAAAAAGAGAACATGCACTAACATCCGGAACAATAAAAGCCATGTTGAGTGACCCAGGTCAGTTTGCTGAGAACGAAAGTAATGAAGTCGATTTTCGAAAGATCCCTTCACATGTGCTATCAAAAGTATGCATGTATTTTACCTACAAGGTTCGCTACACTAACAGCTCCACAGAGATTCCTGAATTCCCAATTGCACCTGAAATTGCACTAGAACTGCTGATGGCTGTGAACTTCCTAGACTGTTAAACAAATTATAATAAACTATTAACATATTTCTGTTAAAAAAAAACAAGAGTTCAGAAAAAAGTACTATAGGAGTCTATGTACCTTTAATATCTGAATGCAAATCCTACCAAAAATTTGGTCATATTAATAAAAAAACCCAACATTTGCTTTAACTGTTGTATAAAATTGTTCTTGCAACCACAGAGGAGTATTTACTACATACACAAAGATTACAGTGTTCCTTTTGCATAATGCAGATGGCAAAGGCCTATTAGCATAAAGGTCTACTAGCATTATATGTAAGCTTTTTTAAGTGGAGAAGAGAACACCAAGAGTTATCTATTCACTTTGTACATCATGTCTCTTCTCAACCCTGATCCCTAGAATTTTAAAATTACACAGGCAGTCCTTATTATAATGCAAAATAGACCATGACAATAACTGAGTTACCTTTAAGCTCCTAAAATAGCTTCTGGAAAAAAATGGCTCTATTATAGAAATAAAACATTCAAAAATATTTATATATATATTGCTTGATTCCAGAAAAGGCTGCACAACGAATTATAGTGCTATCGATGAAAAGTTTATGTTCCCAATGCACAGTACCACATTATACATCTAATATGATAAAACACAGAAAAAATATTGACTCTTATTCTACCACCATAACAAAATGACATCCTGTACTTTAATATATTCCCTTCTAGACTTTCTGTAAGATTCTTTATGTGCTCAATGAACTAATGACAGTCGATTGACTCAATCCAGTTTTATAGACTATTAAACTTGAGATAACATATTGTCTTAAGCAACCGATAGGATAATCAACAACTTCAAAAATACACTATGAAGAGCGAAAAGAAATACTTTTGATACTGTTTTTATTGGACAAAAAATTAAAAATCTAAACTCAGTTTTGGATAATACAAAGGAAGAACAATGTAGACAAAATCTGTAATTTAAGGTTTTCCAACTCTAACTACAGAATTTGTAGTAGTGAATTTATAAAAACACCTTAATTTCATAAATCAAAAAGTTGCTTCCATGTCACT
Source organism: Ursus americanus (assembly GCF_024610735.1). NCBI lineage: Eukaryota > Metazoa > Chordata > Mammalia > Carnivora > Ursidae > Ursus > Ursus americanus. The sequence goes on from NC_142134.1 coordinate 43,219,722, forward strand.
TTAATAAACTAACTTTATCTCTAAGAAAGAAACATTTTCATGGTGAAATCCCTTTTTATCATGAGACAGAACTGACATAAAAGTATTAATTTAAGGTGTACAACATAATGATTTGATATATCTATAAACTGAAAAATGATTACAGTTAGTTATCATCCATCACCACACAGTTCTGTATTTTTTCTTGTGATAAGAACTTTTAAGATCTACTCTTCCAGAAACTCGGGGTGAAATTTTAACAAAGTTCTTTCATATCATGGTAAGATGGAAAAATTTAAAAACACTGGAATCAACCACCACTGGTTTGATATACGCATGCTACCTTTGATTTAAGCACACGGTCGTTACTTAAAAATAACTTACCACCTGGGTGGCTCAGTCAGTTGAGTATCCAACTCTTGGTTTCAGTTCAGGTCATGATCTCAGGGTCATGAGATCAAGACCCACGTAAGCACTTCACACTCAGCAGGGAGGCTGCTTGAGACTGTCTCCCTCTCTCTCTGCCCCTCCCGCCTGCGTGTGCATGCTCTCTCTCAAATAAATAAATCTTAAAAAAAAAAAAAAACAACAAAACTTACCCATACTGTGGTGCTCCCGTTTTAATGTCTCCTATAGTGACATGAACATCATCCTCATCATCATCACTGTCACTATCACTATCATCTTCAGTCTCCGTCACTTTCTATACCAACATAAACAGTTATAAAATACATTTAATATTCATCTCAACATCTAGTATGAATAACTGAAAATCATTTTGTGTTTTTTTGAATCAGAGTTTTAGAGAAAAAATTACAATTTCATAGCACGGTTACCTCATTTATAACTTATGTTATACATGATAAAAAGGGATAAGAATGTAAAATAAAATCTTAGCATCATCTTTTTGTAAATAACACCTCATGTATTTTTTTCCTACGATTTTTAAGTGCTTCTCTGCAAAAAGAATCTAAGGCATTATACTAAGATATCTAAAACATAAATTATAAAAAATAAGTATTTGAGGAATTTTTGTCAAGAATATGACCACAATTAACTCTAAGAGTCATGGTTAAAAAGCACCTAATAGTTAAGGGACAGTTCACTTATTCCTGTCATTCATTTACAGTTAGAAGAGTCCCTGGATGCAAATGATTGAGGGAATACCTTGTTTCTATGAGTATAAAGTGGGACCATTTTCAAAGGTTTTATTTTGGCTCTAAAAGGCAGTTTTATGGTTAGTTACATCACAGTAAACAAAGAAGGAGATCACCTAGGCAAAATATTTTTTTGTATATAAGTTCAAGCCTGTAGAATAATGATTTCCTTTTCACAGAATCAGAATGTTAAAATAGTCATAAAACCAATTATACATGTTCACCCCCAAAAATAACACTTTTAAGAGGTATGAATGAGGTTAGAGATTAACACATATTTATATAAAAATAAATTTTTCCAAAAATTATGATAATCAAACTTGGGCTATGGGACTTACTGTTTTCCTTGAAAATGAGGTTCACTATGATCTCTTTAGTTGAGCTACCATCATTCAATTCTTTGAAATTAGTCAACTTCAAGCCTTTGCACACGCTCCATTTCATGGAAAGTCTCTTCCCACTACTGCTTCTCATCTCACTGTGCTTTAATGGCACCGGATGAGGCTGGGATATAACAGTGGACCAGATCATGCCAGACACTGAGTGTCATGTTAAATTTTTGGCTTTCTTCCTAAGTGAACGGGAAACTACTGATAAAGACTTTAAACAGGGAAGTAACTAAATTTCAAAGCCTTATGTTACCGGTTTAGGTACGCCGTTTTCAGCAGTTTCATCTTCAATTCCAGACGGAGGATTAGCACTACAAACAACAGAAATAAGTGCACAAGTCTGGTATTACTTTT